>NC_133658.1:145038960-145349506 GCF_037893015.1 Macrotis lagotis | reverse complement strand
TTTTCATACTATTTCTCACATACAACATTCAATCTTACATCATGGCTCCATGACTCAATTATATTCCCTTCTCACCTCTTCCTCTCAGAATCCTTGGTTTTCTTCCAAAAAGCTGCCACATCTTTTTTATCAGACCTTTCCAGATGTACCTAGTCCTTCTCCATTTCCCCTTATACTCACAAATTACCTTGCAAATATTTTATATCTGCTTATATGTACCTATTGGTTCCCTAGATTGACTATCAACTCCTTAATAGCAGGGGTGATTTTGTTTCTGTCTTTGGGTCCTCACTAACTAGCATAGGGTTAGCAATTAAAGATGATGATGATGATGTTTGCCCTTTGTTCTCGAAGAAGACAATGACATCAGGGAGGTGATACCATAACAAGCACGTGAATTGGATTTGAGTGAGGGGGTACTAGGTGCTAGGTCATCAGTCTCACTTTCTCCTCCAGAGTCATCTGAGTCCAATGGCCAGATACGGATCAGGACAACTGAAGATGGCCCTGGATGGGAGGTAGTCAGGGTTTAAGTGATTTGACTAAGGTCACACAGCTAGTAAATGTTAAGAGTCTGAGGCCAGATTTGAACTCCTGTCATCCTGACTCCAAGGCCAGTGTTCTATCCACTGCACCACCTAGCAATTATTAAATCATTATTGAATGATTATAATCTGGAGCTGAGTGATAGTATATCATAGTGGTTAGAGAGAGGTCTCACCATCAAATCAGACATTCGACAAACATACTAGATTGACCCCAAAATATGCCCCCAAAGACTTTTTTGAGACCTTGAACTACAGATCAGAGGCTGATCCTCATTGGTGGAGGAAATTTCTTCACTAGAATTTCCCTGGGGAGGCTAGGTGGCGCAGTGACTAGAACACCAGCCCTGGAGTCAGGAGTACCTGAGGTCAAATCTGGCCTCAAACACTTAATAATTACCTAGCTAGTGGCCTTGGGCAAGTCACTTAACCCCATTGCCTTGCAAAAACCTAAAAACAAAAAAATGAAGTTCCCTAGGCCAGTGAAATCACAGGTCTGGTTTAAAAAAAAAATCAGTTAGTCCTGCAGGTCTCCCGGACATCCCCAGAAAGAAATACTTTTCTGTATTTCATTTAAAGCCTGCCCCCCCCCCCCCAGTTTTCAGGATTAGAGAAATGTATCCCAGTGACCATCTCAAGTACAAGACATCAGGCAACTAGGAGGCTGAACTAAATCAGAGCTAAGAAGAGGTCTCCTTGCAGACAGCCTCAGAAATGCTCAGGAACCAAAGCCACCATTTCTAGAGAAAGGCAAAGGACATAAAGAAAAGCAAACTGATACTTGTAAACCTAAAATCAAGACAAGAGTTATCAATCATTCTTTTTTGGACAGTCTCATTTCAAATTAGAAAAGGACAAAGAAGTGAAGTGACTTATCCAGAGTAACAGAGGTAGTTAGTACTGAGTTAGTACTAGTTGATACTAGTACCTGAGACTATTTAAACATTAGTCTTCTTGACTCTAAGAACAGCACTCTGATCACTATACCACATTAAAAGCAAAATTTGACACTTTTTGACAAGTCTTTATGTAACTATGATTTTATATTTATTCCTTTCTTTGGCCTTGAGCTCAGGAAGTTTGATGAATCATGGTTACCAAACAAACTTAGGAACCCTTAAGTATAGTAATAGAAAATCACATAGGAATTCCAACCATACAGTGCATTTGTACATGCTCCCTTACCTCCTACCCTAGCTCAACAATTACAAATTAAAAAAATATTAATAATCCTTGGGGGCTAGACACCATAGTATCAGTAAAGAGAAGGAATAGGAGAAAGGGAAACTTTAAAAAAATAGAAGAGTTATCAGAAAGATAAAAGAAGTTGTGTCTTTTTAGCTTTCATATTATCCCTGAAGTTGAGTGGGAGAAGAAAAGGCACCTAATTAAGGTTACAGGTTACAGAAAGTAAGAAAACTAAGTTTCTAGAAGTAATTACATTCCTACACACAAGAAACAGGGGTAGTCCCAGTTAGAGCTGTTAATTAACAGGTAATGATTTGAATTCCTTCTCCACTGGGCCCTGGTTTTTCTGCCACTTTATAATTATATACCATCTGTGCTGTGTAATATCATATTCAAGATAGTTTTCCTAAGCCCAAGCAAGCCCCAACTCTGCCAAAACCCATCAAACTACAAGCATACAGGTGTACTCTTAGCTATTGATAAACCTTTGCTCAGAATGACCCAAATATCTTCTTCATCTCAATTTCTTAGAATCCTTAGCTTCCTTCAAGGGTTCACTTCGTATGGAAAACCTTTTTTCGTATCCCTCAAGTCATTTGTGTTCTTTCCCCACACATTTTCTGATATTTAGTGATCTGTATAGTGGAATGTAAGCTTCTTGGGAGCAGAAGCTATTTTTAGTTTTGTCCAATATACTCATTGCCTTTGAGAGAAATTATTATTTTATATCATTTATGTCAGTAACTGATTATTAAATTGGGATCTAGATTTTTCTCAATTGACCCCATTAAAAAGTTCTATAAAATATCAAGTCTGTGATAGATAATGACTGATTGAGACCCTAGTGCCTCAATTTATTCCTCTTTACCAGCTTGTTTACTTAGAGAAAGATTTTCTCTTTGGATGAGTTTGGAGTCTTTCCCTTGGTTTGATTTGAGATCTTTCCCTTCAGGGACTATAATATTCAAAGTCTTTCTCCTGTCTTCATGCATCCTTCCCAAAGAAAATCTGAAACCATGCTAGTAACATGCCCTAAAATCTTGGGCAAGACCCCACTCAACTAGGAGACCTAATTTCTGTTTAGAGTATAAACAGAATCCAGTCTGACTTAGTTCTTACCCCTAGGAGAAAAGTTCCTGTCCTTGTACCCCTCTATTAGAGTTTAGGTGACCCAGCTCATGAAGGAGAAAACTAACCAGAGAAGCCTGAATGGAAATGTATTCCTGTCCAGACTGTTGGAGGCTTCTGAGTCTCCATTCTTTTTTTTTTTTTTTTTTTTTTTTTGCAAGGCAAACGGGGTTAAGTGGCTTGCCCAAGGCCACACGGCTAGGAAATTATTAAGTGTCTGAGACCGGATTTGGACCCAGGTACTCCTGACTCCAGGGCCGGTGCTTTATCCACCGCACCACCTAGCCACCCCTTGAGTCTCCATTCTTAGTGGGAGGATTTGAAGACTTCTAGCCCACCTCATCATTAAATGTCCGCAAAACAGGATTGATTTTTCATTTGTTAGGGGCATTCAAGCTCTCCATGGGTCATCTTTGGTTACTGAGAGAAATTACTGACCAGGACTTTATTGATTGCTGTTTAGTCTAATAAACAAATTGATTATTAATTACCCAGAAGCTCTGTCTCCAGGTTTTTCATTTATTTCACCTTGTACATTAAAGATGTTCAATAAATACTTTTTGGTTTAGCAAAAGGTTCTCCAAAATATGCTGTTAGATGAAATGAACTATGGGTATTGCCTATAAGAAAGATTTCAGGCGGGTGGCTAGGTGGTGCGGTGGATAAAGCACCGGCCTTGGAGTCAGGAGTACCTGGGCTCAAATCCGGTCTCAGACACTTAATAATTACCTAGCCGTGTGGCCTTGGGCAAGCCACTTAACCCCGTTTGCCTTGCAAAAACCTAAAAAAAAAAGAATTAATTCATATGGACTCTTGACTCAGAGGTGTTAGGGACATAAAAGTTTACTATATATTATTGCAAGCTATTTCTTAGGGAAATTAGCAGGCTAAAGATAGAAAGTAAGGATTTTTAAAGGGAAGCACACATGTTGTTTATTCTAGGAGGAGTTTGGGGGAGGATTTAGGGTGTACTAGGGAAGGACTAAGGAGTGACTAACATATATATCAAGACTACATTTACTGTGGATGTCCTGAGGGATTAACTAATGTTAATGTTCATATTTCTAGTTGGTGTCTCTTGATCTCAGTGGATTTATGTGCCTCAACATCCCCCTTTGGTGGGATAGCTTTTTAGGTATCAGTGCCAGGTTTCTTTGTCTAGATAACAACAAATACAGAATGGGAGCCCCAGCCTCCCTTTTTGGTAAGATAGCTTTGAGGTGTCAGTTCCAATTGGCTTCAGTCTACATAACAAGATACATGGGATGGGAGTCAACATAAACTATGGAGTACAGACAAGATGGTGCCTTGTTCACAAGATATATAAACCTGGTTTCTTGTTAGTACAAAGCCAGCATAGAAAGGAATTTGACATGGTGCCTTGACAGTACAAAGCCAACATAGAAACAGATTAACTATTTGTTCGCATAATATTTTTCTCTCCAAGTATTTTCTCTGCTACATGAGGAGCATGTAGTGTCCTAAAGGAACAGCTAACCAAGGATGAATGGATAACCAGCACTTTACTATTGAAAATATGATTTAATATATAACCATTTAACTTATGCAGAATGTTTTAAGGACATATTTTTAGTCCCTAAATTTATTGTAAAATGAAGTTCCTCTATGTAAGATAGGACTATAAAAAGTGCTAATGGGCCTTTCCCAAAACAATAAGAGGGACTATACTGGACAACTGATAGTCCCAGTCTTTAGAAACACAAGAAATCTTGAATGTAACCCAGACTACCAAGACTGGAGTACTTTACTGTTTCATGAACAGAAAGAAACTCCTATTGGCTGAGATGGTGAGGGTAAAGTAATTGTCTAAGTTGCTTCAAAGAGAAATGAATGTGGTTTTAGACACTTTGGGAGAGATATATAGAAAGGCAAATACTTTGGAAGCTGGAGATGTTCAGGGGGAGTCAGTACCTTGACTTGTCCACTTTACCAGCTTGTTATTTTTAGAGATTTTGGAGAAAGAATTTCTCTTTAGATGAGTTTGGGGTCTTTCCCTTGGTTTGATTTGAGATCTTTCACTTCAGGGTCTGCAGTATCCAAAGTCTTTCTCAGTCTCTATACTTCCTTCCCAAAGAGAACCTGAAATCATGCAAGTCTTCTTTAAAGCAGTTGCCTCAATTTAAAAAACTTGTGAAAGAAAATATCATCCACATCCAGGGAAAGAAATATGGAGTGTGAATGCAGATTGAAGCATACTATTTCCACCTTTTTTTTCTTTCTCATGATTTTTTCCTTTCTTCTTTCAAAATATGACAAATATGGAAATGTGTTTAACATGAAGCAACTGTCTTATTATCTCCACCTTTCACTGGAGCACCGGGTCAGCATTCTCTCTATAGCTTAGGAATCTCCTTCTGCATTATTCAATGATATCCAAGATGTCCTAGAAAGTTTGGAGTTACACTTAATTCAATTCCATTATTCTACAGATGAGGAAACTGAGGTCTAGAGATTATGACTTGCTCAATATTGCACAAATCTTAGAAGTCAGGGCCTTAAGAATTTGAAGTCCTTAACCAGGTCTTCCTTAAAAAAAATTGTTTTACAACTGAAAAACTAGGATTGCTCACTTAGATTGGTAACCTTTTGTTTATGAAGTCTTGTTTTCAAAACCCAGTTTGGTGTCACAAATGAACATTAACCTAAAGGTAAATCTCCTTGGTTTAGTGGAACTAATCTGAAGTTGATTTTTATACTATAGTTGGAAAGTTTGCTAAATATGCTAAAGACTCCTAAGGAATGTTTTTCTGATTGAAATTGGACCATTTTCAAACACTTCAAACAGTTTTAACAGTGCTATTTACAGGCAAACAATGTAATAAATTCTTATCTGTTTATTAAAATAGGTCCAACAGAGTTTTTACTCAACAGCACTCAAGTACAACTTGGTAGTTCTGTTGTCACATCAAGAAACATTGAAAATAATACAAGTTTATTTCCTTAAAAATTTATTATTCAGAAAGATATTTTCTTATATTTATGCTAATTAGTTCCATTTTGGAAGAATTTCATTGTTTAATTTTTACCTCTATTACCAAGTATTACTCTGATAACTAATCCTGGCATAGAAATAATCTTAAATTTTGAAGCTTATGCCAGTGAAAAATAAGCTCTGGTCATATTTAGAGAGATAGCTAGGTAATAGAGTAGAAAGAACACTAAAGTTAGAATCAGAAATCTGAGTTCAAATCATAACTTATAGACACTAGCTATGTAATTCTGGGCAAACCACAACCTCTCTAATCCATAGTTTTTCATCTCTAAAAATGAGATGATTTTAGTATTTCCTTTGCAGAGTTGTGAGAATCATATAAAATAACATATGTAAGAGGATCTGTAAACCTGAAAGTACCATACTCATAGTATTAGCTAGGTGGAAAACTTTCAGTTATAAACTTGGTGATGGGTTTAAGGTCTGTTGTCTGAAGATTAAGCTAAATTCAGTTCAAGAAAGACTGGGTTAACCACAGTAGAGGGTGATGAAATTTTGGGGCATAGAACTTCTGAAAGAACATATAAGTCAGATCATTAGAGTTACCTTCCAAAACAGAGTTCATTAACGATGATGATGATGATGATGTGGATGTAGTAATTACAGAGATTATGGATATTCTATACATATTCTAAAAGAAGTGATCCAGGCTTTGTTTGAAGACCTCCAGAGGAAGGGAGCACTTACTTAGCACATCCTGCTTTGAGTCAGGTTTAATTGTTAAGGGAGACTTGACTTACATTAAGCTTAAATTTGTCCCCTTTGCAACTTTCCTCCACTGATTCTGATTTGCTCTCAAAGAACAAATAGAACAGACCTAATCCTTCCTCTCATGAGACCTTCCTTCAGAAATTTAAAGACAGACACTATGTTTTTACCTCCCAAGTATTTCTGTTGTTCATTTGGTCCAAATCTTAGTGACTACATTTTGATACTTTCTTGACAAAGACATTAGAGTGATTTGTCATTTCCTTCTACAATTCATTTTACAGATGAAGAACTAAAGCAAACAGTGTTAAGTGACTTACCCGGGTCGCACAGCTAAGTAGGTGTCTGAGACTGAATTTGAACTCGTGAAAATGAATCTTACTTATTTCAAGTCTACCATTTGCTCTAAGTTATGCATCTTTTCTACTGTAGGCTGAATTTTCCTAGTTCCTTTAACTGATTCTCATATGATATAAGGCTCATATGATATAAGCCTCATATGAGGCTTTTACCATCTTACTTGACTTTCTTTACATAGTTCTTAGTTTATCAGTGTCTTTCCTAACATGTATATCTAAGATGGAATATAGTATTCCAGATAGTGTTCTGGAAGGTGAAGAACTCTTGCCTCCCAATCATAGACACTATATATTTTTTCTTTTAAAAAAAATTTATTGATGGCCTTTAAAAATATTTTATTTTTCCTCCAATTGGATGTTAAAACAATTTTTAACTTTTTTAAAAATTATTTTTGAATTTCATTTTCTATCCCTCTCTTCCCCCTCCCTCATCTTGAGATGGAAGGGTTATACATGGTGGATACTATATTTTTCAATTTAGGTTAAGATTACATTGACTAAGGGCAGCTAGGTGGCACAGTGGATAGAGCACTGGCCCTGGAGTCAGGAGTACCTGGGAACCCATTTGAACAAATCCGGTCTCAGACACTTAATAATTACCTAGCTGTGTGGCCTTGGGCAAGCCACTTAACCCCATTTGCCTTGCAAAAGCATAAAAAAAAAAAACTAAACTAAAAAAAATTACATGACTGTCTTTTCTGCCTTATACTGAGTATACTGAGTTTGTACTACTGTACAGATCTTGTTTCAGACTAGCCAAATCCTCTCATCTTGTTCTTATGTCTGTATAAACCTTTCAATTATGAGTACTCCTTGTGAGTATAACAATCCTTTTGGATGTCTTGTGAGGACGGTCTAAATCACAAAAGACCTTAGGAGCTGCATTTATTCCCAGTGTGGGAAGAAAAGAAGCTACACAAGATTAGAACTAGAAGGTGGAGTTTTCTGCTATTAGGTTTTTGAAAGAAAGGAAATAGGGAGAGAGGAAGAGAGGGAGGGCAGTACTTCCCTCAGCTATATGGAGCAGCAGCATGGTGACAACACTGATACCTTCTTCAAACTCTTAAAACTTAAAACCCTTCAAAACCCTTAAAACCCTTCAAAAACTTAGAATTGAAAATTAAAGAGGCAAGCATCAAAGTATAAGACTGGGTTTTTTGTTTGCTTAGGTGACTGAAACATTTAGAAGATACATTGAAAAGGATGATAAGGATGGAAGAACTGATGGTCTTATCCTCTTCTCCTGCCTTATTTTACCTAGGTGAGACTAACACTCATTTCTAAGCATGTCTTTTTATTACTAAAAACTGAATCTGATAGTCTTATCTTATTTTTCTTGAACATAGTGTAGTTGACTCCTGCCCTGTGAATTTCCTTGTCTTTCTTAATTTTTTCATGAGAGCACAAGACAACTCTGAGAACCACACAGGAGAAAACTACCTTTTCCAGGGTGCTGTTATTCCACCAGTTGATAGAATTTTTTTTCCTAATTGAGAACAATTATAGCAACTGTATCTGACCCAATTAAGCAACATTTTGCACCCGGTGTCTCCTATGACTGACAAAAGGAGATAGGTACATTTCCTCATCTCTTTTCCAGAGCCAAGATTGAGCATTACATTTTATACATCATTCATTTTTATTTTAGTCTTCTTTTCATTTACATTTAAGAATGTACTTCATAGAATAATATGAATATATGATTTTGGGACAACCCTACCAATCCCTAACTCTCTTTGCTACTTTTTCTGTCTTCCCAAGTTCAAAGACAATCTAAAGGGTATGCTCTGGAATATTTTCTGTAAAATACAAAAATTGCAAACACTTTCTCTAATCATCCTGCTTCCCTTACCTGGAGTAATTCTCCTGTGGACTAGCTTTTACTCTCTCAATCTTGTACCTCAAACTTCTCATCTTAGGCAATATCATTGTTAATGATCATTAATTTATTAGCAGTATTAACCAACATAGAAACAAAAGCAAACAAATAAGGCATATATAGGGCAGTGACGAGGCTTATAAACAAGGTCATCTCTTTCTCCCACTCATTCTGAGGGGCACTTGCTGGAAAAGGGGAAGAAAAGATCTAAACTGTGAGTGGAAATTTCCCAGTACAATGGTCTGAAAAAAAACAGGAGGAAGAAAGAAGTTGCTTGTTGTCTAGACTTTACTCTCATTAAATGCTAAAGCTGCTGGCCTCGGGGACTCTCTGGTCACATCCCTGCCTTTCCACCTCTTGATCTCTGTCCTACTTATCTATCCACTTGGGTCTTATTTTTTTCCCTCTTTGGATCCTCTGTATGGCACCCCTCAAATAAGGTGAAAATCTCTTCCAGAAGACCACCGAAGGCACAAAACAAATGTAGTTTCCATGAGTACCTGCAGTTTTATCAGTCTCAGGATTCTCTATCACTCTAGGAAGGAAAAAGTTTCTGTGATATCAGGAAGATCTTTCAAAATTTTTGTGATTCTTGGGGCTGGCAACCCAGTGTTACATATTATTATTGTAGTCTTTGCTTATAATGATTTGGGGAATCTATTTGGAATTATGCATTATTCCCATATTCATATCTCATGCTTCTCAGAATTCCTTATATTTGTCATTTCTAAAAATGCAATAATCATTCCATTTTATCCATATGCCACAATTTCTTTCTATTTCCATTAAATTGGGTTCACTTTCTTTCTGGTTCTTTGTTGCCCACAAAGCATTATTATGGATATTCTGGCATATTTCAGATCTTTCTATATTTAATATTCTTGGTGCATATGCCTAGCAGTGATATTATATATATATATATATATATATATATATATATATATATATATATATATATGTTAAAGAATATGAAACTTAAACAATTACTACTTTTGGATTTTCCTTATTAGTGATTTGGAGCCATGATTGTAGTTTGTAGTTCTCTTTGAAAATTGTATCTTTTTACCGCTTATTTAATAGAGAAAGGATAAAATCTAAATGTGTGTTAATCTCTTATATGTCTTGATTATTAGATTTATATTTAAGATGTTTGTTTGGGGTTTTTTTAGGTTTTTGTAAGGCAAATGGGGTTAAGTGGCTTGCCCAAGGCCACACAGCTAGGTAATTTTTAGGTGTCCAAGACTGGATTTGAACCCAGGTACTCCTGACTCCAGGGCTGGTGCTTTATCCACTGAGCCACCTAGCTGCCCCTATATTTAAGATATTTGAAGAAAATATTTTTCTACCATAACTTACCTTTTTATTTTAACTGCTCTGATTTTGTTCATGAAAAAACTTTAAAATTTATGTAGTTGAAATATCTATTTTATGTTTTATAGATAAGATTTCTTCTATCCCCTATTAAGAATTCTTCCCTCAAGCACACTTGAAAAAGATATCTTTCTATGCTCCTCCATTAAAAAAAAGATTTACTTTTCATATTTAAATTATTATTACTTTAAAAATTATTGTGATAAATTATATAAGATGCTGGTCTAAGACTATTTTCTGCTAAACTGTGTTCTTGTTTTTCCAGAAATTATTCCTTAATAAAGGGTCCTTCCCTAAGTGTCCTTGAATTTATCAAACCTTTAGTTACTGACTTGATGTCTGAGTCACACTTATTTGTTCTAATCTACAAACTTTTCTATTTTTAAACAAGCATCAAATGGTTTTGAGAATTATAATTTTGAAATAAAATTGCCCTTAAAACTTTAGTCATTTTATTTCTCTAAATATATTTACTGTTATTTTTTTCGTTTCATGGCTACTTGATATGACAGTGAATCTATACATTTATTTAAATATTAATGTAATTTTAATCATGTTTTTGTGGCCCAATATGATCAATAGCTATCCTTCCAATCATGAAAGTCTTGCTATTTAAACAGTATTTTGTAATTGAATTTATATGTCTTAAATATATTTTAGTTGATGGGGACAGTTAGGTGATGTAGTAGATAGAGCACTCACTGGTCTTAGAGTCAGGAGGACAGGAGTTCAACCTCAGACATTGACACTCACTAGCTGTGTGATGTTGGATATGTCACTTAACCCTGATTGCCTGACATTCAGAACCACTTCCACTCATCCTGATTCATATTTGGCCACTGGACCCAGATGAGGAGAAAGTGAGGCTGCTGACTCAGCATAGCACCCCTTCACTCAAATCCAATTCAAGTGCATCACCTCCCCTGATGTCATGGTCCTGTTAGAGAATGAAGGACAAACATTATCATCATCATCATCATTTTAGTTTGCTGAGACCCAAATATTTTGTGTTTTTGCATTTTCCATTTTGAATGGTATTTCTTTTTCTATTATTTCCTCTTGACTTTGTTATTGTTATATGAAAACATTGATGATTTAAAATTTTTATTTTGTATTCTGATATATTAATGAAAGTAACAATCATCTTTGCTGTTTCTCTGGGGTTTTCTATGTTAATGACAATTATATCTCCTTTTTGATATTTATGTCTTTCATTTCTTCCATTTGTTTTATTTCAACATAATTCTGGAATTTTTAGAACTATGACAAATAATAATAGAGATAAGGAACATCTTTGTTTTACTCTATATTTATTGGGTAAAGTGTTGGGAGCCAGAGTCTCTAAGCTGTTTGACACAGTCGCAGCAAGAAGACTCAAGGCAGTCACACTGCCTGATGGAACAACATTTCCTTCTTCAATATATATATAGGGATTTCATGCATAACAATATTTATAGCTTTATTATGGATTAAAATGTTTACTCACCCTAATACTGGAATGACTATAAAGGAAGGATTTCAGAAAAATTCCTTGAATAAAACAGATTGTAAACTCTGCCCAAATTTAACAGGACTGCCTCTCCCTGAGGCATACAAAAGGCTTCAACATTATGAAATCTCTGGAAAACCCAACACTGGGAATTCCAAGGAGATGTCAGAATATATACAGGGAAAACAGATACAAGATGGGTCAGATAGAATTCCAGGGAAATTAATAGTTTTGCCCCCCCCTTACCATACACAGGAATATATGAAAAATATGGTGAGAAAATAGTTAGTACAGGTGACCGATATGTGAACTCCAGCAGCCTTAGTTTCATGGGAAAGAATAAAAAAAGTCACAGAAACTGTGACAAGGCCTGAAAAAAAAATTGGTTATTGTAAGAGTTAACAGATGGGTGGACAAGCATAAAGACCCTCACTATAGATTGTTAAGGAAGTGTATGGAAAAACATTACTTACACAAAAAATATAAAAAAACTTTCCATTAAAAGAATTGCTTAATTAATAACTTTAAATGAATTAACAATTATACAATGTAGTAATAAATAAGGTAACAGACAGGTTGAGGTCATCATGGTCTGAGTAGGGATAAGAAATCAATTAACTATATGATTATTACTTAAACTTGTAATCACATGATTGAAACTTGTAACCACATGAACTATATGATTGATGATGAAAATTGTACACTTTTGTAACCAAGGAAATGATCTTAGCTTGCTTGCTTGAAGCATACATGATTCTGAGACTATAAAAATAAATCCAAGCATCTGACAGTCAGTCAACCTGCTCCTGCCTTTAACCACTTGTTGACTCAACTCATTTTGCCGACTCTATCCCTCCTGTCAGGTTCCAAGGACCCTGAGGAGGCTGGACCCCCACAGTAAAGGAATACTTTTCCTTTGAAAATAATGTTAGTTTTTATTTTATTTTTATTAAATTTTTTTCTTTAGAATCAATGTCCCTTCCATGCTTATGTTTTTTGGGGTTTTAAAATTCATGAGTGCCATACTTGACAAAAGCTTTTTCTGAACTCATTGCTCTAATAATGTAACTTTGTTTTTGTTTTTAATATGAAAAATATGCTGGTTGTTTTTCTAATGTTAAATTGTATTTTATCTCTGTTAAATATAATTTGGTAAAAATGATGAATTTAATTTAAACCATATATTGCCTTTTTTGCCAATAATTTATTTAAAAATTTTTCAGCAATATTCATTAATGATCTTGTTACATTGTCCTTTTTCTCAGCTTTAGGTATCAGGATCATATTTGCCTCATAAAATTATTTAGGTAAAATGTTTTCTTAAATATTGTAAGGGGTGGCTAGGTGGCACAGTGGATAGAGCACTGACCCTGGAGTCAGGAGTACCTGGGCTCAAATCAGATCTCAGACACTTAATATACCTAGCTGTGTGGCCTTGGGCAAGCCACTTAACCCTATTTGCCTTGCAAAAAAAAAAAACTAAAAAAAAATATTGTGAATATTTTTTGTACCATAGGTATTGTTCTTTAAAAATTTGATAGAAGGGGCAAGGTTATGCAGTGGATAGAGCACCCCTGGAGTCAGGAGATGCACCTAATAATTACTTAGCTGTGTGACCTTGGTCAAGTCACTTAATCCATGCTTTGCAAAAACAAAAAAACAAAAACAAAAAAAGTTTGATAGAATTCACAAGTAAACCTTTCTGTACTTATCTGTTTTTTCTCTTTCTTTTTTTTAAATTAATGTACAGTTTCTTCAATTTCACTTTTTTTTTGTTTGTTTTTGAGGTTTTTGCAAGACAAATGGGGTTAAGTGGCTTGTCCAAGGCCACACAGCTAGGTAATTATTAAGTGTCTGAGACCAGATTTGAACCCAGGTACTCCTGACTCCAGGGCCTGTGCTCTATCCACTGCGCCAACTAGCCACCCCTCAATTTCACTTTTAAGGACTGGGTTGTTTCAAATATCTGATTTCTTGTCTCTTCATTTAGGTATTTTATCTTTTTGTACACTATTCCTTTTTTTAAGTCTTAGTTTTGTTGGTATAAAAATATGTAGAGTAGATTTGAATTTTTTTGCTTCCTATCTGCTTTTTGTGAATTCACTAATTCACTTTGTTAATTTTTTTGGTTTGGTAATTCTCTCTCTCTCTCTCTCTCTCTCTCTCGGTTAGCTAAAAATTTATTGATTTTGTTAGTTTTTCTTTTTAGTTATAATTTTTTAAAATTAAATTTTATGTATTTCTTGTGCAATTTTTATGGTTTCTCCTTGGATGTACTTTGGGCTTTTTGATTACCCTTTTAAAATTGTAGGCTTAAAAAACTGAATTTTTAAAATTGAAAGTTCATTAATCTCTTCTGTTTTCTTTGTTTTATATTTTGTTTTAACATTTGTTTTTTAAAAATTTGAATTCTCAGTTCTCCCCCCCCTCTGTTCAGTTCCTCACACACCCCATGGTACAGCAATCATGAGGGAGGGGTGGAATAACTAGCTATGAAAACCAATTCTATCAATTACATGACACATGTGAAACATGTAAAATATATTTTCATATTTGTCATATTATCAAAAAAAAGAAAATGAAAAAGTATACTTCAACCTGCACTCAGAGTTCATAAGTTATCTCTTTGGATCCTCTATTTTTTAATGTATATTTTCAGAGATGAAATTTTCCTTTGAAGTCTGATTTACATACATCTCCAAAATTTTGGCATGTTATATTTTTATGGTAGTTATTTATTTAGAAGATTGTTATTTGACTCTCTAATTGTATAGGATGTCATTAGTTTGTTGCCAAATAGAGGTCTCTTTTCCTCACATTCTAGGAATTAATTACTATTTTTATTGCATTGTGGTCTATAAAGGAATGTTTAATATTTGTGCCTTAGCATAATCTATCTTTTTAGAAGAATGCAAAATGCTAACAAATATGAATATTTTTCATTCATTTTTTCAAGTTTAACTTTTCTCTTTATTCAATTCTATGTTTTCCTTTTTTGGTTAATATTTCTTTTAAATTTATTCAGCTCAAGGTGCAGCTAGGTGGTTCAGAGGATAAAGCACTGGCCCTGGAGTCAGGAGTACCTGGGTTCAAATCTGGTCTCAGACACTTAATAATTACTTAGTTGTGTGGCCTTGGGCAAGCCACTTAACCCTATTGCCTTGCAAAAACCGAAATAAATAAATTTATTCGGCTCTGAGAGAGGAACATTAATATACAATTCTTATGGTACTATTTCTATCTTTTTATAATTCATTTGGCTATTTCTTTGTGAATTTAAATGTCATAATTTTTTATATAAAATTAGTGATATTTATTGAGATATCTGTATGATCTGGGGTAAATTAGTAGCTCCTCATTGCATTCCCGCTGGTTCTAAAGGGGCAGTTCTTTTCCAAAGAGTTAGCTCCAAGTCTCAGTTTCCTGAACTGATATGCCACAGACCTTGATGGTATCTAATGCATGATTTTTATAGGCTGGATATTCCACCATTCCTCCACTATTGTTGAACCAGTTTATAATCCATTTTTTTTTTTTTTTGGTTTTTGCAAGGCAAACGGGGTTAAGTGGCTTGCCCAAGGCCACACAGCTAGGTAATTAAGTGTCTGAGACCAGATTTGAACCCAGGTACTCCTGACTTCAGGGCCGGTGTTTTATCCACTACACCACCTAGCGGCCCCTACAATCTATTTTAAAGAAGACATAAATTCAATTATAAAAGACCCAGTTTTAGCCCAAGGAATATTAATTCAATTCATTCCTATTCCAGATACTTAATTTCTCCTTAAGTATTTAGCCTCTTAGATACTTTCATCTCATGATAAAACAGCCTGATGGAGTAGAAAAACAATTGAATTTATTGTCAAAAGATATAGTTAAAATGCTGCCTCTGTCACTTGTTATTTATGTGACTATAGATGAGCCACTTACCTCTCTGAGTTTCAGTTTCCTCATCTGTAAAATGATAAGAAAGAAGTTTCTTCCAGTTTTTAATCTATGATCCCTTTTGTATCCCTTGGTCAGATTTCTTTTTTAAATAATAACCTTGTGTTGCACTAGAAACGTTGGAGACTTTATTTTATTACTTGTTCTTTCTTTGAAAATTGTACTTATTTATCTTGCTTGTATTTCTCATTTCTCATAAGGCAAAATAACTGGAGGAATATGATATTATGTTTTTAATAGCAGAAGAGAGGAAAAATTACAACTTGAAAAACATTAGAGATGGAGAAAAATATAAACAGCTCATAATTTTAAATGTGAATGGGCTAAATAATGCAACAAAATGAAAAAGAATGAGAGATTGGATAAGAAAACAAAACACTATAATCTTAAAAGAAACATTGATTACAAGAGACACTTTTAAAAAAATACACAAAATAAAACTATGGGGTTGGAAAATGTACTAAATGAAAGGAAGTGTTCTAGGTCAATCAGTCAGTTAATAAACATTTATTAAGGGTCTACTATGTCCTTGGCACTGTGCTAAACATTGGGAATACAAAGAAAAGCAAAAGATAATCCTGCATGATAAGAATACAAAGACAAAAATGAATCAATACTTATTTCACAAAGCTTACATTCTGCTGGAATATAATCTTGGAATTTATTTGGTGGCCATGATCTAAATACCTCTCTTTTATTAAAAGTCTTGTGATTAACAACTACCCAGTTTTGCAGGATATGCTATTTTGGAGCTAGATTTTTCTCTTTGCTTTATGGGATATCACATTCCTATCTCTTCTCTGATTTCTTATAGATATGGAAAAATACTGTGTTATTCAAATTAACTTTCCTTCATGTTGCTTGCAAAGTTTGTTATTTAGTGCTAGAATATATCATGAATACATGGGATCTACCAATTAGTAATTTGTTGTCTATTTTTAAAACATCTGTGGAGTTTTATTTTTTTTCTACGCTGTGGAATTAAAGGTTCTTAATTTATCTTATTTTTCTGAAACATCTGTGCTCTTTAAATTATCTCTG
This sequence comes from Macrotis lagotis, assembly GCF_037893015.1. Taxonomy (NCBI): domain Eukaryota; kingdom Metazoa; phylum Chordata; class Mammalia; order Peramelemorphia; family Peramelidae; genus Macrotis; species Macrotis lagotis. The sequence goes on along the minus strand of NC_133658.1, from coordinate 145,332,840 downwards.
TGCAGCTTATCTTTAAAGGCATTCACTTTGAATAGTATGGAGTTCATTTGCTTATTCAAAGTTGTTTTATTTTGATTATCTTGCGTCACATTTTTCTGTTAATTTTGTATTTTTGAGTTCTAAATCTGTCATTCTCTTTTTCACAGCCTTTACTACACTGAAGAAATTTTCTGTCCTTTGTCATAATGATCTATTCTATTATTTATCATTTCTTTTTTCCCTGAAAGCTCCAATTTCTAAATTAACTTTCATCCACTTTTTTAATCTTATTTCTCTTTGGAAAATTCTGGAATTACTCTCTGTTGTTCTTATTGTAGAAGAAAGAGCACTAGACTTGGAGTAAGGGAGCTTTAAGTTCACCTTACAGATACTTTCTAGCTATGTAACTATAGACAAGTCACTTTGTGCTTCAGTTTCCTAATTTGAAAAGAGGAGAAGAGGGTTAGACTTGAAGACCTCTAAGCTTCTTTCAAAGTCTATAATACTAGGACCTATGAGTTCTATGACATCCCTACTCTGGGGAGTCTACAAAATATTTTTAGTGTTTTGAATTCACTTTTTTAAATATATAATACATAGGAAAATGGGAAAGAAGGGGACTTTGCAGTACCTTATCTCAAACTATACTATAAAGCCACACTTGTTCAAAACAATTTGTTACCTAGTCAGAAATAAGGAGATTGATAAGTAGAATAGATAAAGTATACAATATATAGAAGCAATAACAGTGTTAAATTCAAAGATCCCAGTTATTGAGGCAAGAACTCATTATTTGGAAAAAACTCTTGGAAAAACTGGAAAGCAGTCTGGTAGAAATTAGAATTAGACCAGCGTTTCACACCATATGCCAAGATAAACTCCAAACAGCACACAATTAAGATTTCTAGGGGGCATCCTAAGCAAATTAGAGGAGCAGGAAGGAATTACATAAAATTAAAAAGTTTTTGCACAAACAAAGCCTATGTAGCTAAAACTGGAAGAGAAGCAGAAATGGGGGGGGGGAATCTTTGCAGCAAGTTACTCTGCTAAAGGTCTCATTTCTAAGATATTTAGGGAATCAATTCAAATTTATAAATTTAAGAGTCATTCCTCAATGGTCAAAAAGATATGAATTGGCAGTTTTCAGGGGGAAGAAATAAATCCAAGCTACCAATAGCCATATTAAAAAAAAAAAAGCTCCAAATCCAAATAAAATATCCAAATTATTGGATAAATTCAAATTACAATGACTCTGAAGTACAATCTCATATTCATTACCTTAGCTACATTGGGAAAATAAAAAGAAAACTAAAAATACTGGAGGGATTATTGTAAAATAGGTTATTGGTCTGTTGGTGGAGCTTTGAATTGGTTCAACCATTCTGGAAAGCAGTTTATAATTATAATTTCATCCAAAAAACTATTAAACAATGCATATCTTTTGATCTAGAAATAATCTCAGGGTGATTTAAAAAAAAGGAAAAGTAGCCATATGTACAAAACTATTTATAGCAACCATTTTTTGTGATAGCAAAGAATTGAAAAATGAGGCAATGCCCATTAATTGTAAAACGGCTGAATAAATTATAGTTCACAAATATGATGGGATATTATTTTACTGTAAAAATGAAGAAATTGTTTTCAGAAAAACCTAGGAAGACTGGTATAAACTGATATGGAGTGAAGTAGGCAGGACCAAGAGAATAATTTATACAATAAAAACAATAAAAATTAAAAAATACAATATTGTAAGAAAATCAACTCTGAAAGACTTAGGAAGTGTGATCAACATAATGATCAACCAAATTCCAAAGAATTCATGATGAAACAAGATCTCCATCTCCAAATATAGAAGTAATGGACTCAAAGTACAGGTTGAAACATATTTTCTTTTCTTTATGCATGACTCTATTTGTTATGAACTTTATTTTTTTTTTTTTACCTTCTCAATGGGTGAAGGGAGAGGGAGGAGTAGGGAGAAAATTTAGACCTGAAATTAAAATAAAAATGAATTTAAAAATACATAATACATATTCACTGTATTATTTTTTTTGGTGTTTTTTGAATTTTGGCCCATTTTTGCTTTTGTCTTTCATTCTTATTGTTTGTTTATCTATTTGGGAGTTAGGTTTATAACCAGCCTTTCTCTAGCCTTTTTTATGTCTGTGTTTTTTCCCTCCAGTTTGCCCTCTTTCATTGCTGTACTATGTACCCCATTTTTCTTTGTGTATAATCCCAAGGCTGTGCAGCCTCAGTCTTCTTGAATTGGGAAAGGTACTACTCCAATTGGGTCTCAGTTTGGTATAGACCCATCAGGAGAATCCTGTCAGATAAGCAGAAAACAAACATTTAATAAGCACTATTTTCCCAGGGCAACTAGATAGTGTATTGGATGGAGTCTGGAGTCATGAAGAATCATCTTCTAGAGTTCTAATCTGGCTTCAGACTCTAATTAGCTGTGTGACACTGAGTAAATAACTTAACCTTATCTGCCTCAGTTTCCTCCTTTGTAAAATGAGTGGGAGAAGGTAATGGCAAACCATTTCAGTATAACTTCAAATGGGGTCTTGAAGAGTTTGGCACAACTGAAACAACTGAATGACAACAGCATGTGCGAAATACTATGTTAAGCATTGGGAATATAAAAAATCAGTAAAAAGAAAGAAAAATCTGTCTTTTCCTCAAGGAACTAACAATCTACTTGGCAAAACAAAACAAAACAAAACAAAAACACCCAAAAAGGGAGTTGAAAAGCAGAGGGGATTGGGAGAATGTAGGAAAAATATCCCATCCTGAGAGTCAGAAGCAGAACAAGAGGGAGATTGAGGGATAGCCAGATGGAGACCTTTCTGAAAATGGAGGTTTCAAGAGGAATACTCCTGTGGGAGTATTAATCACAGCTTGGATTATAGGTCAATTTATCTTGGGCCCAGAAGTCCTTTCTCTAACTGAATCTCTTGAGCACTGCCTCCTCTTCCACCATTATTCTACCCCTCTACCCAACCCTCTTGGGGTGAGTATGTATACATATGTGTGTTGGGGGGGGCGGTGTTCAGACTGAGTCACTACTGTGAAAGAACCAAATAGAGCGGATCATAACCAACCTGTTAAGTTATTTGTTCTGGCCTTAACCAGGTTGCAGAGTGGATGAGTGCTTAGTGGGGAGTGGGCACTTTGGGTCATTAGGTCATCTACAATTTACCTTTTGGGGAGATATTTTTCTGTCTTCTTTTTGTCTTGTCATTGTTATTAGAGATTTGGCACATTTATTTTTGCTTTGAAGTTATTATGACTGGGGGATTTATGTTGTTTTGTTTTGTTTTGTTTTTCTTCCTCTGGGGATAGTATTGTCCATAGTTGGTCTAGTGGGGTTGTTCTAGCTCTCTGAACTGCTAAGAGTAGCTGTATCCATCAGGGTTGATCATCTCATGATGTTGTTGTCAATGTGTACATTGTTCTCTTGGTTCTCAGCATTAGATCCCGTAACTCATTTTATGCTTCTCTAGAGTCCACTCATTCATGGTTTCTTGTAGAACAATAGAATTCCATAACATTCATATACCATAACTTGTTTAACCATTCCCCAATAGATGGGTGTCCCTTCAATTTCCAATTCTCTGCCACTACAAAAAAGAGCTGCTATGAATGTTTTAGAACATGTGAGACTTTTCCAATTTTTTATGATTTCTTCTGGATGTAGGTCTATACTGTAATTGCTGGGTCAAAAGGAATGAACATTTTTATTGCTCTTTGGGCATAGTTCTGCATTGCTCTCCAGAATGGTTGGATCAGTTCACAACTCCTCTAGCAATGCATCAATATCCCAATCCTCCCACAATCTCTCCAACACTGATCATTTTCCCTTTTATTTATCTTAGCCAATCTGATAGATGTGAGGTGATACCATATAGTTGTTTTAATCTGCATTTCTCTAATAGATAATGATTTGGAGTATTTTTATATGGTTATATATATAGCTTTAATTTCTTAATTTGAAAACTATTCTTATCCTTTGACCATTTATCAATTGAGAAATGACTTGTAAATTTATAAATCTGATGTAATTGTCTATATATTTTGGAACTGAGACCTTTATCAGAACCCTTAGGTGTGTTTCCCAGCTTTCTGTTTTCCTTCTAATTTTGGCAGCATTGTTTTCTTAGTGCAAAACCTTTTTAATTTAATATAGAAATGATTATCCATTTTACAATTTATACTCTATTTTTTGCTTGGTCATAAATTTCTCCCCTTTCTATAGATCTGACAAGTAGACTATTTCTTGGTCTATTAATTGATCTAGATGTGGGTCTATGCCTAGTTTTTGTTATACTATTTTCTAGTTTTCTCATCAATTTTTGTCAAATAGTGAGTTCTTATCCCCAAAGCTGATGTCTTTGGGTTTGTCAAACACTAGATTATTGTAGTCATTTACAACTGTTTCTTTTGAACCTCTCTTAATCCACTGATCTTTTATTCTATTTCTTAACCAGTACCAGGCAGGTTTGATGACTGGTGTGTTATAGTATAGTTTTAGATCTGGTAGAGCTAGGCAACCTTCCTTTATATTTTTTTCATTTTCATTTCCCTTGCTATTTTTGTCCTTTCATTGCTCCAGATGAATTTTGTTACTATTTTTTCTAGTTAGGTAAAGTAATTGTTTGATAGTTTGATTGATATAGTAATTGAATAAATAATTTAATTTCAGTAGAATTGTCATTTTTATTATATTAGCTCAACCTAACCATGAGCAATTGACATTTTATCAATTGTCTAGATATGACTTTATGTCTGTGAGAAGTGCTTTATAATTATGTTTATATAGTTTCTGGGTTTGTCTTGGGAAGTAGATTCCCAAGTATTTAATGTTGTCTACAGTTACTTTAAATAGAATTCCCCTTTCTATCTCTTGCTCTTGGACTTTGTTGTTCATATTTAGAAATGCTGATGATTTATGGGGCTTTATTTTATATCCTGCTACTTTGCTGGATTTGTTAATTGTTTCAAGTAGCTTTTTAGGTGCTTTTCTTGGGTTCTCTAAGTATACCATCATATCAACTGCAAAGAGTGAAAGTTTTTCTTCTTCATTGTCAATTCTGATTCCTTCAATTTCTTTTTCTTCTATTATTGCTAAAGTCAACATTTCTTTTTTAAATTAATATTTTATTTATTTTCCAATTATATACAATAGTAGTTTCTACCTATCATTTTTGTAAGGTTTTGAATTTTACAATATTTTTTACAATATTTTTACAATATTTTCCCCACCCGGAAGACAGTCTGATAATTTTTACATTGTTTCCATAAAACTAACATTTCTAATACTATATTGGATAGTAATGGTGATAATAGGCATCCTTGTTTTACTCCTGATCTTATTGGAAATGTTCCTAGTTTATCCCTCTCACATAAAATATTTGTTGATGATTTTTACTTATTATTTTAAGGAAAACTTCATTTCTTCCCATACTTTCTAGAGTTTTAAATAGGAATGAATGTTATATTCTAGCAAAGGCTTTTTCAACATCTATTGACATAATCATATGATTTGGTGGTTTTGCTATTGATCCGTTCAGATTTATGTTGAAAACAACTATTCTGTCACTTGGCAGACCAATGTAACTGGCATGACCTGTTCTTAAGCAAGTCATGCTCTCCATGACTATAACTATCTTTTCTAAATACACACTAGTTAACCCTTTAATAACACATGCTAGAATTTTGTCAGGGATTGAAATCAAGCTCATTGGCTTGGAGCTAGAAAAGTCCATTTAAAAAAAATCAATTCTTTTTCCCTTAAAAAAATTGAGATGTTTGTTCTTTTTTTTTTTTTTTACTGTAGAGAAATCTTCCATTCTCTATATTTTTTCAAAGATTAGATGTTGGCTTGGCCATCCCCATTTACCAGTTTTTTCAGGATCCCTGGATGTCATTCATCTGGATTTATGCATTTGTATTCATCAGGGACAGTTAAGGACTCTTTTACTGTCATTCTGCTAATAACCATTAATTTGCATCTCTTCCAAGGTTTTCTGTTTCTGTTGAGAGAACCACCATCTTTCCAGTCTATTATTCAAATGATATCAGGCACTCATTACCTTCAGGTGTTTGTTGATGAAAGAATAATGATTTAATGTGGTTTGTGTAGTAAATTGTGTGGTGCAATTCATCACTGAGAAGGGTTTGTCTTCTTTAATCATTAAAAAGCATTTTTTAAATAGCACCGAGGTACATTATGGCTTTTCTGAGCTCACTCTTCTCGGAATGCCCAAACCCATCTGAGACAAAGTCCATTGAATGATCATGTAATTAACAGACTAAATTCTTAATCAGAAAGATGTCAAAGGAAAGTTAGAGAAAAGATGAGTCCGGGGAGAGGGGTGTTTATGTTTACTTTCACAACAAGATTATTGTAGTAATGTGAAAATAAATAATTTTTAAAAATTAAAGATGTCTTTGACACTTTTTTTATTTTAGTTTTCATAATAATGTTAATATGTAATCCCTTACAGTGCATCAGCACTTCAGAGGCGGAAGATCTGGGATGAAGTCTTGATTCTGGTGAATATTGGCAGGATGACACAGGACAAGTCATTTAACCTCAGTGCCTCTGGAAATTCTCTGTCTATAGGTTGCAGGGATTTTTATTTCTATCCCTACACAACAGAATCACAGAAGCTTAGAAATCAAAAAATCATCTGGTCTAGTCTAGATTTACTTTGTAAGATTTGATAACTCCTTTAACTGCTCTATGACTATAAAGAGACTCCAAACAAAAATGCAATTATTGTGTTTTGTCTAGTGGATGATTCTGAAAACTAAATGTTATTTTTTATGAAAATTAATAATAACCAATTGAACCCATTTTTTTCTGGTTTGAATTCTCACCAGAATATCAAGGGAGGCTTTGCCAATTATCTGCTCCTGCTAAGACTGAAGGGACAGTAAAGAGAGAAGAAAAGGAGACAGAAAGACAGAGATAGAGAGATAAAAAATAGAGGGAGGGAGGGAGGGAGAGAGAGAGAGAGAGAGAGAGAGAGAGAGAGAGAGAGAGCGAGGAGAGAGATTCTAGTATCTAGAGGTATAGAGGAACCTAATCCATTTTTTATCATTCTTTCAAACTCTTACATACATAGACAGCCTAGACCAAAACTCTACTTAGGGATATTAATTTAAAATAACAACTACAATAACATCACTTTGGATTGATGTAGTATGTCTTAAGGATCTCAAATGTAAGAAAATTAATTTAGCATTTATATGGAACCTTAAAATTTGCAAAGCTTTTTATGAATGTTATCTTATTGGAATCAGAAATATGCAGATTCAAATCTGGCATCCCTTAACTTCTATTTCCTCATCTAAATAATGGGGACAATAATAGCAGCTTCCTCCCAAAGTGGTTGTGAGAATCAAATGAGAAAATAATTGTAAAAACAACATTGTCTGGCAAATAACGAATGACTATAAATGTTAATCATCATCATTATCATGACTCTCCTCATAGCAGCTCTGGAAGTTAGATGATATTATATCTCTTTTATAGATGAGAAAATTGAAAAAGAAAGAAGTTAACAAAGTGATTTGCCCAGTTTCATACTACTAATATTTGAGGCAGGATTTGAACTCAGATTTTTGATTTCAGGAAGTGGAGAACTCTATCTATGGCACCACTAGTTACCTATTTGAGAAAGTGTAGTTAAGGTCCCCTTATCATTCCTATTTATACCTAGGGAGCTATTCAGGAAGAAGGAGGATAAGAGGTTCCGTTCTACAATAATTATAACAAATGCTGATTAAACAAGATTCCAAGGTCTTAGTTTCTAGTCCCATTTTTGAGTGTGTCTGACTACAGTCTCTGAATTATACTTATTAAAATAATTTGTCATTTCATTAGAACTACAAAATTATTTATAGCCCAGGAACAACTTCCCTTTTGTTTCCTTTAATTGTAGGTTGACTAGGAAAAAAGGTAAAGTTAATTTTATATTAACATTTTGGGAGAAGAATCATTTTGACCAGCAAGTCATGGTCAATTTGCAATGGTGCAACAAAGGGATAAAAATTGGAGCAGGAAGTTACTTTCCTTTACTCCCAACTATTTCAAATTAGATTTATTACCGAACAGCTTGAAAAAGAAAAATCTCTTGTTCCAATCAAGTCTGATGACCAGCAGAATTGAGTTGCCACATGGTTAAGACACTAATAATAGGTCAGCAAACAAATATTGAATTTGGTTGAAATTTATGTACTAGAATATTATTTCATTTTTTGCCAACTAATCTTTTCAGAAAAAAATTTTTATTATCATTAAGTTGGAATGAATAATTGAGTTGATATGGATTCTGTTTGGACATGGCAGCTGGTACAATGAGCGTAGTTAGTAGGCACTTAGTAATTTTTGTTGATTGATCTACTTTTGCATGATGAAAGAGGAGGGAATAATTTCACAAATATTGATGAGAAAAGCTATGTAGAAGTATGAAGTTACCAAATGGATAAATATTCCTAAGCAAAGTTAGATGGTAACTAAATAACTTCATCATAAATAATTTCCTTCCCAACTCCTTTAAATTATTTATAACAGCTGATAAATGAGAATCTTTCCTTGGAATTGGCTTCTCTAAAATCAAATCTCCAGTCCTTTAGGAAAACATCAGAAGATGAAAAGAAGATACTGACTCCAATGATTAAAAACCTCAAGTAAGAATGACAGCAAATTGCTTTCTCAAAAAGATTTACTGATGAAACTTTTTTTTAAATTTTAGAAAGGTTTGATTTATTTTGAGTTTTACAATTTTCCTCCTAATCTTGCTTCCCTCCCTCCATCCCCCACAGAAGGCAGTTTGTTAGTCTTTACATTGTTCCCATAGTATGCATTGGTCTAAGTTGAATGTGACGAGAGAGAAATCATCTGATGAAACTCTTAACAGCCCAGAAAGGGGTTAGGAAGTCTGGAATAAGCAGTTATGGTTTACCTGCCTTTCCTGTATCTAAACTGTATGATCAACATATGACTGTGACCAGTATTATATCATCATGATATTGATTTGATTTGCAAATGATACTAGGAACCTAGAAAATAGCAGCATAATGGAAATTTTAGGAAAAAAGCAAACTTTGGAAGGCAGAACTTGTAGGACTATAATTGTAGTTGGTTTCTAAATAGGAATAATAAAAATACTAACCTGAGAAAAAAAAGAAATAAAAAGTAATAAATAAATAAATAAAAATTTAAAAAAAATTCACCTTCCTCCAGCACTTCATAAAGCACCAACATTATGAAACAAATTATATCAGTATTAGCATGCCCCTGCTACAGACAAGGAATTCAAACTTTAGAGATGTTAACTAACCTGCCCATGATTATACAGCTATTTATTAATCACATGAACTACTTACCTGTCCAAAGTTCATTTCCATTATACCATAATCATAATATAATTCAAGATTAACCAGACATGAATTATGGTTTGTGGATTATTTATTGTAAACTTTTAGTTCCCCCCAAACTTCCTCTTCCTTGCAACTCCATACACTTATAATTCAGCTTCCAATATACCCAAAGAAAGCAAATAATTAATACTTGGTGTCTCAAAAGTCTTAGCAAAGTTTTAAGCTCACTCTGTATTGGTAGATGAAAAGAAGATACCAACTCCAATGATTAAAAACCTCAAGCAAACCTGATTCCATACAGCAGAAGCTATATGGAACAATATGGTGGAGGTGGTAAGTGGGAGCAGGAGAGGAATTCCTCAGTCTATGATTGACTGATTTGACCTTGGAGTCTTCTGTATGGATAAGTTTGCACAACACACTTCATCATTTTGTGCACCCAGGGTTTTTTTTAAGGTGAAAGAAAATAGTTATTTAATGAATATTCATTATTGGAGAAATTAGTGCTACTTGAAACTATACATCTTATAATTCCCTTTAGCATGGGTAATTTAATAAGGATTGGGACTATTAAAGTGAAAGTATCAAAGAATAATACTCATGTAATTATTTTGTTTTTAGAATTATTTTCTGTACATTAAAAGAATACACCGTACCAGATCCCTGATTGGTGCCAAAAACCACAATAATTTGTAATCCTGCATTTGCTGCACCTCAAAGTCATAGTCCTGTGCCTCCTTGGGATATGAAAATGATTTAGTAACAAATAAGGTAGTAAAGGCATAATCAGTAATGGGACTACAGATTATAAACTACTTACAAATAGGGATTGTTTTATTCTGTATGTTTGCATGCCTTGACCTAGCATAGAGCCTGGTGCCTGGGTTTCCTCTTTTAATAAATGTTTGTTGATTGCTTTCTCTCTCTCTCTCTCTCTCTCTCTCTCTCTCTCTCTCTCTCTCTCTCTCTCTCTCTCCTCCATAGAAAAGGTAATAAAGAGAATAATCTCCCCAATTTTCCATCCCTATTTCCTCCCCCTTATATTTTCCTGGTTGACCACACAGGACCTCATTGAAATCATCCAACCTTTAATGCTTCTATACAAAATTCCAGTGATACTAATGCTAATTTGAACAGTTTAACCATCAATATATATATATATATATATTATGTATATATATATATGTTAATGAAATTGTTAGTGAAGCATACCGATATTCATTGTTATGATGATTCTTTGGAAGGGGTGAGATGTGAGAAGTACATTGGAGAGTATAAGTGATTAAAAAAAGAGAAGATATCAATAAAATTTACTTTTTAAAATTGAGTAATTCTCTGCCCACCTCTAAATGACCATTTTTTTTTTAAATATCTGCTTATAGCCAGTTTTTAAAAAAAATCACTATTGGCCCCAGTCAGTGGTCCCTACTTAATCTCTCAACATTGCCTTCTCATAAAAAAGGAAAAGAAAAAAGTTTAAAATTGAATGAGATCACTCACTTGAAATCAAAATGTTCTTTATCTTTCCATAGAAATGAGATAAGGCTGCAAGGGACCATATGAGACCTTTAAGAAAACTGATTCCATACAGCAGATGCTATATGGAACAATATGGTGGAGGTGGTGAGTGGGAGCAGGAGAGGAATTTCTCAGTTTATGATTGACTTATTTGATCTTGGAGTCATCTGTATGGATAAGTTTGCACAACACAACACACTTCATCATTGTGTGCACCCAGGGTTTTATTTAAGGTGAACATTTATTGAATAGTACTCGGTCATAAAGGACAGAATTTTTCTTCCCTCAAAATAAAAAAAAATAGCAATGTTTTAAATTTTTTAAGAAAGATTTATTTTGAGTTTTACAATTTTTCCCCTAATCTTGCTTCCCTCCCCCCACCCTCATGGTATACATTGATCCAAATTGAATGTGATAAAAGAGAAATCATATCCTTAAGGAAGAAAAATAAAGTATAAAAGATAACAAGATTACATAACATATACTTATAACAAGATATCAGGGTTTTTTTTCCAAAATTAAAGGTAATAGTCTTTGGTCTTTGCCCAAACTCCACAATTCCTTCTCTGGAAACAGATGGTATTCTCCATCGCAGATATCCCTGATTGTTGCACTGATGGAATGAGCAAATCCATTAAGGTTGATCATCACCCCCATGTTGCTGTTGGGGTGTAAAATGTTTTTCTGGTTCTGCTTATCTCGATCAGCATTAGTTCATGCAAATCCTTCCAGGCTTCCCTGAATTCCCATCCCTCTTGGTTTCTAATAGAAACATGACATACATATCCCTCAGTTTGTTAAGCCATTCCCCAGTTGAAGGACATTTACTTAATTTCCAATTGTTTGCTACCACAAACAGGTCTGCTATGAATATTTTTGTACAAGTGATGTTTTTTACCCTTTTTTTACCCTTTGCTGCATCAAAGGGTATGCACATTTTTGTTGCCCTTTTGTCGTAATTCCAAATTGCTCTCCAGAAAGGTTGAATGAGTTCACAGCTCCACCAACAATTTATTAATGTCCTAGATTTCCCACATCCCTTCCAGCATTGATCATTGTCCTTTCTGGTCTTAATGGCCAGTCTGAGAGGTGTGAGGTGGTACCTCAGAGAAGCTTTAATTTGCATTTCTCTAATAAGTAATGATTTAGAATAATTTTTCATGACTATGGATAGCTCTGATTTCCTCATCTGTAAATTGCCTTTGCATATCCTTTGACCATTTGTCAATGGGGAATGGCTTGTTTTTTTGAAAATTTGACTCAGTTCTCTGGTATATTTTAAAAATGAGTCCTTTGTCAAAAATACTAGTTGTAAAAATTGTTTCCCAATTTACTACATTTCGTTTGATCTTGGTTACAGTGGTTTTGTCTGTGCAAAAGCTTTTTAATTTAATCAAAATCATTTAATTTGTTTTTAATAATGTTCTCCAACTCTTCCTTGGTCATAAACTGGTTTCCTTTCCATAGATCTGACAGGTAAACTACTCCTTGATATTCTAGTTTACTTATAATATTGTTTTTTATGTCTAAATCCTGTATCCATTTTTGTTCTTATCTTTGTAGCAATGTTTCAAATTAACTAAAGCTTTCTTTTAAAAATACTAACGGAGGGGCAGCTAGGTGGCTTAGTGGATAAAGCACTGGCCCTGGAGTAAGGAGTACCTGGGTTCAAATCTGGTCTCAGACACTTAATAATTACCTAGTTGTGTGGCCTTGGGCAAGCCACTTAAACCCCATTTGCCTTGCAAAAACCTAAAAAAAAAATACTAACAGAATTGAAGATATAAAATACCAACATTTTTAGACAAGGTGGATTTGGGCACAATTTGAATACCCTATATACACACTTATGTAAGTTCAAGCTCCTTGAGAGCAGGGATTGTTTTTGCTTTTTTTGATTTCCAGTGCTTAGCATAGTGTCTAGCACATAGTAGGTCTTCTCTCTTTTTTTTGGAAAGGCAATAGGGTTAAGAGACTTGCCCAAGATCCCACAGCTAGGTAATTAATAAGTGTCTGATTCTGGATTTGAACTCAGGTCCTCCTGACTCCAAGGGCCAGCATTCTATCCACTCAGTCATCTAGTTGCCCTACATAATAAGTCTTAATAAATACATGTTGACTTGGATGGTAAAGTTGGAAGATGCTCTATGTATTATTAAGGACTCCCAGTCTTTACTTACACATCCCCTGATGTTGGAAATTCTAAGTAGTGACTTCATCCTTTTAAATTAGGGCTTTGATCTCTATTAGAATTTGAGTCTTTTTCAAGAAATTAAACACTTGGGGTGGCTAGGTGGTGATAATTACCTAGCTGTGTGGCCTTGGGCAAGTCACTTAACCCCATTGCCTTGCAAAAAAAAAAAACCTAAAAAAAATTAAACACTTTAACCTTACATTAGGAAGACTGCTTATACTTTATATTTTTATACTTTAGTATGAGTTCACCTTAGAGTATTTTAGTCAATAGTGGAAAATGAGATGACATGAAAAGGGGAAACTAAAAGTATAAGAAATTTCCTTCCTTTATAGTTTTGAATTTGCATTCAACTTTTCAGAAAAATAAAGATTGTGGAAAGTAGAATGCAACAGGAAAATATTATTTAACATAGATACTTCAGTGCTTCAATGTGTTTTAAATGTGTCAAGAGATATAGCGTCTTCCCAATGAAGCTATTTCCTTCAGATTATAAACCATCTCCACCTTTGTTTCCCATTTAATTTTCATATTCTTCTTAGTAATGAATTGGATTAAAGAACATTTTTATACTTTAACTTAAAAATGAAATGATATTTTGAACCATAAATCCTAAATAAAACCACATGAAAATTATTAGCATATAGAATCTCCAGACTAGAAGATTTCAGGGATCATTTGTAGTCTAGTTCACAAAGGAACAGAAATCCAACTACATTTGGTTGACATTCCATTGAAGCCCTCTCCTTTGGATGTATTCTTACTGTACTGTTTTACACTTGGGTGGTTGTCTCAAGGGAATGGAGGCAACTAGATGGTGAAATGGACAATGTGTCAGGCCTAGAATCAGGATAACCTGAGTTCAAACACAACCTTACTTACTAGCTGTGTGACCCTGGGCAAGTAGATTTATCATTTGACTCATTTTCTCATCTGTCATATGAACTGGAGAAGGAAATGGCAGACCACTCCAGTATCCCTGACAAGAAAACTCCAAATTGGGTCATGAAGAGTTAGATATGACTGAAAAATGACTGAATGACAACAATTCAAGGGAATTAAAAAAGGTCCTTTAAGGTCATAGGTACTTAAAATTTTAGAATCTTGGCCTTTATTTGTTCCTGATTGACCAAAGTCCTCTTATATTGACATTTTGAGGATGTAGCCATTAGTCTTGAGTCAAAACTTATCCATAGAAAGAATTACTAACTAGGGACTGTGAATGTTTTTAAATTACTATTCCAATATAATTCATTTCCTCTGTAATCCTATGTATTTTATGAACTTAAAAAACAATAATTCTATGGAGTCCATGGACTTCACAAACCTATCATGAAAAAAGTTAAGAACCCCTGTCTTAGAACTTAAAAAGTATATAAGCAGTAGAGGCTGGGGTCAGAAGCAAAATATACTGGAACACAATTCAATCCCTCCTCACTTTCTTCTCAAAGAATCCTTACTTTCCTTCAAAAACTTATTTTAAAAAATCAGCTGTTTAAAAAATTGGTAAATAGACCACCACCAGCAAGCCTGACCTAGTCATCAGTCTTTTTAGTTTTATACATATTAAACCTAGAATGTGCTCTAAATGTTAGGGCATTCCTAAGGTATTTTCTTATGAAATATAAATATTTCTGGGAAGAAGAACATTAAGCTACCATCAATCCTTACTACTTTGGTTAAGAATTAGTTTGTTGGAATGCTTTGCTTCTCTGACCAGTGACTGTTGAGGAATTTTTTTTTTTTTAGTAAAAAGGAAAGAGTATTTCTTTTGGGCTTGGCATTTTTTTTGGCAAGGGCAGGCCTGGGAGGAGAGCCTTTGGGCATCATTCATCTGTATGAAAATAATGGGCGCTTGGGATGTGGGGAGGGTTGTCATAGAAGATGAGAGAAAATTCCAAAGAATTTACTATTTTAGTTGACTTTCTTTGGGTTTTGATTTGCAAAAATTAGGGAGATTGGGATCAACCAGACAATCAGTATTTATTAAATGCCTAAGATGTTCCAGCTGCCCTAGGTGCTGAGGACACAAAAATTAATCTATCCCTTCTTTTGGAGAACAACAATATATATATATACAAAAGGTATAGAAAAGAAATGAGGCAATTTTAAGAAGGCATGGATCAGAGCCTTATGGAGTTTTTCCATCAACTGAGCTTTGAAGGAAACTAAAGATTAGATGTGAAGATGAGAAGGAATTGGATTGGATTTCAGAATAACAGACATTTTGCTTTTTTCATAGCTAGGACTGATCCCAGCCTCATTAGGGTGCAAGGTTGAAGCTGGACCAAATATGCTCCTTAAGAGTTTTTTGCTCCCACAACATGTACTTAAATAAACAGCCCTTATTACATTTAAATAAAGTTTGTATTTAAACTTCTCAAAAAAGAAAAAAAATAAATTTCAACCAATATGTGCAAAGTATTGTGTTAGGCATAGAAGTATAATCTCTGCCCTTAAAGAGTTTATGATCTCAAGGTCAGAATAAGGGTTCAATGGAACCTATTATACTTATTTGGGTTTATCATTTTACTTATGGAGAAACTGAGGCAGAGCCATTAAGTGAATTGCCTGGAAGATCATGATGATGTCTGTCCTTCACTCTTGAAGGGAGGTTATGCCGTGACAAGCACTTGAATTGGAATGAGGGGGTGCTATGCTTAGTCACCAGTCTCACTTCCTACTCTGGAGCTAGATGGTATAGTGGATAGAGCATTGAGTATAGAATCAGGAAAACCTTGAGGTCAAATCTGGGCTCAGAGATTTACTACCTAAGTGATCGAAGGATGTTGCAATTTTAGCTGCAACTTAATCCTTGATTGTTTTCTGAGTTACCAAGATGAGGGAGGTGGAAATCAATTAACAAGCATTCATTAAGTGCCTACTATAGATGCATAGAGCACCAACTCTGAAATTTGGAAGTTCTGAATTCAAATATGAACTTAGACTCTTAACCCTGATTGCCTCACATGCAGGGTCATCTCCAGTCCTTCTGATTCATGTCTGGCCACTGAACCCAGCTGACTCCGGAGGAAGAAGTGAGGCTGGTGGACAGCACAGCACCCCTCCTCACTCAAATCCAATTCAAGTGCTTGTCATGGCGTCACCTCCCTGATTTCATTATCTTCTTCAAGAATCGAGGACAAATACCTTCATCATCATCATCATCATGTTCTAGGCAATGCACTGAATGACTCTCTGCCTCAGTTTCTTCATAACTAAAATGATAAATCCAAATATGTATAACACAAGGCAACAGGCAAAACAGGAGAAATAGAAATAGAAGCTGGAAGAAAATTTGAGGTTTATTTCATTGACTCAAAGTATTTAGTCTTTTTCAATTTGGTCCTTATCTTTCTTTCCATCTTTATTATAAATTTACAAGCCTAACCTAGCCAAATTGGTCTTATTTTTCCTCATTCCTAACACTTTCATCCTGTCTCTTTGCCTAGAATTTTACTCCTATTGGGATCCCTTGTTTCCTTCAAGAATCAACTCAGGAGCCACCCGACAAGGAGGCTTTCCCAGGCTTAAAGTACCTTCACCCCCACTACCCACCTTCCACCCTCACTTCCCCCCCACACACTTATGAACTCCTTTACAAAAAATACTGAGTATTTAGTTTGTATGTGTATATGTACATATTGTTGAACCTGGTAAGAATCTAAGCTCCTTCAAGACCTCTAGGGGTCTTTTTTTGCTGTGCATATCCAGTACATAGAACAGTGCATCCATGTATTAATAAGTGATTGGCAAACAATTTTAACATGTGTGTGTGGGAGGATCAGGGAAGGATTTTATCAAAAGCACAGCACTTGAAGTGACAGAAGGAAGATAAGGATTTTAATAGGCAGAAATGAAGAGGGAATGCATTGCAAAGATGAGATGGACAGTCTGCACTAAAGGGCAGAAGTGGGTAATACCTAGATGAGCTCTAGAATGGCTGAAGAATTCATTGGGCTGAAACTCAAAGTGAGTGGAGGGGAATAGTATGAAATAAGATTGCTAAATCCAGTTGAAGACAGACTATAGAAGGCCTGAAATGCTGGTCTAAGGAATCTGGGTTTTATTCTTTAAGGCTCTTCCTACAAAGGGAAGGTTTTTGAGCAAGTGACCTACCTTGTTAGACTTGGGTGCATCAGGAAGTCTATTTTAACCTCTATGTGAAGGGCAAGTTTGAGAGGGAAGAGACTATAAAGAACAATTAGTAAATTTCAATAGTGTAGGTGAAAGGAGGTATTAATGTGGCAAAGATGTGAACGGAAAGGGAGAGTTGTAAATGGGGTTAGCTATATACATTTGGTAGTCATTAGTTTAATGGTGCTAATTGAAGACCTGAGAACCCAGAACTCAAAGGGAGAGAATATAAAGGAGAGGGGCAATGTTAAATCTTGGGAAATGGGGGAAAGATGAAGAGGAAGACAATATAAAGATATATATATATAGATATATATATATATATATATATATATATATATATATATATATATATATATAGATAACAGAATAACAGATAACAGAACTAAGAGGGAATAATGTCATGGAAAGATTGAATAAAGAATATCAAAGATATTGAAGTTGTTCAGCACTTAATACATCACCTATAACATAACAGGAGCTTAATAAAGCATTGTATTGTACAGATCAAGTGTCAAGTGTTACGGAGCTGGTAATTGAGAAGTCATTAATAGCCCTGGAGGGAATTGTTTGATAGAGTGGTAGGGTGGGAGTGAATCAGTAGACCTGATGATTGTAAACCACTTGTATTGTTTACTATCTAACAGAAGGTAGTATTAGCTTGAGGAAATGGCAAGTCAATGGAAGGTTTTTGAGTATTTTTTTCCCCCAGGACAGGGAAACCTAAGGAAGATTTTAGGCAGTCAAGGATATGAAAGACCCTGAAAAGAGAGGTGGGAATATGTGGTACAATCGATGGTGAAACCTCTCACAGGAGCTGGGGAGAAGTACCCACCTGGATAAAGAGAGCCACCCATTTGGCCTCTATGCTTCAGCACAACCTGTTCTTCCTCACTTTTCTCTTGGAATCTCTAGTGCTCTTCAAGCTATATTCTGATCTACCATGACTAGCACTCTCTTCGTCACCAAAATGATTTCCAACTTGCTAGGTATATGATACATGACTCCAGCAGAATAGTCCATAATCTCTTCTAGGGCAAATACTTTCATTTTTATCTTTGTATCTCTGTTACTTAACAGTGCTTTTCACCCAGTGGTGAAACTGCCTGAGTAATTGAGATGAATCCTCTATGCTGTATCAAAGGAGATGAGTGAAGACAGAGAGGTTCTGAAGTATGGAGGGGAAAAGTTGAACAAATTAATAGTTTCAATCTTCTATTGATCTGTTGGTGAAGTCAAGGGCTTGAGGGGGATGTCTGGAACAGCCACTGTAAGTAGTATGTCTGATAAAAGGATTGTAAAACAAGGATGAAGGCCTCCTTAAGCCATGAATTGGATGGACTGAATTTGAAGTGGGCCCAGTAAGCAAATATTTGTGACTTAATTCTAGCTGTCTTGGGACCAGAAATAGAAAATGTAGATGGTGAGGGTGAACCCCATCTGTCAGCTCAACTCTACAAACTTTTCCCTTAGTTACCAAGGTTTACTGGTCACCAAAATAATCTACTGTTTTTATTTTATTTTATTTTTTTGTGACAATCCCCTCTCAGTGAAGGGAAATGAGGCAATTAAGTCACCATATATGGTGTGTCCAGGACTGACTGCTCTGCATCTCTGTGGCAAACTGTGGATTGGATCTTTGGTGCTCTGTTCTTGGGGCTAGAGGGTACTTCTCATAAAAACAAAGCCATGTGGAAGACTAGTGCCCTTGCACTCCATTCCCCACTTCCCCCTAACTGGATGTATTTATTTACAAATTTTTAGCTAATCTTTAATTCCTAGAACAGACTGGCACTGAAACTAACTTATGTGTCTTGGAATGAACTGCTTCATGTGGTGAGACAATTTAGTGTTGAGACAAATTCCCTTTGAATAATGTAAGTTTTTTTTAAAAAGGAAATGAGGTTTTCTTGATTTTATCTGTTTTTTTATGTTCAAAATTATATTATGAAGCAATTCTTATATTTGGAGAGATGTTAAGTAACAATACTTATTTTGTCTTTGAAAATTAAGAATAATTATGATAGAATCTTAGCTAAAAAGGCAGTTAAACTTCAGTTTTACCACCTTCTAATCAACTATCCTTATTTAAATAATTGCACTGATATTAAATAAAACATAAAATATGTATATCCCATAAATACTCTCCTGAACATCATAATATAGTGAAGCATATAAACATACAAGATTTTTCCAAGAAGCTGATAGCTGAAAAGCATAAACAATACACAATGGTTGTAATGGGGCCAGCACCCAAACACAGAGGCCCAGGCAGGCACAGCTCACCCCAGTGACTCATCAGAGTATTCACCCACTCTCCATCTAGCTGTCTCCATTCTCCCCCCAACTAGAAGGTTGGAATTAAAAAAAATGGGGGAGGGATAAACAATAGCAATACAATCAAGGAAAAAACAACCACAAAAAAGTTTTTAAAATTATAAACAGGTAAAATCATGAAATAAAAAAGACAGTCATTTGCAGCGACTGGTGGATCAAATCACCAAAGAAGTCTTAGAAATAAGGGTGCAGAATGTTCAACTAATAAAATGATATATGCAGAATCCAAGAAGTTTTTCTAGCAAATCTCCATTTTTTTTAAGCTATAAAAAATATATGAAATGAGACTGAGGTCTTAGTATTTAGACCTGGAAAGATCCCTGGGGTTCACCCAATCTAATCCTTTCCTTTATATTTTAGGAAACAGAGACCTGGAGAGATTAAATCATTTCCTCCAGGGACACATAGACACTAAGAGGCAGAACTGCCTTGTGATTTTGGGTTGGTTGCTTCCAAATCTAGCTCTCTTTCTACTATGCAACATATAGGTTCTCTTTCACATTAATTACCAGGAATCTGAAGATATATTTTCATCCTTGACTGATCAGTACTTCCTTAAGATAATAAAATAAATTACATGTTCCAATTATCCTTTTTTTTATTTGTTTGGCTTTTTTGGGTTTTTTTTAGGGTTTTTTTTTTTTGCAAGGCAATGGGGTTAAGTGGCTTGCCCAAGGCCACACAGCTAGGTAATTAGTAAGTGTCTGAGGTTGGATTTGAACTCAGGTACTCCTGACTCCAGGGCCGGTGCTCTATCCACTGTGCCACCTAGCCTCTCCAACTATCCTCTTTTTAATATACAATATATCTACTTGAATGTATTCCTTGTGCTAAGCTGCCCTGTACTCAAAGTGGCTATACCATTTCTATTTATGCAATAATGAAATAATCTATGCAGGCAAAAAAAAATTGAAGTGACATGGTTTTATACCTAAATTCAAAGAAATTTATGTTCTTCAGCTTTTTTAAAAAAAGAATTATAATTTGATTTGCTACCAAACTGTCAGCAAAATATAACTTGTGTTTTCAGTGTGCTAAGCATTCATTCATTCATTCCACGGAGAGCTGTACACTGTCAGTCTGGTTTTGTGGCTGTTGATAGTCATATTTCCTTGCTGTTAAATACATAAAATGGAAAAAAAAAGATAGAAGCAGTTTAGAGTCATTAATTATTAAAATAATAAAAGCAACTGGTCATTCTGGTTAACATTATTAAAATGCTATTCAACTAATGAGTCTCTTAACAAGAAATTAGCAATAGTTTTAAATTAAATTAGCATGCAATTCTATCTTCTAAATGATAGCTAATCTACTTTATATTTCATCTCCAGATACTTATCTTCAAACATACAGTAGTTTGTTCTATACATTTCATATATATATATACATATATATATATAATAACTATTCATTTATATGGCATTTTAGAATCACAATGAGACTTTAATACATTATTTAATTTGATCTCAGAACTAGTACTCTAGATAAGTAGTGTACTACTTTATGCCCATTTTACAGATGAGAAAATTGGGACTTATAGAAGTTAAATGCCCCAAATCACATTTTTTAGTAAGAAATAGAATATTTAGATAAACAAAAATTCTTTTAATTAAAACTTTAATAGCAGGAAATAAAAATGATTTCTCTTACCCCAAATGTATTCATGTTAAAATTTTTCTTCTTTCTACAAAACTCTGACTTTAGGGTAAGTAAATAATAACCTTTTGTCCATGCTTTGAGGAATTTGCCTATACTTTAAATGTCAAGTGGAGACATTAACATTAACTTTAGATTTTGTCTATGGCATTAAAAAATGTCATTGAGGATATGGATGACCAGAAGAAGGAGGAAAGATGAACAGATGGGCCCTTTCAATGCTTCACTGATATCCAAGGATGAAAAGAATCAGTAGTCAGCTGAGCACAATGGATAGGGCTTGCCTTGGGAGTCAAGAAGTCCAGTCATGAACAAGTCTTTCTTAAGTGCCTGCTCCAGACCAGGCCCCATGCTAAGAGCTGGGGTTAGAGGGGCAAAAACAATGGCAGCCCTGAAGGAGCTCACAGTCCAACAAGGGAGGTAACAGGAGAACAACTTCGTTCAAACAAGATACCAACAGTATATATGCAAGGCAATCTCAGAGGGAAGATACCAATATTAAGGACTACAAATACCTTTTTTGCCAAAGGTAGAGTTTTAGGTGAGATTGGATGGAAACCAGGAAAGCCAGGAGGTACTCCCTCATCTTCCTTTCCCTCCCTTTCTGCTTTTCAGATCACTTTTGTGTACAATCTTACCTCTTAGAACATAAGTTCCTTGAGGGCAACTTGTCACACAATAAACGTATATTAAACCCTTTAATGTTTATTAAATATTTATTAAATATCCATCGAGATAAGGAGAGTGAGAATTCCAGACCTGGAGGACAGTCAGGGAAAAAGCAAGGAGTACAGAGATGGATTGTTTTATGTGCCTATGAAAGAGTTCTATCTTATTCTAGTCCACCAGAACACCCCCACACTTCCTCCTAATCTAATAGTAAGTTTTATGGGTAGGAAGTAAAAGGGGTAATAGTGAGATTGCAAAGGGGAACCTACATATCATGTACAAACTGTCCCTAACATCAGAGGAGCATAATTTGCAAATTGTATCATATATTAACCAAAATTCACATTCACTAGTATATGCCCAGTCAAGAGGGCACTGTTGTTAAGGTTCTGGTTCTATGGTTTGTAAAATCTAGATAAATTCCAGATCTACCCAGTTCTAGATCAGCAGAACATCAAAAAAGATGTTGATAACTTTGGAATATTGACTGAAGTTTTACTGTTAACTTTGAAGTGATTTGGATATGTTAATGAACTAACCCTAAGGTGGCATAGATAGGAGTTGGTGTGTTTCTTTAAAAAACCCTATTAAAGGGGGCAGTGGATAGAGCACTGGCCTGGGAGTCAGGAGGACCTGAGTTCAAATCCAGCCTCAGACACTTAATGCTGTGTGATCTTGGGCAAGTCACTTAACCCCATTGCTTTGCAAAAATCCAAAAAAAAAATCCAAATCAAAAAACCTTTAAAACTGAGACCTCAAACTCCTGCCCCAAGCCCTCTTCCATCTTTCAAAGATCTTTGCTGTCATATGCTTCCAGCTCCAATCCTTCACCACAGAAGTGACTCATCCCTGTCCTCCATCCCTCTTCTCTGCACCCAGCCCCCTTTCATATCCCATTACCCTAACACCCCCCCCCCCCAGTTGTCTGCCTCTAAATCCCCACTTTTCATTGCTTAACTTGAGGTGGAGAAATCAACCAGAAGGCTACTTGAACAGTGAATGCATGAAGTGATGAGGGCCTATACTAAAGTGGTAGAAGTGTCAAAGAAGAGAAGGGGCCAACATGAGAGGTGCCACGAATCAACAGAATTTGGCAACGGACTGGAAACAGGAATGAGTCAAAGAACATTTAGATCTGTGACTAGCTGAAGATGGAGGAACCTTTGAGAGGAACAAGGAAGTTAGAAAGAGATTTTAGAAGAAAGATAATTAGCTCAATTTTGGACCCACTGAATTTAAGAATAACTTAAAAGTCTGCCTCCAATACTAGCTCTATGATCTTGGATCAGTCAATTAACTCCTCTATGCCTCAGTATCCTTATCTGTAAAATGAGACACTTGGATTCGATCGCCTTCCAGTTCTAAATCTATGAACTAGAGAAAGGCCAACAAAGGCCAACATAGTGTAGATCTTCTAAGGAAGGATTACAGATGGACATAGGAACAAGAAGAGCAAAGGCTGAGAAAGTATGACAAATTTGCAATCTAGCATTGAAGGGAGCAATATTAATAACAACCCCACTGTTAATAATAGCTAACATTTCTGCAGCACTCACTCTGCACCAGACACTGTGCTAAGTGCTTTACAGATATCTCCTTTGAGAATCACAACAACCTTAGGGGTAGGTGCTATTATTATTGTCCCCAATTTCTGAGGAGGAAAATGAGACAGATAGAGTAAAGTAACTTGCTCAAGATTACGTAAGTAGTAAATATCTGAGACCAGGTCTGAACTCAGATGTTCCAGATTCCAGGAATGGAATTCTATCAACTGCATTATCTCACTGCTTCTAATAT
The DNA here is from genome assembly GCF_037893015.1 of Macrotis lagotis. Lineage (NCBI taxonomy): Eukaryota > Metazoa > Chordata > Mammalia > Peramelemorphia > Peramelidae > Macrotis > Macrotis lagotis. The sequence continues at coordinate 145,309,160 of NC_133658.1, read as the reverse complement.
GAATTAGATAATGAATCCATTAAAGTGTTAGTATTTGTATAGTCAACCTTATTAAAAACAAAATTATACAGATTTATCATCAGTTAATTTGGAACATTCTTTACCCCAAATTAGAGGGAATTAACATGTAATGTACCACTTAAACTTTAGAAATTCTTACTTTCCTCTAACCAAGTTATTGGAGGTATTTAGTTATTGTGTTCAATATTTAAAGATGCGAATGAACTGTCAAAGTCCTAATGCTAAGTGGATACAATGCAAAAGGAAAACAAATTTATGAAATTCTAAAGCTCTAAAATTGAACCCCACTATATATATTTATATATACTTACAAATAGAATACATTTCTAGTTGTTGCCTTAAACGGATTTTGCTCATTGTGTCATAGAAGTTGGGTTCTGTCAAAGTTTCTGACATGGGAGGCACACTGAATATTCTCATGATTTTCCTTTTATTCCTAAAACATACATTGAAAAGAAATGTGAAAGACAATAAAGAATGTTCATTTACATAATATGCTATTCTTCTCCTGGCCCTAATATTCAAAAGAAATAATTTTACATTTAAACATGATTTCATTATAATGTTTCTGTTCTACCAAATGACTGGGTCATGTCATTTGTGAAAAGGAAGAAGTATAATGTACTACTTTGGTTCCCTCTGGCTCAGGTATACATATAAAGGTTAGATAGAAGAATTTCCATTCTATAATTTAAGCAACATCTGTCTCTGGTTTCTCATCCAGTTCATATCTCTACAGAACTATAAGGCCTTTTTCCACAACCATTGGAGATAGAGCAAGTATTATCATCTCTATTTTGCTGATTAGGAAACATGGGCTCAAAGAGGGAAGTGGCTTGCCTAGGATCACATTAATAAATGACCATGATAGGGGCAGCTAGGTGGCACAGTGGATAGAGCACCAGCCCTGGAGTCAGGAGCATCTGTGTTCAAATCCAGTCTCAGACACTTAATAATAGCCCAGCTGTGTGACCTTGGACAAGTCACTTAACCCCATTGCCTTAAATAAAAAAACAAATTGAGGTTATAAATGGCCAAGATTTCAAAACTTCTTGGAGTTGGACTCTGATCTGAGGGGTAAAGGATGGGTAGCACTTCAACAGCTGAAGGTGAGGAAGTAAAAGGTATTATAGTTGTAGGGAACAGTTTAAACAAAAGTAGAACTGGAAAAAAGTAATTTATGGGGTGTGTGTGGGGGGAGGAAAGGTAGTTCAATTTAGCAGAATAATAGGAGGAAGTGCCCAGTATTTAAGGACTCTCAAATTCAAGTCATGAGAGATTAGGATAGAAAGAGAAGTAGATGAAATTAAATTAAGTAATGGAATTAAATTAAGTAATGGAATACATCACATGGCCCACTCATATATCTAGAACAAAGTCAACCATGCTTCACATTACTTCTAGCCATTTTCTTACTAGTCATGTTACCTTCTTAAGGACTTAACCCCATCAGCTACAGATAGGGTTACAGCCCTAGCAATCTCCTGATCAGATTGACTCTACTCATTACCACACTCCTACATAAAGTTCCTTGTGGGTGGAAAATGTCTTTGCTTTTATATTTTATTCCTAATGTTTAGGATATAGTAAGTGCTCAATAAATATTACTTAATTTATTCAGTCCCAATATTTAAACCCTTAAGGAAAAGGCATTCTAATGAGAAGAAGGGGCATAATAGCCAGGGAAGAGTGTTTTAGTCTGGGAAGTCAGAGGGATGGTGAGTGGAATGATAGGGCAGTTAAGTCACATACTCTTTCCAGAAGCAACAGTAATATTGGTTTGATAATCAGTCAATGGAATTACAAATTATTTTTTATACCATATGAAGAGATTAAAAAGTAGAATAACCCACATAATTTTAATTATTTTAGGTATCATGATGTCCAATTATTACATGTATTTTCATGTTTTGATAAACTTACCTTCTGGCATACATGAAAAGGCCAAAGCTAACAAGAATCACTATCAGGTACACATTGGTAGCCTCATTCCAGGCTTCATGAACAGTGTAATCAATAGAGCCATCATCTCCCAACACTCCATAACCTGCAGCCATGATACTATAACAGAAAAAGAAATTATATTTTCTCATGGTTATGTTGCTAGGACTGATCACTTGACTAAACCCTACAATTAATTTTGTCATTCTTGACTTTCAAAGATTTTCCAAGGGTGATGGATCAGGTTTTTCTGAGTAGCAGTGTTGCTAAAAGAAGCTGTTTGGGATAGCCAATGCATGCTCTCCAAATTTTTATCTGACCAACAATGAAGACAAAGAAGTGGGGCACTTTTTAAAAGAGCAGATTTAGAGGGTTCTAGCTATGATGTCAGGGAGCAATGTTGCAAAAACAATACCATCCTTGACAATATTTAGTATCCCAACAATACTGACTTTAAGTAGGAGTGAATTTTCTAAGTACTGAAGGCATTTTTCACATGCTTCATTATTTCTGGTAGAAAACTTAATGGCAGTTTATCTAGCTTTGGGTTCTGGGCCAAATTCATTTGAAAAAAATTATGGGATTCAAAAGTTATTTATCTGATCTGCCAGTTATATCCTCTACTAAAGCCCTGCTCTAATGATCATCACTGCATGGAGTCTCAAAAGCCACCAAAGGTTTCCAAATTGGAAAGACTTGGAAGGATCATATCTTTGCTGACAGGGACCAGGTTGGCTTCAGAGTGAAGAATTTTCAGTCACAGGAACTTACTAAGACTTAGAGACCTTGTGATATGCTTCAGTAGGAGTATTCACATTGAGACTTACTTTAAAATCAATTTGCATTTTGATGTATATCAAGATATGTGTCCTCTGGAAATTAGCCTGGTCTGGAGTCAGGAAGACAAGTTCCAATCTGGCCTCAGATACTTCGTGTGACTCCAGGCCAGTCACTTAACCCTTGTTTTTCTCAGTTTCCTCATCAGCAAACAGGATAATAACAGCACCTAGCTTCTAGGGTTGTTGTGAAGATCAAATGGGATAATAACTGTAAAATGCTTAGCATAGTGGCTAGCACATGCTAAGTACTATGGAAATGTAAATTAAAATTATCATGAAATAGAAATAAAAGAAAAACAGGTTTCTTCTATTAAAAAAATTGGTTTTTACATGGGAAGGAAGCAGAAGTCTTAGTAGTTTAGGATTTGGTTGATCCGTTGGGATGGCCCTGGTTCAATTTCTATCAATTCAATTTAACTTGCTTTTATTAACAGCTTATAGTCTCATATTCTTCACACTTGATAGTAAATGCAGGATAGTCTGAGGAGGAAGAAAGCATTAAAGCTAGGGGATTGGTGCCTAAGTGGAGCCTTGGAGAGAGAAGGGAGGCATGAGAAGTGAGTGCATTCCAGGCTTGGGTGTTAACATTCTGGGCTGAAGCAGGAAGGCAGGAAGAGGCAAGTCCAGTTCAAGGAACTGTTCTCCAGTTGGGTTAGAATAGGAATTATAAGAAACAAAGCTGGAAATATAGGTTGGGTTGGACCCAGACTGTGAAGACCATTGAATGCTAGGTTGATGAGTTTCTCCTTTAGGAGCCACTAAAAGGCTTTGAACAAGGGAGTGAGGTGGTCAGACCTCTGTCTTAGAAAGATGATTTTGACAGCTGGGTGAAAGAGAGATTGCAGGAGAGAGATCAGAGACATGAAGATCATTTAGGAGGTTATACAATAGTATAGGAAAGAGGTGATGGAAGCCTGAATGGGGGTGGAGGTTTTCATGGCTAAAAAGAGAAGGCAGAATTAATAAGACTTGGTAATTAATTAGATACTAAAGGTGAAAGAGTCAAGGAAGAATGGAGCTAGAAAAATAGAAACAAATCACGAGGGGATAAGATTAAGAGGGAAGAAACTGAGTTACATTTTTAACACGATGAGTTTGCTTGAGATGTACATGAGAAATCCACATGGAGATGTCTAGCAAGCATTTTGAGATGAGGAACTAGAATTCAGGACAGAGATTAGTGGTAGACCTAGAGATCTGGGAGTCCTCTCCCCATACAAGATAACTGAATTTAAAAATACTTAAGGCAACCAAGGCAAAGGATGTAATGAAAAGAGCCTAGAACCAAGTTTCAGAGGACACCAACGCTGGAAGAAGGAGTTGCCATGACAGTCTTGAAAAGAAGTTTTAAAAAGTCAGACAGATTGGAGAAGTGTTACAGAAGCCAAGGTTGAAAAGGATATTTCAAAAGGGGGTAGCAGGCAGTACTAAAAGCTGCAGAGAGCTCATAAAGGATGAGAACTGAGAAAAGGCCCTATTCCCAAAGTTTGATGATGGGTCTGCCTGTCTCAAGTCTCTCCCCACTCAACGCCATCCTTTACCCAAGTGTCAAATGAAAGTTCCTGGAGCACAAGCCTGGCCATGTCACCCTTGAATTCCATAAACTCCATTGGCTACAACTTTCAAGATTAAAAACTCTTCAAAAACCTAACTCCTTTCCATCTTTCCAGTCTTCTTCTTCAACATATTTTCAATTCAGCAACACTGGCCTCTTTGCTGTTTGTCAAAAAAGACATTCTACCTCCCAATGTTCAGTGCTTTTCAGTGGCTGCTGACTCCAGTCTTGGAATTCCTTTCCTTCTCATCTCTACTTGCTGGCTTTTTTCAAGTCCCAGCTAAAATCCTGCCTTTTACAAGAAGCCATTATGCCAATCCCTTTTAACTAAGGGATTTAACTACTGCCTTTACTATATGATTTTCTTCAGCTGATCCTGTATCTTGCTTGTACATCCATGCTTGCCTGTCACCCCCCTCCTTGCCATTCGACTGTGAGCTAGCTCCTTGAGAGCAGGGAAGGTCTTTTGTTTTTCTTTGTATTCTCAGCATATTGTAAGTGCTAAAATATTGACTGATTGATTTACAAAAACAGATCCTGTATTGGCAGGACATGTTCTGAATCAACTCTCTAGAATAGCTATGATCAAAGATTTTTAGGCCGGCACTCAAAGATTGTGTCCTAAGTTATCCTTGGTTCTGAGCTGCTGAATGCACTATGACTGAAGAACGGACCTTGGGTGAGTCACAACCTCACAACCTGCTCCTGTTTTCTTATCTGAAAAGTGAAGAGACTGGACTAGATTTCAAAACTCTTTCAGTTCTACATTCTTTATAAAGCATGTTTCTCACACCAGCCCTGTGACACAAGTAGTACTTTGAACTCTCTTTGAGAAATGAAGAAGCAGGATCAGAAAAGTTATTTATCCCCAGTCCAAGAAGGAGAAAGTAACAGGATCAGACTTAATTCATATCTTCTGATTCCCAGGCAGCAGTTTGTTTTCTACTCCATTAATCTGGCTCTCAAATACATTCTTGAATAGTCCTCATTGTGATCAATGATATGCATTATTAATGAGGATTAACAGCCAGAAGCATGGGACCATTGACCATTGCACAGAATAATACCAAGAGACCTACGTGGTGATGGACCCTGACCTCAACCAGTTGAGCCAGTGGTACACACAAGCAGCTGTCCTGTGGTGACAGCATGTCATCAGAGCCTTCAACTCTAGTTATGGAGCAAAATGTCCAAGGGCATTCATTCCTGTGGCACTCACCTAGTCAGTTAATGTTTCAATGAGATTCCTGATGGACTAGTCATGATTAGAATGTCATTTGGGACTCCTACAGAGCCAAATGACCTTTGTCACAAACTGTTTGTGTGAAGGACTACTTGAATAATGCAGTTATTTCAAAAAAGAGGAGAGATGAAGAGATGCTAGGTGGATCTGACAAACACCAGGTGAAAATCTGATCAGAAAATCTGATCAGAGCAGGATAAAAATACATAGTACAATGTAGTCAAAATACCTTTGTGTTTTTTCAGGGTTTGGACGAGTACATAAGTTGACTTGAAAATAAAATGATTGCTAACAAGTCTTGACCATGGTATCCTGATTAGGTTTCAGAAACATAAGAAATTTTCAATCAGAGCTTTCTTAGTTCTTGATATACAAAATTTAAAATTTCTAAGGAGGCACAAGAAAAAATTAATGTGTAGTTAATCTTGATTCTTAAATATTAAGGAAATTTTTCAATGACCTTGCTTCTTGCTGCCTCAGGACCCCCAAAATAGGGATTGTAATGTCATCTTCAAATTTGTAAGACTTATGAATTCTTGCAAGATGGTTGGAAGGAATAAATAGCATGAAAAAGTGAAGAAAATGTCTAAATTAAAGTTTCTAAATGTCTAAAATAAGAGAAACCTGTGTTACTTGGGACTCTTAAAAATAAATGAATGAGGGCAGCTAGGTGGTGCAGTGGATAGAGCACCGGCCCTGGAGTTCAAATCTGACCTCAGACACTTAATAATTACCTACTTGTGTGGCCTTGGGCAAGCCACTGAACTCCATTTGCCTTGCAAAAAAAAAAACCAACTAAAAAAAAATAAATGAATGAAACCATTTTTGAGTTATGTGACTTGCTACTTTAAAAAAAATTCTCTAAAATCAAATAACTCAGGAAATCTTTTATTAGGATATTAGCACTGGATCTAGTCTGACTGTCTCATTTCACAGACTAAGGAAGGTGAGGTACTTAACCTTCAATTTGTGTTGGAAATGTTGGTGGTCCATCTTTTTTTTTCCCCCAACATTTTCTCTAAAATTTAATTGGTGTGATCACCGCCAGTATATAGAGAGCTGACTTTGGAGCTAGAAAACAGCTGTGTTCTGACACAAACTTGACAAGACTTGTCCAGGTTACTCTGGAAGAACGACTTAATTTCTCTATACGCCAGGTAGCCAAGTGGCAAAGAAGGTGCCACCAAAGAAAGGGAATTTCCTTACCTGGAAATACCCTCAACACTGAAGTTACTCTATTCCTATCACCAGAGAAATCTGGGGAAACAACTGCTTTCTGTGACTCCTGGGGAATTTTAGGAATAAGGTAAGAAAGGCTCTCTCCTCATTCACTTTAGAAAAGCAGGAATGAGGAGACAAAGCCAAGGGCAACCCTAACAGACGGGGCGGCTAGGGGGTGCGGCCCTGGGTCAGGAGGACCTGAGTTCAAATCGGACCCCAGACCCTTCCTAACGACCTAGCTGTGAGGCCTCGGGCAAGCCGCTCAACCCCATTTGCCTTGCAAAAAAAGCTAAAAAAGAAAAAGAAGAGGAAGAGACAAGGGAAGAAAGGGCCAAAGGAGGGGATGGCAGGCGGTGAAGGGGCCTCGGAGGTCAGCCCACCTCTTAGAGGAGGAAGTGGGAAGCCCTAAGAGGGGAAATGGCCGGGGGAAGCGGAGGCTGCAGGCAAGGAAGGGCCGAGGGTCCTCCCGGCCCCGGCCCCCCCGCCCCTTTACAACAGGCCGGGGGGGCCGCGGGGGCGGGGCCGCGGCCGGTGACGTCGGGCGGGGGCGGGGGCGGGGGCGGGGCGGGGCGGCGGACGGGACGGGTCCGACTCACGCTGGGGGGGCGGGGGGGCGGCCCCGGCCGGCCTGGTCCCGCTCTCGGCCTCTCTCCGCGGCCCGGAACCGCGCGCAGGACGGCACTGGCTCGGAGCCGGCGTCATTTCCTGCGGCCGCTGCGCTTCCGGAGAGGAGCGCGAGGCGCTCTAGATTGATAGCGCTTTCCTCTGCCTCTAGCCTGGGCCTTAGTTTGGTTTCTTTTTCCCTAGTGTTTCTTTTTTCCTTTTCCTCCCCATTTTTGACCGCGACAGAAGCTGCGGCCCCGGGGCCGCCTCCGGGCGCGTGAGTGGACCCGGCTTTCCCTCCCCCTTCGGGCGCGTCACTGCCCCGCCCCCTCTCGAGACCCCCTCCCCTCTCCTCCCCCTCCCGGACCCGAGCCGAGGGGGGGGGGTCCTCGGAAACGGTCTCGCTGGCAGTGCGCATGTCCGCCAGAGACCGGGCCCCCTTTTTCCCCTCCCCCCGAGCCGCGGGACCCCTCTACCCAGAGCGGGCGGGGTCGCCCCCCCCCCCCCCGTCCTCTCCTCCTCGTGGCGGGGGGGGGCCGTGTCAAGGCCCGCCCCGCCCGCGGAGGAAGGGGCGGGGCCCGCCGGCCCCGCCCCGGGAGCGGGGGGAGGGGAGCGAGCGGCGCCCTGGGTGTGGGCGGAGGGTCCGAGGCCGAGCGCGGTCCGGGGTGGCCACCCCGCCAGACCGACCACGTGCGCAGCGGGCTCCCCGGCCCGGGGCTGCCGAGGCGGACTGCTGGTGCGGCCCCAGGCCCGCCCTCGAGGGTGAGCTCCGGAGCCCCCGGTGCGAGGGCAAAGGTCAGGGCGGGGGCGAGGCGGAGGGCCGCGGGGCCGGCGCGGGTGGGAGGACGCGTGCTCCGCCGGGCGGCTCGAGCACGCGGGCCACGGGGCAACTGCTGTCGGCGGGGAGGGCGGGAAGAGGCGCAGGCTTGGCCCCGGGCCCCGGCCCCGCTTCTTGCCTAGGGGTCGTTGGGATGGAGACCGGGAGACCGGGAGGGGCCCCGAAGGACGCGTTGGGCAAGTTTGAGTCTGACCCAGGCGTGGTTGCTTTTTGTAGCTGATGACTGCAGGTTGAAGGGCAGGTGATGCTGGCTCCCGGGCTGTCCTCAGTAATACTGAAGGATGAAGTGGTTGGAGCGGCTTCTCCCTTCACCACTCACCCGAGAGGCCGGCCGCTCGCCTTGGGAGTAAACTGTATTCTTTAGGTGGAGTTTATGGCTGGTGGAAGGAGTGATGACTACTTTGTAATAGACGCGTAGCCAGAGGTGCTGGTTTTTGAAACTGTGTGGGATAGCACGTTTCCTCTACATGTTTGGTGGAGAAGTGAAGCGACAATAAAAAAGAAATTCTCTTGGATCACTTTGTATAATAGCACACAAGGACAGCTCTAATGATTTCACAATAAATTGAACTTGGTTATAAATAGCTCTGATATGTATGGAGTCAGAGCAAAGGTTGGGGAATCAGGAAATCCTTAATCATAACTCCTGACTCTCTAATCTTTCATACATATGCTAAATACTTGAGAATGCTAATTTTTCTGAATTCATTAGGCTAATTAACATATTTTATCTTTGGGACCTGTTATTAGAATCTCATAAATAGGAACCATTCAACCACCTCTCAACTCTCCTTACAATTCTGTGACCTAATTGCATTAAGTTGGTCACCTTATGAGCAATGTATGAGCAATGTGTGATTGTATAATGGAAAAAGCTAGGCCAGATGGCGGGGTAGCCTCTGCCTAAATCTTGCTCTATTTTCTGAGCCACAAAATTCATTAATTAGATGTAATTATCTGATAAAGAATTTTTATCTTAACACAAAGCCTAGAAAATGGAAAGTGACAAAGTATACTATCTGCATCCTATCTTAGGTGCCTATGGATGGTTAGACAAATTCAGTGAGGTTGATTTAGGGATACAGTACAGATGTTCTAATTTTCCTTTAAACATCTTCCCTTTATTCCGTTTCATCACTGCACATTAAGTCCTCATTTGTTTTAAATTGGTTTAAATCAGATTTAAAGTATCAACTAGGTGTAACTGACATTTCATGCTTCATCTAGGGACAGGTGCTTAAACATCACTATTGATTTGATGCTTATGGCTTCTGAGGGTGGTGTGGTTTGGAGTTAGTGTCTTCCAAAGGTGGAAGATGAGTCATAAAGTAAGCTCCAGTAAAGGATGAGAGGGAATGGAAAGTCTGATTCTCTTGATCCACTTTCATGCATTTATTGCCTGGGTTCTATCCCGAGTCTACTCTTCTCCATTGACATTTCTCATCTGGTGAACTCATCCGGTCCCATGAAGTCAACTATCATTTCCGGGCAAATGACTCCACATCATACCTCTGCTGAACTTCAGTTCCACCTACCCAATTGCCTTCTGGAGGTCTCTACTTAAATGGCCCATAGACATCTAAATTTAGAACTGGTTATCCTTTCCCCAAACCTATTCCTCCTCCTGACTTCCCTCTTTGTGCCAATGGCAACCACTGTTCTTCTAGTCATCCAGGTTAATATCCAAGTCATTACTGGTCTCTTCATTTTCTTTGATCAGTCATATCCAAAATAGTTGCCACATTTAGACATTTCTACTTCATCAACATGTTAGTTCCCCTCACAGAATCCGTGTTGAGCCAACTGTCCTACTTGCTATTCCTGGTACAACATTCCATCCTCTTTTTCCTGTTCCTTTGCACAGTCTGTTCCCCATTTCTGGACCACCTGTCCTTTCTCACCTCTGTCTCCCCGAGCCTTGATCTCCCTTTCAAAGCTGACTCAATTGCCCTTTTCTTCCAGAGATGAAGTGAGACCCTCAGTTGATAGTGCCTCCTCCCTCAGATCACTTTGAATTTTTTAAGAACCCATTCTTATTTTCTTTGAATGTGTTTTATCTCCTCTCCATCCCCCCAATAAACTTCTTAATGGTAGAGAGACTGTTAAAATTTTGCCTCTGTAACTCAGGATCTATCTTAGCATCTAGCCGAATAGTTACTTGGTATTTCCGTGATGTGCTTTGAGGTTTTAAAAGTGCTTCCCATGTCACAGCATTTGATCCTCAGAACAATCCTGTGAAGTAGATGGTATTGTTATAGCCATTTTATAGGTGTGTAAACTAAGACCAAACAGTGAATTGACTCTCCTGGGAGTTACACAGAGAGTAAGTGGCATTTGAACCTAGATTTTTCCTTACTACAATTCTAGCATTTATCTCTTAGTCCACATATATCCCATATGTTATCCTTATGATAAATGGTCTTGTATTTGATGAAAGGTAATCATTCTTACTTACATTTCACTTAAAGATAGATGTATGAAAGAGAAAAGGATTCAGATGTGTTTTGCTATGACTTTTATGGAGCCGTGTGATATTTGCAAGAAGATACTTTTGCATAAAGTCTGTTTCTTTGAAGGTGGGCAGAGAATGGGATGGAATGAAGGGGACAATAGACAGTTGTTAAAGTTAAAAAAGAAATAAATGCATATTTATTATTTGAAAGTTAATCTTACCCTTAGAGACTGTTCCCTGACACCACCTGCACTTCAAAGCCTTTTCTTAACTCTGATATCTTTTTGAAATTGTTGATGGTTGGATGTAGCTGAGAAGGTGGAGCCATTCCTGTAGGTGGGACAAAATCCAAGAATATCATATCCCCCATTCTTCCACCCCTCCATTTCACAGACAATAACCCAGTCATTTAATTGTATAGGTTTCTAAATCTCTTAAGCCTCACATATTGCACTTGTTCACATACATATAGATATTCCTCTAAAGAACTTTTAAGCCAAGAAATATTTAATTTGTAATATATTACCTGAAAATTCAATCTTGCTGAATTTTTGTCTCCTTGGTCTGTAGCATTTCTAACCCATTTTGGTACATTATCACTGAAACCTAGTCACTTTGACCCTGATTATCAGTTCCATCAGACAGTACAAGCTTGACTTAGGAACCATTTTATTCATTCATAATTACAAGCCTTTGTTCTTGCTCTTTACCCCACCTGGAATGAATGACCTTACCTTACTCTTTACCTGTGTAGATTTGCTTCCATTTCTTCATAATTCTTCAGGTCCTGACCAAAATTTCATCTCTTCTACAAAGGCTCCACACAATTCTCCCTTCTCTAATAATATTCATTGGCTAATTTGGTCATTTAAGCAACATTACAGACTAGTATATAATTTACTTTTTTGCATACTTTTGAACTTTTTTTTCATATGAAGCAAAACGGTAAACTTCTGGAGGTCAGTAGGAGTATCTTATGCTGTACTGCTTTTGTTTTCTCCCTTCATTTCCTGGGATGGTATTAAACACTGTTACAGGCTTATGAATATTTACTTAGTGAATGTCAGGTGCCGAAGGGGAATAACTAAGAATTGGAAGATGTGGTTGGAGCCTGAGGAGACAAACTTGCACATGAAATTATGGGTCATGTGAAAATATGACCATAGTGGGGACCAGAATGTGACTTTCCTGGCAAAGTGTTAAATGATCAAAGAATTGGAACAAGTCTAGTCTGTTCTGTAGAATAGTACAATGACCTTGGACTGCCTTGATGCTGTACCTAGTACAAATCTGGATTTTCCGGTGGAAGAGACATAATGAATGAAAGGATAGTAGAGGAAGAATATACTTTGATGCCTGAAGTCAAGAGGGGAAATTTTTTTTTAGATGCTCAGAGACAAAACAGTCTTAAGTGGAACCGGATGGGGATTACAATTCCCAGCAGACGGCATGAGGCAAAGATTTTTATTTTTGCTTTAAGCCATATGATTTTTCCTCATGGGAGTACAGCTCCCGTTTTTCAGGTTGTGTGGGAAAGTAGGCTTCTATATATAGAAGTGTGTTTTACAGACATTTTTCTAGGAATTTATCTAGTCAATCCATAGACAGTTAACAACTAAAACTCAGACTCTTCAGATCCACATCTTATTTAAGGAGTTTCTCTGATATCCAAACCTTAGTTATGCTGCTATAGGTAAATTGCTTAAGGTGGGCATAAATATTGTCATCCATAATCCATTACTTGAGTGAAATAATACAGAATGATGGTTAGTTTCACAATGCCCTCCTTTCCTTTTAAAAAGCCTTTCGAGGTAGTAATTTTCCATCCCCTCGGGGTTTCCTGTGTTGTGTGTTACCTGCTTTCCTTGCGTTTGCATGGAATCTTGTCTATTTTTCAGCTTGTGCTGAGCAAGAGAGACTACTTGATGTTTGGGGAAAAGTGACTTCTTCAGGATGTTTTTCTGATGGGGGGAAAAAAGCAATATGTACAAATATGCCTTAGTTTTTTGCCAAACCAAAAATAAAGTAGTTTTGAAGCATTTGTAGAAGACAATGAGGGCTTGCAGACAAAATTCGGCAAAATCTGTGAAGGGCACCTGGTGCTCTCTGGAAACCCAGAATTACAAGTCCCTTTTGTTGGGAAGTGACTAGATCCTATTTTGGGCATCAGGCCATCCATAGAGCTATTGAAATTGAATGACACCACAGATATGGCAGTTTAATACACCACCACAACAGCTGTCCAGAAATTGGAGAAGGAAGTGTTTATCCTGGAATGAAGCATCGGCAGCAAACCTGGTTCCTGGTTAGCAATCAGGGAAGGACACGTTACTTACAGGTATAGTATTTGGTATCATAGATCAGCTACACATAAGTTAAAAACTATTGTTTGTCTTCTGGCCTAAGACTTTATAGTAGAAATGATAGATGCCATCTTAATAGTGTATCTGCACATCTTTGATCATTCACTATTGCAGAAACAATTAGGATCATGAATTTAGAGTAGATTCAATCTAGTCCTCTTGTTTTATTGAGGAGGAAACTTAGGGCCAGAGAGAGACTAGGTGACTTGCTCAAGGTCATGTGGACAGAATTAGAGGCAGGGGTGCTATTAAAAACTATATTCCATCTAAATACAAGCCTTGTGAACTTGGGAGAAGAAAATGGAGGTGCTTTCAAATCAATTTATTGCGATCCAATTAATATGTTAGACTTTGTTATAATTCTAGACAATTTACTTGGGTGTGGATTATTAAGGAAGGAGGAAAAAATGATAAACTCTGTATATAAATAAACTCTCCATACTCTTTCCTGATTTCTGTTTAATTTAAAAAGATAGTATATAATTTAATGGAATAGAAAACTAAAAATTTTAACTCCCAATATTTCAAATCTTGCTTGCATCAGTAGAGCTATTTTAAGAATTTGTAACTGTTTACTATTTAGATATTTCCCCCAAATTTGGTTGATTTTAAGATATTATGTTTTTTCTTTTTTTTTCAGGTATTTTGGAGGGCAACTAAAGTCAGCATCAGTGTAATCTTTGAATATGAAGGATTATATGTATACTAAATTCAGTATATTCTCAGTAGCAATGGATTGCCAGTTCTTCAAGAAGTCCCTTTCTTCAAAATCCAGTAGACCACCTAAGGACCCACCACCATTGTTCAGAAGTAAATTGAGATGTGTCAAATATCCTTGAAAAAGATCACAGAATATGTGATGAATATGTTAAGAAGTTCATGGAAGAAAGGAAAAAGGAATAACAGAGGGAAAAGGGGAATCACCTTGAGAAGTTTCCACTGCCAATAGAATTACTGAGATGCAATGAAAAACATTTCAGAAAATTTAGATACCTATATGATGTGGGTGACACAGCAGCTTACAAAGATGTTCTGCTGACCTTCTACTTTGGTATCCAGTTCCAAATTTCTTCTTACTACATCATCACAGAGATTCTGTTTGTAATCAGGATGCTATTCACTATGAATAGAGATACCAAAATAGAAATGTAGATGAAGAAATGCCACCAATTCTTTGGAGTGATGGCAACCAGAAATTTATGGCTAATTGAACAGTATAGATAAAAAGGTACTGGTTTGAGTCTTATCTATTTCAGTTTTAAATTGTAGTTTAAATTGTAGCTCCTGAGTCTAGTCTTTTTGATCTTTTAAGTAGACTCACTTCTTTCTTGAATGAATTGAGGACAGTGCAGTCTGTTGAAGATTTGACTTGCATAAACTTTGTTACTTTAAAAAAGTCATTTTGATATCTTGGAATATTTTCCAGAATGCATAATAAGAGGTAACATCTGTATTGTGTCTTACTTAGACTTTACTGGGAAAGAGCTAGAGAGCTTCCATTCTTTAGCAGTATACTTCTCCTCAGTTTCCATTTTTCCTTTTTTTCTTTGGTTTAGGAAAAATAAAAACTACAAGATAGGCCTGAAAAACTACAAGATAGGCAAGAATGCTGAAATAGGATAGATATGGTGGGACAAGGAAACTTGTTACTTTAAGGATAGTGAAAGTATAAAGTTAAATTATCCTTTTATTTTAACCTTTACATTTCAACGAAAAAGCTAGTATCATTTGAATTTATTTCATTGTTTTGAAAGAATAAAGATGATGTAAAAGACTTACTTAACCAAGTTTAAGCTATTTCAATTAAATTCAATAAGCATTCACTGAGACCTACTGTTTGCCAGGCTCTGAGCTAAAAATGGGAAAAGAAATAAAGGAGTGAGCTGAAGTGATTCTTAGAGATTTGGTGAAAGAATTATTCTAAAAGATTAAATCAGTAACAATTCTGTCATGTGTTTTAGCATTGTCTCTTGTTTTTAGGAAGGTTTTTGATATGTGTTTATTTAACTAGAGACTTGAAAAAATATGCTGTTTATTTTGATAGAATGGGCATGTAAAACCTTATCTATATTGTGTTATAATTATGGTCATCCTGACAATTCCATTAACCAACAATAGAAAGTTCATAAGTGGGAAAGCTATGTGCAACTTTTATGTGTTTATACTTTTTCGATATTTTGCCTAGATATAATGGAAAGACAGTGATTATGAACTTCTGCTTTAGGGTGGTTAATGTTTTTTAGTATCTAGTTTTCTTAGTTTCATGTATTATTAGGAATGATGACTTAATGCCTGTTTAAGCTATTTCAATTAAATTCAATAAGCATTTACTGAGTTGTACTATGTGCCAGATTCTGAACTAAAAGGGGAAAAGAAACAAAAAGCCGTGGTTTAAGGACAATTCAGAGCAAAATTTAAAAAAGAACAAAACCCCAAATATTGTAAATTGTGATAAGTTGTGAGATTCAAAAAAAATCTTCTGACAAATTTATTTCGATTTTTTTCAAATACAAATCCATCTCTTTTTGATCACCCTGATCTGAAATAAACATTTCTCATGAGTAGTACTTAGAAGCAGTATCTATACAAAATTAGAACTGAAATTTTTATAGTCCCCATTCCCAGTCTGCATGTACAAAATGTGAAATGAGTAAACTGTTTTTTCCTAAGTAAACATATCAGAATTTTTATACCCACATGAGTGTTGTCCTTGACCAGATCCCCTAGTTGTTCCTTTTTTTGAGCTGTAAAGGTCTTAGAGATCAAAGCGAAGCTTCTGTTTTAAAGATGAAGAAACTGAGATCCAGAGAAATTAATTGACCCCTAAATTGACACGGGGTAGATAGCAGAGCACAGATCGGTTTAATCTGTGTTTTTTTTTTTAATTTCAAAATCTGTTGCCCTTTCTATTATCCCACACTGCTATTCATAAGGTGTTTGAAATTCTACTTTTCTGTTAAACCAACAGTGGAATTACTGATCACTCACCTTGTTCATAATTTGGTAATAATTTGGATTAAATCTCAAGATTTGGAAATTTAAGCAAAAATTAAAATGTTCATTTTTTTGAATTGTATTGACATTTCTTTTCTGGACTTGTTTCCTAATCAGTAAAAATGAGGGGAATGGACTAGATGACCTCAAAAAAAAACCCTTTGTAACTCTAAAATTCTTTGGTTCTATAATCTTTTTCCTTTTATTAGACAGTGCAGAATGTCCCTTTTTTCCCTCTAATATTGAATAAGTTGGCAAGCATATCAGTTTAGTTGGTGTTCTCTTATTTGATGACTTTCTTTCCAATCCATTACTCATCACTTCTTTAGAATACTGTTTTTTGCCAAATTCCATGATGAGTTGGTTTGAATAAACTAATACTTTAGATGAGGGAAATTGACCCGTCTAGCACTAGGTATTTTTTCCCCTTTTGTTTGTTAAGTTTAGGAATCCTGGCTCACTATATTTTCAGTTTTATTTCTTCTGTTTCTGTTTGAATATAATACAAGTTGTAAAATGATGGGTAGTTTAAAATCTTTTCAGTAGCAAATATGAAGATAACTGTCAAATGAGATTGTCATTTAAGTTAATACCACTTTAAAAAACTAGAGAAATTGGACTTGTATGGCTAGGTGTTGAGATTGCTTGATTGCTACTACTTTAACAATCTTCCAAAATAAAATGTGTATCATCACCAAATATTTTTAGCAAGATAATTCTGTGTTCTTCCATAAAAGGAAATTTTTGTGTGTTACAAAGGCAATTATGAGCAATGGAAAGAATGCTAAACATTGGAACCAGGAGACACCTGGATTTGAACCCTGTCTTTGACATCTACTGTGGATCTGTGACTGTGGGCAAATCACTTTATCTTCCTCAGATTCATCTGTAAAAATAGGGATAATAATACTGAGAGAAATTGTTATTTCTCTCCTGTATTAATAACCAATTATTTAATTAGGACCAAAGTTTTCCCCCCTTCCCTTATTTAGAAATCAAGTCCTGTAAATTATTTTATACTTAACAGTATAGCATTCAGAATGAGATGAAATCTTGACAAAACTAAAGCAACTGGAAAACTCAGATCTGATGAAAAAGTAAAGAAATTTTAGTTTAGGATGATGGATTCTGGCCCTTTGTGTTTTTTTCTTAGATAGGTCTGGATAAAAATGGATTCCTCCTTTTGTCTAGATTACCAGTATGGGTATAGATAAATTCCCTTTGTCCAAGGTTATATTATCAGTCATGTTCACCATCCCCCTCATTAGAATAAACCTGTCTCACTCATTAAAATATTCTTTCTTGTTAATTGTTAACCAATTTGAATTGATTGCCACCCTCAGGAACACCCACTCATCCAAGGGCATTTAAGTGTTGAGTGGATCCCATGAGGGATCTTGAGCATTTGAGAGTGCCTTTGATCCTTTTATTAATTATTGATAACATGATTAATAAAATGATTACCCAGAAACTGTCTCTTTTTATGTCACACTATAGGAATCACCTCACAAGAGTTTTATTAGATGAGTTAATATGGATAAAGTGCTTTTCAAACCTTAAAACCTTATGTAAATGTTAGCTGTTATTGTTATTGTTCCAATTACTTTAGGGTGGTTGATGATTAAGGAAATTGCTTTTATTTTTAGTTCCTTGGTGAATTAACAGACATTTAAAAATATTAATACTGGCAAGCTTCAACTTCCCTATTTAGTTGATTAGCCAGTATGCAGAGGAAAGCTGAAGAACTAATGTGTATGTTCCATTAATTTCACTAATTTCCTCTCCCCTCAATACCTTTTGAATACCTCATACATGCCTTCATTTTTACTTTCACATTTCTGATTTATTAGTTTTTGTTCATACACAAATTCAATTGCTGTTGGTTTTATAAATACATACATTTTTGAGATAAGGATTTTTTTTTAATTCCTATGTCCTGGGGCTGTATATCTTAATCTTTCTGTAGATTAGTAAAGGGCAAATCTTTTTCAAACATTTCTTTTTTCTTGGGACAGTGTAAACAATTATAAATGGCAGCTGTTGGCCTTAAGTTTGTAAAGTTTATACTCTATTGTTTAAAGTTAAAGTTCATTGAAGTTAAATAGTGCTTTATACTAGCCAAGTTAAATAGAATTAAATAGCTTGTAATATAATTGGTGGGTGGAGGAAATGAATTGTTACCAAGAATTTTATATATCCTTTCAGATAAGATTATTTTTAATATAAAGAACTCTTTAGATAACTGAGGATTCTAAAATTTCCTAACAAAGTTTTCTAAAATCAAGTAAAGTTTTGAATTGACTTTCAAGTCCCAGGTTCAGGGTCTCTGGCAAGTTCTGTAATTTTTCAACCTCTCTATGTCCCTATCCGAGCAAAAATAATTTTTTCCCTCTGCTTGTCCCTCAACATCTTCTTTTTCATATTAAAGTTTTAGTCCAACATCCATTCCAGACTCTGCTAGTTTTCATCCTCTCCAGTCTACAGAAACTACTTTTTCTAACCTTTTCTCAGTCCTTATGCATGCTTATTTAGTGATTATTAATGATTTAGTGATTATTGATGATTATGCACTAGTTCTATGACACTTCTGTCACTTAATTCTGACTATAACCTTGCTTCCTTTGTATTTCCTTTTCCCTCCCCACAAGTGTGATTTCTCTCAGAGCTTTGTCCTCAGCCCCTCTGAGAGATCAACTTCAATTATTAAATTATCTTCAATGATCAACAATTAGCTCTATGTAAATTACTCTCAGCTTTTTGTGTTTAGGTCTGATCTTTCCTCTGATTTCCAGCTACTTGTGGGTAGAAATTAGCTACCATCTCAAATTCAGAATGCCCAAAACTGAATTCATCTTTTTTTTTTTTTTTAGATTTTTCAAGGCAAAAGGAGTTAAGTGGCTTGCCCAAGTCCACACGGCTAGGTAATTATTAAGTGTCTGAGGCTGGATTTGAACTCAGGGACTCCTGACTCCAAGGCCAGTGCTCTGTCCACTGCACCACCTAGCCGCCCCCAATTTATCTTTCTTTCAACCTGCCCCTCATCCCAGTCTCCTCTTCACTCAGGTTGGGAAATTTATTTTTGACTTTTTTTTGGCTAGGCAGTGGGGTTAAGTGGCTCACCCAAGGCCATACGGCTAGGTAATTATTAAGTGATTGAGGCCAGATTTGAACTCAGGTACTCCTGATTCCAGGGCCGGTGCTCTAGCTGCCCCAACTTTTTCAATGCCACTCCTACTTCCCTTCAATCTGTTGCCAAATCCTATTGATTTTCCTACTGTAGTATTTCTTTCATCCTTCTTTCTCACAACTCACATAGCTACTACTCTGATCAAATCTTTATCATGTCTTCATTTTCTTCACTAAATTAAAAGTTTTCTGAATGGAGTTCAGGTCTTTATTCTCTTCCTTTTCCACTCTATTCTTCACATAGTTGCAAAATGTTTCTAATTCAAAGATCTGACAGTGTCCCCACCCTTTTCTGTCTATCCTCCTCAGAGCTTGAGTAGCACCTGTTGCTTCTAGGTTAAAATATAGTCTGGTATTCCATAATCTTATCTCTTCAAGCAATCTTTCCAGCCTTTTTTTTTTTGGTATGTCATTTCCTTTGTAAAGTCTTCTCTGTTCTTGCTTTACTCCACACCCAAAAATAATCTTTCTCTCACATTTCCTTATAACACTTTTCAGCCTTCACATTCTACCCTGAATCATACTTATTTCCCTAATTAGACTGGAAGCTTCTTTAAACCAAGAATTCTGTGTGTATTCTATATATACATTGATATATCCTTAGTACCTAATGCCCAGCATTCAACACATTTCACTTGAACATAGTACCTAATAGATTTTATGGTATTAAATTGAACTGAATTTATGAAAGAGCAAGTTCCATTATGACTTTGTGCTCTATCAGATTAATTTCGTAGCCATCATCTTCTATTTTTCTCCTCCTCTGATCAGAATAGATAGAAAATTGTTTTAAGAAACTAATCTTATCTTGAGAACTTTACCTTGTATATCTATACTATTTTACTAGAATTAGTCACCTAAAGAGAAAGGAAATTAAAACATTTAAATTAGCAGTTAGAAAACTTCCAGCTTTTTTGGAGCTGGAAAGAACTTAAGAGATTTTTTAGACCAGTTTTTCTGTCCCATAGCTAAGGAAATTGACACCTAGAATTATACAGCTTGTAATGTGGCCACGACAAGCCTAGAAACTGAAATCTCATTGGTTTTTTTTTTATTAAACCACCCTGCTATTTTAATGTCAAGTCATTCTTTGAAGGTTTTCTTCTTAAAAACAGTGAAACTTTGCTTTTATGTGACCCAGTAAATAGGAGAATTTAGTTTTATGAAATCCTTATTTTGAGATTTTATTGAAGGGAGTTTAGTTATCCTAAAATAGCAATTTAGTTGTCATTAATTATGTGGTCTATCTTAGAATTTTAGTTTATAGACTCTCAGTAGTTAAGCTAAGTAGTTTAGTGAGTGAGACT
This sequence comes from Macrotis lagotis, assembly GCF_037893015.1. Classification (NCBI taxonomy): domain Eukaryota; kingdom Metazoa; phylum Chordata; class Mammalia; order Peramelemorphia; family Peramelidae; genus Macrotis; species Macrotis lagotis. The sequence continues at coordinate 145,288,597 of NC_133658.1, read as the reverse complement.
CTAGATCAAGAATTAAAAAATCAGGGTCTCTTTTAGGGGAGAAACTTTTAAAAATATTGCCGTAATTAGTTTCATTTATAATCCTACATAGTTTATAACTTTAAAAACATTATTCTGGCAAGGGAGCCATAGCTGTTACCATACTGATAAATGGGTCCATGATAAACATAAAAATAGTTAAGAATTTCCCTCTTTAGTGCGTAATTGTGTCCCCAATCCAAAGAAAATAATTATCTCATGGTTATGACCTTTGTCAAAATCCTTGTCTCAGTGATCTTGCCTGTAAACAATTCCACTGTCGGTCATGAGATGCTTAAAGATACTGAGAAATAAAGGTTTGACAATGAATGCATTAGAATTATGGGTTTGGGTTTTTTTTTTTATGTTCACTTGTTATGCTGTCCATTAATGGGGAAAAAGTTTGGAGGGCATCAATTTTCAAATTTCTATCAGGTTGAAGCTATGGACATGATGGTATGAACATTCTACTCCAGATTATTTATGATTTTTAAAAAAATGAGTTATTTGGGAAATGAGATCTCTGAACATCACCTCTCGGATAAAGTTGTGCAGTTTCTGGGGAAATCAGCATCATCATTGATGTTCAAGAAGATGACTAGAAAACATACTTCAGGTATCGAAGGCTGAACATACAAAAAAGGAATTCTCTTCAAGCAATACACTGAATGGATTTATTTACTAAACTAGCTATCCTGATTGGGTGATCCATCAAGTCTCTCAGGACTTGAGTGTCAGTTACCTAGCTCTGAAAGTAACTTTGAATATTCAAGGGGTAGTTACATTCTTTGATAATAATTTTTAAAATAGAATACTATCTCTGAGGATTTTGTACAATAATTTTCTTCACTTATCTATTTACCTAAAAGTAATCAAGTAAAGCCTTTTGCTATGAATTTGGAGGTGGGTGAAGTAGAGGGGCAGAAGTATTTTTTTTTTTTGCCTTTTTAAAACTTGATGGTCCACCTCATTTCTAACCCATAGCAAATAGATATGTCGAAGAAAGTGATTCTTTATGAATAAACGCATTTCCTTCTGAACATCTTCTGAACATCCAATGGGCATAATATGTTTATTCAAACTAAACACCAGATTTTTAATGATATGTTTTGCTTTTGGTGAAAGCAGTGCTGCTACTACCTTGCCAACACTGAAGTGTTGAAAATGATCACTAGAAATACTTTCCCCAGAAAACAAGTTAGGGAGAGAGAAAGTCACTATAGTCTGAGAACTATAGATAAGCTAAGAAATAGGAATGAACACTAATCAGACAGACTATAGCTCATACCTTTTTAGTCTTAATTATAAGTTCTACATTCTAGGCAAACCAAACTACTACCAGTTAATAAAACATTCAAGCCACCTGAACAAATACTTGTTAAGTGCCTCATAGAGAAGGCATAGTACTTGGTGATGGAAATATAGACAAAAAGACAGAATAGGCTCTGCCCTCAAGGAACTTATTTTCTTGCCATTCAATCTCCTACCCTTGCCTCCTTATATTAATCCCCTGTTCCTGAAATACACTCCCTTCTAATCCCTCACCTCTCAAAATGCTAGTTTTAATTTAAAATTAAGTCATTTAATTCAATTTAAAATTAAAAGTGAAGCATATCCCAGTTAGTGCTCTCTTCTTCTTCCAATTAGCTAGTATTATATTTGGGTACAAGTTGTATTCCACCTACCCCCACCCTTCACATAAGTGCTTAATATTTTTTCAAAGTGTGAACCAACATATTAGGGTATAAGACAGTTATCTTAATTTTTATTGACATACTTTGTGTTGGGCTTATTTAATTTTCTTCCAAGTCAAACTGATCCGCAGGCTATACTCCTTGTATATGATATTTCAACTTCTGTGTGCCTCCAACCTCTGCCTAGCTAGCTATACAAGGCCTTGTTATTGTTCTTTTCCTTGTGAAATGATTAAGGGTCTTTTTGTAATATTTATTTTCTTGTCTACTTGTAACTTTTATCCTTCTCCCTCTCCCCACCAAGTAAAATTAAAGTTACTCGAGGGTAGGCATTATTCATTTTTTTTGGGGGGGGGTTATGATGAGGTCTTTCTATGCCCAGCACCAAGCATAGAACCTATATGACCTTGGATATTGTAAACCTTTAATATATGCTAATAGAATTCTTTCTAATATTAACATCTGGGTCTTTTCCTCTATCCCAATTTTATTTAACAGAAAAGTGATAACTTCTGATTCTTTGATATTTCATCACTTACTTTTTCACACAATATTTCTATCACAGTGTCATTAATTGGGAACTTGTGTTTGGAACATTGTGGTAGGTTCTGTGATTGTATACATTAATTTTTTAAAAAATTGAGTTCCAAATTTACCCCCCTCCCACCCCTTTCACCCTTTTGAGAAGACAAAGCAGTATGATATTGATTATTTATAATAAGTCATGCTAAATGGAATTTCTTAAATATTTGACATCCCTGTCCTAGAGATGCCCTAGGAAGGGAAATATGTGAAAAAAGATAGAATAAAAATAGAATAAATTAAATACATAAGCTACAATAGGTTTTAATAAGTGAGGTCCCAGATCCAACAAATGTGTTGTACCTTAGTCATCTACCATTTTCTGTGGCTCTCTTTTGTTCATTTGGTAGCCCATAGTTTGAATTCTTCTCTGCAGTCATGCAGCTACCTGACTGGAAAAATAAGAAAAACCTTCCTGGCAAAGGTGACATTTCATCTGGGCTTCAAATGATATGCAGAATTTTAAACCACAAAGGAGAGAGGGAAGGAAGGATATTCGAACTTATGAAAATTGCCATAGACAAGGGCTAGGGAGGTAGAAAATTCTTTTTTTGGGATTTGGAAATGGAGCTTTTAATAGTACAGTTTGGAGCATGAAATGTCATAAATGACCTGAGTTTAAATGACCAACATTAGTTACTCTTTCCTGGAATTTTAGGTTGGAGATTTGAATCTAGTCCCAGCCCCATAACTGCCACGCTCTGGTTTTCTACTCCATTTGCATTTATTTTTTAATTGATTACTTCGTTGTAGGGACAGTTTATGAGATAGCATTAATAGGCTCTTTCCTACTTTTATATAAGATTTTGAAGGAAGAAAGTTAAATACTTCAGAAAAATACCTTAATTCTTGAGTCTAGCAATATTGACTATTTTTTTATCCTCTTTTGAGTTCACTTTATTATTGACTTTTTAATTCTTTTGTTTCCATTGACTGTTCTGCTAATGATTATCTCCATCTTCAAGTGTTGGCTCAACTTTATTTATTCTTCTGATTTGTTGAATATTTTTGAAGATCATAGATTTTTAGTTGGAAGGGACCTTAGAAGTCATTTAGTTCATACCTCTCATTTTACTGGTAACTAATTCCCAAACAGGTTAAGTAGTTTTTCCCCAAGATAATACAAGGAATAAAGGGCAGAACTGGAATTCAAATCCAAGTTTTCCAACTTCAAATCCAATACTTTCTACTACACCATGTTACCTCCCAAATTTTTTTCTCCTAATTGTTATCAAACAAAATTTGGACAAATATATTCCTCAAGCAGGTTATTATATCATGTATCATTCAGTAAAAATTGGTGCAGATTGAACTCCATCCACACATTCCGTGAAAGCTCTAAGAATTTTCTTTCTAACATTAATAACATGATTCTGTGGTCTTTTAAAAATTCCCTTTGGAAGCCCAGTATCCTGGGGGAGCTTCTAGAACTCTTGTAACTTCATGAGTTTCAATATATGCAAGCTAGTTTTCTTTGCTTTTGCTAGATGACCGGTTTAATTCATTTTCAGGTAGATTACATCTTTTAGATCTTTTTTTGAGTTGAACTTCACTGGAAATGAGTTGTAGCTCAGTCATCCACCATTTCATGTGCCTCACATTTTGAGTTCTTTGCAATCATAGAGCATGATTGGAAGAATTGTTTAAAAGAAATGAGCCTAGGGTTGGCTAGGTGGCGCAGTGAATAGAGCATGGGCTCTGGAGTCAGGTATACCTGAGTTCAAGTCCGACCTCAGACATTTAATAATTACCTAGCTGAGTGACCTTGGGCAAGCCACTTAACCCCATTTGCCTTGCAAAAAAAAAAATGAGCCTTTATTTTAGGGAGTATCTTGGGGTTTTTTAAAAAACACAAAATTTTCCAAAGGCAACTCAACTTTATTTTGTCCTGTTTCTTGTCCATCTATATGTGTGTATGTGTATGTGTGTGTATTATGGTATTAATTTATTTGTGTATATATATCATTTTTATACAGAACAGCAATTGTGTGTCTCTCTGTGTATATATTCTTGATCAGAGGCTTTGAAATAATCTAGGGTTGTGTTCAATTATTACAATGTTATTTATAATTGGGAGCATATGAAGGGCTCTATCAACTATAGCAGAGTTTCTTATTTATTTTGTATGTCGTAGACTTCTTGGCCTGTCTGGAGTTTTCTATTCAGAATAGGTGAAGCCTTAGAATGTTTTTAATAACTGGGGATTATAAAGGAACCAATTATGTTGAAATAGTTATAGAAACAATTTTTTTAAAAACAGATTCATGGGCCACAGTTTATAATCCCCTGATCTACAAAAACTTTCCCTTCTTCTTGGACTTTATGCTTGGCTTCCTTAATTATGAGAGGAAACTAATTTGGCAAATGCATTTCTCTTTTAGATCTCACATGATATTAATAACCAGAGGATCTGTTGAACAAAGTTATTTTTCTAAATTTTGAGGAATCTTACATGCATAGGAGGCTTTATTTTGCTCTATCAAATCAATACTAAAATTGTCAATAAACAATAGAGCTTGGTAAGATCTTATTTTCTTTGCAAAATCCAAGATGTTATGTAATACAAACTATTACTTGCAAAAACCTTTTTTTTTCCCTTGTGGATTCTTTGAGCAAGAACATCTCTATGTGTGCAATTAATCTTGTAATTTTGTAGAGACAGGAAAATAGGCACATAGACGAGTAGTTACTGATTTTCTCTTGATTTCTTTTCTTTAATCATGATAATGTTTGAGGTTTAACATCCTTTCTTTCATAGACATGGAGAGTCCATCTCTCAACCCTTTAAACCCCCTCTGTATAAACTTGTTCTAAGCCAAGTTGACCTCTTTGTTTTTCTGATTATCAATTCTTATGTAGCTCAATTTCTAAATGTCACTTTTCTTTATAGAGAAGAAAGTTTGTCTCAGAAATCTATATAGATATTGCCTGACTGAGTTGGATAATCTCTTCAAGCTTTCTATAAACTCCTTTTTCCCTATGTTATGCTGTTTTATAAGGTGATAGTACACAGAGTCTTCCTCCATCTTCTTAGAGAAAATTTAACAAATTACTTTATATTTTAACCAACATTACTCTTAGCTTTCAAATCTTTTATGCTTGGTAAATAGATAAAGTGTTTGCTGACTGAAGTGATTATAGAGCTTTTAGGTCTACTTATTATAGTGATTAATTTATATTGGTTAAATTCCTTAGTAGATGATGATAATCCATGGCAATGTCTGTTCTTTTACTCATATCCTCTTTTTTTTTAATTCAATAACTTGCTTGATAGGTTAGGTTGAAGTTATTTTTAGATTAAGTATCATATATTCAAATTTTTTATTGTTATTTAGCATTGATTTTATATTTGTTTTAGAAGTTGGTAGTCTGATTATATAAAAACTGATTCAGTGACTACTCCCATAGAAGTAACTATCATTTCCTGTCACTTAATATGTTTCATTTTTGTGATTTCCTTTGGTGCTCATCATATCTATCTTTCTTCTCTTCTTGAACAATATTACATTTGAAAGATTTTGAACTTCTTAATACTCTGTAAATTTTTGTCCTTTCTCATTTCCTCTACCTGAACCATATTTTCCAGTGCCCACCTTCACATTGAATTCATCAGATACTAAGAAATACTGATTTTTGAAGAGTTTTATTCACTTTTCCTTATAATTTCTCAACCTTCTAATTCTCTACAAGAGATTTTGGTGCACAAACTATAATTATCTTCATAGTGGTCTTACAGGTAGTTTATCATGGACATTGTAAGGGTCCCATGAAATATTTCTTGTTTTGGACACTGAGAAACTCACTGTTTGCTTATTTAAGAAAAAACTTTTGAATCATCCTTTCATTTAATTGTAGCTTTCTTTTATGTCCTGGTTTTATAAAGGCAAGACTGTCCAGATTGATGTGATTTAGTTCTTCTGGTGGTATATCAACTTGTTGGTTATTGTACATACAGCATAGCATCTTTAGAGTAACAGCATCTAAGTGGTCTAAAAACTGATTTTATGATATCTTTTTGCCCAATTAAAAAATTCTGCCATAATTATTATAAATTTGGAGGTAGGCCATATAAAACTGAGAGTCATTTCATATTTTTCTTTATTTTGTGCACTATTATAGACAAAATAATTCACCCCCTAAGTCTGGAGCCAAGGAAACCATCTTTAGCTTTTCTTTTCAAAACTCATTTCATTATGGAGCACTACAAGTTGCATTGAAAATAGATGGTGCAAGGGGCGGCTAGGTAGCCTAGTGCATAAAGCACTGGCCCTGGAATCAGGAGTACCTGGGTTCAAATCCGGTCTCAGACACTTAATAATTACCTAGCTGTGTGGCCTTGGGCAAGCCACTTAACCCCGTTTGCCTTGCAAAAAAAAAAAACAACCTTAAAAAAAAAAGAAAGAAAATAGATGGTGTGGGCAGCCAGATGGTACAGTGGATAGAGCATCAGTCCTGGAGTCAGGAGTACCTGAGTTCAAATGTGACTTCAGACATTTAATAATTACCTAGCTGTATGACCTTGGGCAAGGCACTTAACCCCGTTGCCTTAAGTAAAGGAAAAAAGAAAGTAGATGGTGACCAAATTAGCATGCTTGAATATATAAAGGCAGTTTTTTTTTCTTACTGCCAGCTCTCTCTAAACTAGTGTTATTTGCCCATTTTTTTTAGGTTTTTTGTTTTTTTTTGCAAGGCAAATGGGGTTAAGTGGCTTGCCCAAGGCCACACAGCTAGGTAATTATTAAGTGTCTGAGACCGGATTTGAACCCAGGTACTTCTGACTCCAGGGCTAGTGCCTTATCCACTATGCCACCTAGCTGCCCCATGCCCATTATTTTTAACATTTGCTTTTGGGGGGGGGTAATTTTAATTTGGATTATGTTTAATTTGGATTTTGAGGCCAAAATGCAAGACCCTATCTTTGTGTTCTGAATTATTACAATGTATGACAGACACAGCAAATATTACTTCACTCTGTTGAAGTCCTGTTTTTAAAAATCACTTTCTTAGTAATTCCTCCATGATGGGACATAATATTACTTCACTCAGGTATTAGATTTAGAGATTGGGAGAGTTGGGTGGCACAGTGGCTAGAGCACTGACCCTGGAGTCAGAAGGATCTAAGTTTAAATGTGACCTCAGGCACTTAATACTTAGTTGTATAACCTTGGGTAAATCATTTTAGCCCCCCCATTGCCAAAAAAAACCCAAAAAAAGATTTAGAGTGTAGTGAGGAAAATTATTTATTATCATGAAATAATTTTAATTTTAGAAAAAAATAATTTTTAGGTATATGTATTTGACTTTGAAAAACCTAGTAGGGATTGAGAGTGTTTTAAGTGTTTATGGACTAGCATAAGTAAGTCCAGTATAGTCTGTTTTTAGTACCTATCATCATCTCTTCAATACATCTCATAGTATTTAACTATAGCACTACTGTTAAACTCAAATAAAAACAGTCTCTTCAGGCTTCATATTGACTTTGAAAATCACAAATTAACATTCCTTATGTTTTATGTTTTTATTTTGTTAAACATTTCCCAATTACATTTTAATCTGACTCTGGGAGTTTTTGAAGGATAAAAGGCTATATTGTATAGGTAAGATTAGATTAGATGTTTGTTTTCAACCTAGAGTTTATCTTTAAAGATTTGGGTTTTTTGTTTTGTTTTTTGGCTATCTATGGTTTCATTATTTTGAGGAATTCCTTTTACAAATGCAAATTGGTATTTTTTTTATAGTTTTTAATACTGGAAAAATTCCCTGTTATAATGAGAAATTAAATGATTTATTTAGTTAAGGGCTGTTCCAATTATTAACTTATGCCAACCTCAGTAACCACCATTTTAGTGGGCTAGTAGTTTATCTTATTAATTGTCTTTTAAGTAAATTTTTAGGTTGAGGACAAAAGACGAAATAAGCACAATTTATTATTTTGTTGATCAGGTAGGTAGCTGATCAATAAATTTAGTATTTTTAGATTTACAGAATAGTCTTTAGTGAATTGTAGGGAAAAGAAAGATGAGTGGTTGTAGCAGTCTTGTGAATTAATTCATTTTTTTAAAATCATAAAGCTTTTACTCTCTATGTGCTTATCTTTAAAGTTGGCCTTTCCAGTTTCTATTATAGAGACAAATTAAGAGATAATATTTGAGTAGGTTTTTGTTTAACAGGTTATTTCCCTAACAGATGGTGGTTAAGGGTTTGGTTGAGGGAGGCAGGGAAGGTGTTTTAGGAAAAAATAGTACCTTAGTTAAATGTTTGGTACAAAAGCACTGCACTTCCCAAAATCAGTCAGCAAATGTTTATATATTTATTCTATACCAGATATTGTGCTCCTTGCTAGGGATATATAAAGGCAAAACCAGTCCCTCTTCTGAAAGCTCAGATTCTAGTGAGTAAGACAACCTGTAAATAACCAGGCACATACAAGATAAATAGTTAAATGGAAGGTAATTCTTCAGGTGGAAGAAGCCACTGAGAGTTAGGAGACAAGGCCTCCAGCAAGAGAGGAAGCCAGGAGGTGCAGGTGAGGAAGGCGAGGAGTGAAAGTCTGCCAAGGCTGGGGGTATGCCAGGGCTCGGGCACCACTCTTTAAGCTGGAAACTGCCCCAAGACTTCTGGAACCTCTGTTTGGTGTAAGAGGAGCAGCAAGCAGACCAGGGACCTGGCTTGTAGAAGGAGCCAGGGTGTGAAGAGCACTAAAGAACAAACAGAATTTTATATTTATTTAATCCTGGAAGTAATAGGGAGACCCTTGAGTCTGCTGAATTGGGGAAGAGGGAAGGATGACCTGGTCAGACACACCTTAGGAAATCACTTTAGCAGCCCGAGTGGAGAATGAACTAGAGTAGGGAGAGACTTAAGTCAGTGAGACCCATCAGTGGTCATCTAAGTGTGGAAAAGGGATGTTTTGAAGGAATTCAGACATGGGCTGTATGTAAAAAAAAAAAAAAAGGAATGGAGGATAACAGCAGAATTGTGAGCCTGGATATCTGAAAGGATGGTGGGATCCTCAACAGTAGTAGAGAAGTGGGGAAGTGGGTTTTAGAGAGAAAGTCAAATGATTTAAGATAGTAAAGAATTAGAGCTTAGGAGAGAAATTAAGGCAGGATAGATGGATCTGGGAATTTCTGTATAACCAGTATAATTGGATCCATAAAGGATGATGAAATTACTAAGTGAGATAGAAGGAAAAAAAGTTGTCCTAGGCTAGAACTTTTGAGAGATTTCCACAGTTAAGAGACGTTACAAATTAGTGGGTGGTTAAGAGGTGATTTCATTGTTAATAGATTTGACAGTAGAAAGATCATTGGTAAATTTGGAGAAAACTATTTCAATTGAATGATGAAGTTGGAAACCAGGTGCTGAAGGATTTAGAAGAGAAGTGAGAGGAGAGGAAGTGGGGAACTTTAACACAGACATCTTCCTTGGTGTTTAGCTGAGAAGATGAGGAAAGATAAAGGATGATATCCAGCAAGGAGGTAAGATCAAGTGAGAATATTTTTAAGATCATGGGGGAGATGGTAGTTGAGGCAGTCTTTTGTGGAAAAAGGGAGGGATGGAATCAAGTAGCCATGGAAAGTAGGGGTTCTTATTGTAGAGGTTCCCGTGGACAAATTAAAATGGTTTGTAAACTTAGATGGGAAAAAGATTTATTTTCATTTTTACTAATGCTTGGTTTCCTTTGTAGTACTATAAATTTTATGTTAAGCATTTAAAAAACATTATTCTGAGAAGGGTGCATAGGTTTCACCAGCCTGCCAGAGGAGTTCATAACACAGTACAATCTATGAAGCCCTGTTATAAAGGGTTTAGCCAAGAGAGGGAAGAGGGCCACCTTGTCATCTGAGTCAAAGAAAGGAAGATGGCGAAGAAAGGACGTTTAATAATGGGAGAGGAGAGAAAAGAGAGTTGTCAGTAAACGGCCTCAGTTTTTTTTTAGTGCAGTATGAGGGAGACAAGGTGCTGTGAGAAGGGAAGAGAAATAAGCTGAGGAGAGTGAGAAGGAATAAGACTATGTGGTACCTAGGCTTTGTGCTACATGTTTATAAATATGATCTCAGGTGATCCTCACAACTGTTATCCCAATTTTCAGAGATTAAGTGACTTGCCTAGGATCACATAGCCAGGATTGTGTCTGAGATTAGATTTGAACTCAGGGTCTTCCTGACTCCAGGACCAGCCATGCTATCCATTGTGCCACCTAGTTGTCTAATCCATTAGGAAGGAGTAGAAAGGTTGCTTTGGTATTGTAAGGGTCCAGTTGAAATTTGATAACATGGCTGGTTGATTGGCTGTTGTCCTTCATTCTCAAATAAAACCAAAATGACATCACTGTGTTAGAGTCAAGTTATAACGGAACTGACTATGGCTGTTCAGACCACTAAGAGCTCGGAATGCTCTACCACAGGTCAGGCACAAATAGTCCTTGTGAACAACTGAGTGGCTGTTACATTTAGGTATTTCATGTTTCCTTTGAGCTGCTTCCATTCTGCTTTGCTCAAAGAGTGCAGCTCCCTCTCTAAGGAGGGAACACATGCTGGGCGGTCCTGTGCCAGTGTCTCTCATGCTGCACATTCAATTCCAGAGTTCTTGAGAGAGACCTTCAGAGTGCCTATGTATCGCTTCTTCCCCCTGTCAGTGCTCACCCTGGGTGAGTTCTCTAAAAAAGTCTTTTTGGGAAGTGTATGTTTGGCATTAAAATAGCATGGCCAGCCCATCAGAGTGATGCTCTCTATAATAATGTCTGAATTCTTGACAAATTAGCTGAAGCAAGGACCTCAGTGTTTGGTATCTTCTCCTGCCAGGTGATCTTCAGAATCTTTCTAAGACAATTTAAATGGAAGCAATCCAGTTTCCTAACATGGCACTGGCAGACTGTCCAGATTTCACAAGTATACAATAATGAATTTAGCACAATGGCTCTTAGACCCTTTGTTTGGTGGTTAGCCTGATACGTCTTCTTGCCCACACTTTCTTTTGGAGTCTTCCAAACCCTGAACTAGCTCTGGCAATATATTTGTCAACCTCATTATCAGTGTGTACCTCCCTGGAAAGTATTACTGCCAAGGTAAGTGAACTTACCTGCAACATTCAAAACTTCTTCATTTGTAGTCATACACATTTCCCACATATGGATGCTGTGGTGCTGGCTGATGGAGCACCTGAATTTTCTTGGTGTTAATTGTTAGACTCAAATTAGGACAAGCAACAGAGAATCAATCCATACTTTGTTGCATCTCAGCTTCAGAGGCTGTATTGAGTGCACAATCATCTGCAAACAGAAGATCATGTACCAATATTGTCTCCACTTTGGTCTTGGCTTGTAGCCTTTTCAAGTTGAAGAATTTACTGGCAGTTTAGTAGCTGACCTTGATGCCATGTTCATCCTTAGGGAAGGCATTTGATAACATGGCTGAAAACATGCTAAAAAGCATGGGAGAAAGGACACATCCTTGTTTTATTCTATTGATGACTGGGAAATCGCAAAAGCATTATCCACTATCCAGAACCAGGCAAGCATGCCGTTGTGGAATTGACATACTGATGAACTTCTCCAGGCAACCAAATTCTGACACTTCTCCACAAGCCCTCCTGACAGTATTGGAGAGACCTTGGTCAGATCTACAGATGTTGTATACAGATATCTGTTCTGCTCCTGTCGTTTCTTCTGGAGTTGTAGGGCAGTAAAAACACCATATTGGCTATTCCTCAACACTTTCTGAAGCTGCAACTGGCTCACTAGAAGATAACTGTCTTCCAGGTGAAGGTCAGCCTATTAAGGAACACTCTGGCAAGAATCTTACCAGCAGTGGCTAAGAGGGAGGTCCCCACCCCCAGTGATTGTCACAGCACAATCTGTTCCCTTTACCTTTTTAAAGATAGACAGTGGATGTGTCCTTGAACTACTGGGGGATAACCTCCTCATGCCATATGCCCTGAAATATTTCAGTCATCTTTGTTGTGAGCAAGGTGGGACCCCCCTACACACACACCTTGTAAATCTGAGTTGGAGTAGAATCAGCACCAGGGGCTTTTTGCCACATGAAAGGAATCTAATGACATTCAGAACTTCTTCGGTTGGAATTTCAGCTAAGGACAGATTGACTTTAACCTGAGGTAAATGGTCAATGGCTTCAGCATTTAATAACATAAATTTATAGTGGACTAATCAGAACAAAGTCATGTTTTCTCTTCAGCCACACATTAATAGGATCAAAGGGTGGTGAGGGTTTGGTAAGGGACTATAAAGGACAGAGTTGAATTGACTTGACTCATCACATGGTTAAAAAGGAAAAAACTGAGGGATGAAAGGGATGGAGCCTCCAGAAGATGACAATAGTTAGAAATTGGGTTAGGGATCAAAAATTACAGAGAAAGGTGCTTAAAGAAGAATTTATCCACTTTAGAGAATCTAGTGATTGCATTTCTTAGGGGAAACACCAGTAGACATAAATACACAATAATAAAAGACTAGGAGGATACAGAAAGTATACTTGTCAAATGTGCAGTTGTCACAAGACTAGGACAGGGATTTTCAAAGACAATAGTGTCAGGATTTAAAAATCTATAGATTTAAAGATTTAAAATCACAATAGGCCAGAATAATGGGCCAAATATTTTAAGATGAAATTTATTAGGGATAAGTGTAATTCTATAGTTAAGTTTTTTAAATTGTGTTTTATGAGGAAAGAATGGGGACAACCCAATTGTGACACATTTTCATATGAAAAAAGGACTGGGTCACAGACAGACTGTGCTAGAGCAGCTTAAAAAGCTGTCATCTTAATCTGTATGAACAGAATTGTGTTCAGATCTTTGTTGTGTGTGTGTGTGTGTGTGTGTGTGTGTTCAGATCTTCACAAGTAATAGTTGGACTATACTCCATCCTGGTTTTGTGTTTGGTAATCAGACACCATGGTTTTAAGAGGGGCACTGGCAAATGTGGAAATATGTTCAAAAGGGGCTGATAGATAATGGCAGCTCTAGAAAACACTCATTTGTTTAGCAAAGTGTCTTTTAAGGAATTAGTTGAAGGAATTGGATAGGTTTATTCCCTAGGGATGGAAGACTAAAGGAAGACAAGAGAAGCTGTTTTCAGAAGTTTGAAATGCTGCCATATGTAAGGAATAGAATTATGTCGTGGAAATAGGACCAAAGGGTGAAAGCTTTTAAGAAACAGGTTTTTGACCCAACATAAAGAAACAGTACAGTATAATGGAAAGAACCCTAAACTTAAAGTCCAAAGGTCCTGATTTTAGTCTCAGCTGTAGAATTTAACTATAATGCAACCTTGGAACAGCTAGGCAGCAAAGTAGATAGAATGCAGACCCAGGAGTCAACAGGACCTAAGTTTAAATGCATCCTCAGACATTTCCTAGCCTTGTGATCCATGGCAAGTCACTTACTCCTATTTAATTCCTTAACTGAAACAATTCAAGCACAACCTTGGAAAATTCTTACAATCTTTCTAAGCTTCAGCTTCCTCATCTGCAAAATAAGGATAACATATAGACTATCCACTTCAGAATTTTGAGGAAATTTTGTGAGTTTATAGCAACAGCATTATCAAAACTATCCAATATTGTAGTGGACTTACCCTATGAATTTCTGAGGTCTTCTCCTGGAGTTACTCAAGTCAATCAGTTGGTAAACATTTATTAAGGCTCAGCTGTAACCAAGCATACTAGTCTAAGTACTGGGAGTACAAAGAAAGGCAGAAGACTTGTTCTCTTGGAACTTTCATTTCTTTGGGGGAAACCATATGCGAAGGAACAGGGAAGCTTAAGGAAAGGATAGAAAAAGGTATTGGGATCATTGGGAGAAGTTTGGGGTTTTCCTGCTGTCGGGGGGCAGGGAGCATTCTGGGAGGAGCTCTCTGAAGATGGGAAAGTCTGGAGGAAGCCTGGCTGGAGGAGGGAGGGAAAGACTTGGAGGCTGCCCCTGAAGGGTCACCTTGGAAGGGATCACCACCTGTGCTGAGGAGGAGATAGAGCAGTTAGGTGGTACAGTGGATAGAGCACTGGCCTTGGAGTCTGGAGGATGGGAGTTCAAATCCAGCCTGAGACACTTAACACTTACTAGCTGTGTGACCTTGGGCAAGTCACTTAACCCTGACTGCCTTTCAACCCAGGGCTACCTCCAGTCATTCTGATTCATATCTGGCCCCTGGAATCCAGATGGCTCTGGAGGAGAAAGTGAGATTGGTGACTTAGCACAGCACCCCCTCACTCATGTGCTTGTCATGGCATTACCTCCCTGATGTCATAGTCTTCTTTGACAATGAAGGACAGACCTCATCAAGAGGTGACCTTGAACCCTCTGTTTCTGGTAGTACAAAGTACTACATTGGCAGTTTCTGTGTACCCCAGCATCTTGGGGAGGGCTGGTGAAAAACACATCAAAGGGAACCAGTAGCTTCTGTGCCAAGGGTGGCCCTGTCAGGTGAGCACTGTTGTGATCCCCATGTTGCATTTGAGGAAACTGAGGCAAACCATGACTGGCCTAGGGTCACACAGCTAATGTTAAATTGATTTTGAACTTGAGACTTCCTGACTCCAAATGAAACATTCCAAATGGTTTGTGGGATGTGGTAGAAAAGTCCTAGAGGCATTCCCAATACCCTTTCTATCACTATTCCCTTTTCCATCCAACTGAAGAAAAAAGGGAATGAATGAGGTCAGTGTTGCTTGTTCTGTGTCAGAGGAAAACCTAGGAGTCAAAGCTTCCAATGTCCATTACCAGAGGCTGAGGAGCAGCACCTCTGTGATTCCATGGCTCCTCTGACCTGACAGTATGGTCTTTGTGAAGCACCTACTGTGTGCAAGTTTTGGGCTGGGTTCTAGGAATTCAGGAAGAGAGGGAAAGCAGCCTCTGCCCTGAGTTTATGTCTAATGGAGTAGACACATAGTAACAGGCAGGATCATCCATCAGGTGACAACCAGGGGAATCGGAAAGGGCTCCTCCGGATGGAGGAGGAGGCTGAGCTGGGCCATGATGATCCAGGGAAGATCTTCAGTTGAGACCTGGAATCATTATGCTTGAAAACAACTATTGATTTTGCTTCATGAACTATGTTGGTTTTGTCATTGATCTAAAGACGTCCTTACTCAGAATGGTTTCCAAACATCACGAATTAGTAAATTTGATAACATCCTGGCCCAAATGTTTAGTTATTGTTTAATTCCCCTTGGTTATTTTAGGCAGGCTTCCTTCCCTCCCAGCCCCCACCCCCACCCCCCACTCCTCATAGTTCTTCAGAATTATTTAAGACTTTTCTGTCTAGTATCTCTTTGGGTGTGGTTTATTCTTTTGTATTAGGGACCAAAGACTTGCCTGACATACTTTGTGATTTTTTCTGGTTATTGTTTTGAAGCTTTAGGGTTGCTGATGTAAAGATATAAAGATATGCTGATGTAAAAAAAAAATTTCTCACAAGAAATTAGAGGAGTTTGCCTTCTGTGTGTCAGGGAAGTTCAAGGAAGATTGTCACTTGTTGTTTGTATAGAGACTATACCCCCTTGTGTATTCCTAATGCAGGGTTGCTTAATATGAATCATCCCCTAAAAAAGGCTTCTGTCTGCCTCTGCCTCTCTCCCTGGTTCCCAGTCTATCCCTGGCTTATTAGTTCTCCTATTTGTCATCCGGAGGAAGGCTTTAGTCTTCACTCCCAGGGATCGTGAAGTGGGAGTCCGGTGGTCTCATCAAGCCTCTGAGCTCAAGGCTGAATGCGTAGCCTGCATCCATCCCAAACTGCCCAATCTTTGTCATGGCACTGGACATCAAACATGCTAACAAGTCCAGAGGAGGTAGTGGATGGAGTTTCTTGGAAATAACAGCAGCCAGTCTAGAGCTTCTGGCTGCAGAAATTGCATCGACTCTCCCAGCTTAGACTCTTTTCCTCTAGAAGGGAGAAGGATAAAGTGATTTTGGAAAAATAACTTGTTTAAAGGGGTAGAATCCTTTCTGACTTGGTCTTAGGGAGCAAAGGACAGAATTCATCTCACCAGTCTGTGCAGAGTCTCAGCAAAACAAAAAACCCAGAAACTGCAAATAATAGCTAACAGAAACTTTGTGGGGAGAAGCCAAAGTGTGCAAATGTTTAACTATGCAGAGTCCAAATAGTATTAAGATAGAGGAAGACCCCTAGGATGGACTTGATTCTCTCCTTTCTGCTGTGACTTTCTCCTTTTTTCCCCAAATTTCTTGTGAAGAATCCAAGATATCTCCAATTTCAGGATTTTAGTGGCTGCAAAACTTTGGGGAGTATCTCTTGATGAAACCAGTGTAGAGCTGAATTCTGATTCAGGTCTTCATGTCTTCCTGGGGTGATTTTGAAATCTCTTGTAAAAATTAGTCAGGTTATACCAGGAATCTATAACTACACAGCAAAATCATGAAACAACATTTTAAAAATAATAAAGTTAATTCTACTGGCATCCCAGGTAACCATCCCATGGTACTATTAAAAAAAAATTCACATTAACAGGACATGCAGTGGGCACAACACTGTGTAAAACATAACAAACACTAGTTTACTTTCTGTCAATTGATATTTGGGGGTATACAGATAAAACAGGAGGGTATTCTTTTGTTTGTATACAAAATATGAAGTTTTAATTTAATAGGCATTTCTTACAGACTAGCTACAATTAATTATGGAACTCCTCATTTATGAAAGTTTGATCATTAATTTAAGAATATTGAATAATGACAAAATTTTTCATGCTTAATTTTTCCTCTACTTTCATCCACCCCCCCCACTTAAAAAGAGAATGAAAAATACCTTATATGGGGTGGGATAGGATATTAGGAATTACTTTTATTCCTCCTCTCTGTACCCCTTCAGTCTACATATGACAATGAGCTTAGTTTTTTTTACTTTTTAAATTTTCACTTGAGATCAAATTTTTTTTGTAAAATATAGGGGGAAATGGTCAGAAAATTCATCTGTCCATAAAAGGAGGTAGGAATATGAAGTTAAAAAAATAAACAATCCATTATAAAATCATGAACCTTTAAAATGAATGAGGAAGGAAAGGCCAAAGAATGTGAAGAGCCAATCAAGAAGGTGAAAACACAATATGATGGTAGTTTTTGCTTATTTAAAAATGCAGGACTAACTACTCTATTCCTTTTTCCCCCCATTTTTCAGTCTAAACTCTGCTACCTATATTACCATATTGTGTGTATTTATTTCTCTTTCCAAGAGGTCATTCATCTTTAAAGGAATTTCACTTGCTGATCTTTCTCAAATGCTGTAATCATTGGTAGTTCTTAAAAAATAGGCTCCTT
Source organism: Macrotis lagotis (assembly GCF_037893015.1). Lineage (NCBI taxonomy): Eukaryota > Metazoa > Chordata > Mammalia > Peramelemorphia > Peramelidae > Macrotis > Macrotis lagotis. The sequence continues at coordinate 145,271,009 of NC_133658.1, read as the reverse complement.
GTTCTTTTGATTTTTAAAAACTGATCTCATCTGTGAAAACTGGACATATATTGATGTATTGGGTCTCTGAATGTTTATTTAGGACAAGCTAGGGCTGCCCCCTGGAGGAGTCTTTATGTCAAAACACCAACCCCTTCCTCCCAAAATCAGTTCTCAGTATTTTTCTTTTTCTTTTTTTCTTTTTGGTGAGGGGGAAGGTACGGGAAAGGAAGAAAAATCAATTCTTTAAAATTGACCATTGGATGATGCCCCAAAGTCATCTCAAGAAATTCCATTAAAGTAGAGGATGCATTTTCTAAATCCCTCAAAAAAAAAAACCAAACAAATAGCACCACCAAAAAACTATTAATATTAAATGTTATTTTTTACAGCATATCTGTAATATTGGATAAATATAGTAGCAAATCAGTCATGCCTGAATGCTGGTTCTATTAATGTGTGGGGTAGGGTTGTCTGAGAGAATAGTCTAAATTCATATTAATTAACTTTAATGACAATAACAATGATATCTTGGTCTCTCAGAACTACCCTGCAGTTTAGTTCAACTTAACAGATATTTGATATGTACTGTTATCTGACAGATCTTGTACAAGGTGGTGGGTGTACAACACTTGGGAAGGGGGAAGAGGAGTGAGCATGACAATGGAATTAGTGATGTATGGGCAATGGACAGCAGACCACTTTGGCTTGAATGAGAATTCAGGAAAGGGAGCTGTGGGAAATTAGTTTGAAAAGACAGTTTAGAGCCAGATTGGTAAGGGTATTAAATGCTAAACAAGAATTTATATTTTAGTCTGGGGGCAATACCTGAAGGCTTCAGACCAGCTAGGTAGCCCAGGCCTGACTCAGAAAAACCTGAGTTCTGATCTGGCCTCAGATTGTGACCATGAACAAGTTACTTAACCTTGGCTGGTCTCAATTTCCTTATTTGTAAAATGAGGATAATGTTAGCCTCTGCCTTCCAGAGTTGTTGAGAGGTTCAAATAAGGTAATAATTGTAAAGTACTTGCTTTAGTAATATAGTAAGCAGTCACCTTATTATTATTATTATTACTTATTTAACATTTATTAATGTGCCAGATATTATGCTAGACCCCAGAGATAGAAATATAAAAGTGATTATTCCCTGACTCCAATGAATTTACATTCTACCAACTTATACAACCTATTTACAAATAAGTAAATATAGTATGTTTGCAAAAAAAAAATCAATTATAGGTAGAATTCCTATAACAAAGGCTTCTTGGAGGAGATGGTACTTGAACAGATCCTTGAAGAGGTAGAGGTAAGGAGTGAGCTCATTCCAGGCCTAGAGTTGGCTAGACTCTATAAAAAGGTCTGGAGTGGTGGAATGTCAATACCAGGGGATTGAAACAAAGTCAGTTTGGTTGGAGCGTCCAGGATGTGATGGCGTCCACCATGCACTCAGCCAGGAAAGATTGATTTAGGGTTAGCTTTAATACCTGAGAGTTTATCTTTGATTCTCAAGGTAAGTGGGAACCACCAAGTTTTTTGAGCAAAGGAATAATATGATCAGACTTGAGCTTTAGGGATGTCAATTTGTTAAGTATGTACTTTTTATTGTGCTAGGTGCTTTGTGGGCTGCAAAGATAAAACATGACCGTACCTTTGAAAAACTTACAGTGTACTTTTAATAAAACTATAATTATTAAAATACTTTTTAATTCTCATTTTCTTCTAATGCAGGGCAATCTTTACCAAAATTAAGATATATTAGTGAAGTTTTACTTATACCACCTTTTGAACTAAGGAGTTTTTGATCTTTTTATGATTGACTATTTTCCAAAATTATAAGGTATATTATACTTTAAGGAGGACACTCTCTTCTTATTTTAGATTAGAACGAATGCAATTTGGAAAAAAGTTTAAATCATATTTGATTCATACATGTAACAGAGTAATATTCCCCTTCCTATTTTCTTTATTTACCTGGAAAGATGCTGAATTCACCAATTCAACTTTAGTAGTCTGAAATTGATGATTTACTCCGGTGAGAGAATATTGATGGGGGCTAAATTTCAAAGGAGGGGTATCTCATTTTCTCCCTGCTGTTGGGTAACAATTTGTGCTTATGGAAGGTGCATAGGAACATTGCCATTCTTTCTGTAATATGTCTCTATGTACATTCCAGACAGACTTTAGAGTGTTTTTAATACTGCTACCCTCCTCTGGAACAGAGAAACTGCCTATCCAGACTATTCAACAGTTTACTAAAAAAATAATTTATCATCTTCACTCATGTTCTCCCTCTGCCTGCAGTTCATTCTGCTCTGTCTTTACCTGTCCAAAGCCTGTTACACCTCCTTTAAGGGCCAGCTCAGATAGCAGCTCTTAGACAATACCTTCCCTAAACACAGCCACTAGATTCTCTCCTCTGTATTCAGTGGAGTTCTTACTTTGAGCCACTCTAGCAGTACTTTTCATATCTTATGTTTTAGATGTTTGTATGTTCCTTATCTTCCTTTGTCAATTGACAGTAGATATTATACCCATACCACTTTTTGTTGTATAAATATTTATGCATGAATAAGAATGTTAGGTAGACCTTTCAGGACACAATGTACCAGTATGATTCTGAAATTCTTTTAAGAGAACAAAGCATTGGCTTCATTGATATCAATGCTGTAACATCAAAAAGACTATTAGCCCTAATTTAACAATTCCAATAGAGACAGTTGGCAACTAGCTGGTGCCATAAGGGTATATAGTGCTGGACCTGAAATCAGAAACACTTGAATTTAAGACCAGTCTCAGAAACTTACCAGCTATGTGACCATGGACAAGTCACATAACAACTCTTTGCCTCACTTTCCTCATTTGTAAAATGAGAATAATAACACCTATCTCCTAGGACTATTGTCAGGATCAAATGAGATAATATCGTAAAGTCCTTGTCCCATTCATAGAAGAGATCTAAAGAACTGATAGGAGCAGTTGAAGAGCTGTAAACAACTGTTAATCCTAAAAGTTTTACTTTATTCTTTTTTTGAGAAGCAACATAGTATAGTGGAAATAAGTCCAGGGCTTGGAAGTAACCCTGTGTTTACATTCTATCATTATTTGTGCCAAGTCACTTAAACTTTCTGAGCTTATTTTCCTCATTTGTAAAATTGAGATTATAAATACCTATAGTATGGTACTTATTTCCCCATACCTCCATCTTCCTCAGTTTGTAGAGAGACTTTATATATACATTTTGAATATCTTAAAACTGTCAAACTATCAAATATTAATTATTGCATCCCACAATATATCTTATGTGCACACAAATGGTACACAAACAAGTACATTTAATTTGTAGAAGAATGAGAGACCAGCACAATGAAATAATGTTGGTTTATTTTATGTTTAAAATATAAAATAAGTCAGAGCTCTTAAAGAATAAAAATAAGCTAGTCTGATAATTTTTCATTGTCAAGGAGACTTTTAGTCTCTAGTTCAGGGGGTTCTTAATTTTTTTGTGTTGTGGAGTCCTTTGGCTGTCTGGTGAATCCTTTGGACTCCTCAAAATAATGTGTTTTTCCCCCCTTCCAATTCAAAATTGAAGAAATGCTCAATTTTATTAGAAAATGAAGGTATTTTTTTAAAGTTCAGATTCGGGGATCCAAGATAAAAAAAAAACCTATACTCCCTCCAGCTAATAAATTATTTGACACCTCTGTGGTTCAAGGCAGATTTCTGAAACCCAACTCATTCCTTCATGACTACTTAAAATCTTAGAATTTTTTGATAAAATAAATGTTCATTTCAAAAATAAACTTTCAAGTTTGAAAATAAAAGCAGATAGTTTCTCAGGACAGAAAGGATTCCAAAAAAAGTGCTGGAAACCAAACCAATATTTCAGTGGGCTAAAATAACAGATGATGATATTCATATCCTCAGTAAACAGCATATGTGTGCCAAAATCAATTTAGTCAATAGACTTATACTGGTTTAACTACTTTCTTTCTCTTTTGCCTTATAGATCTTGTCCTCCTTCTTAAACTCTTTTTCCCTTCCTTTATTCATTCTCTCCCTTAAAAGCATTTTAATTTTTCCAATTACATATAAAGACAATTTTAAGATTCGTTTTAAAAAAATTTTGATTTCTGAATTTTCTCCTTTCCTCCCTTGCCAACTCCTTCTTGAGGTAGCAGTTTGATGTAGGTTATGTTTGTGCAATCATGTAAAACATATTTCCATATTAATCATAATGTGAAAGAAGAAACAGGCCAAAAGAAAAGAAACAAAAAAATAAAGAATGTAGAAATAGTATGTTTCCATCTATATTCAGACAGATTTCTTTTTCGGAATGTTGGTTGTATTTTCCAACATGAGTTCTTCAGAATTATCTTGAATCATTGTATTGCTGAGAAGAGCTAAGTCAATCATAATTGATCATCGCACAATACTGCTGTTACTCTGTACAATGTTCTGGTTCTGCTCAGTTAACTTTGCATCAATTCATGTAAACCTTTTCAGATTTTTTCTGAAATCTACCTGCTTGTCCCTTCTTATAGCATAATAATACTCTATGAGGTTTATATACCACAACTTGTTCAGCCTTCCTCAATAGATGGATATTGGCTATCTCCTCAATTTCCAATTCTCTCCCACATAGAAAAAGCTGCTATAAATATTGTTTTACAAATAGATCTTTTCCCTTTTTTTTGGATCTCTTTGGGATACAGAACTAATAGTGGTGTTGCTGGATCAAAGGATATGCACAGTTTTTATAGCCCTTTGTGTTTAGTTCCAACCTGCTCTCCAGAATGGTTGGATCAGTTCCCCACTCCACCATCAGTTCATTACTGTCTCAATATTTCCATATACCCTCCAGCATTTGTTGCTTTTATTTTCTGTCATATTAGACAATCTGAAAGGTGTGAGTTTATGTGAGAATTGTTTTAATTTGCATTTCTCTAATCAGTAGTGATTTAAAGTATTTCTTCCTATAACTATAGATAGCTTTAATTTTTTTTTAATCTGGAAACTGCCTGTTCATATTCTTTGATCATTTTAAATTGGGTAATAGCTTGTATTCTTATAAATTTTACTCAATTATATATATTATATATATGTACACATATATATTTGCTGCTCTCTCTTTTCTGTCTCTCTGCTTCTCTTTTTCAGGCTTTCTATTGATCAAAATTTTGTCAAGATTAGATAAGTTCACTGTCCAACATTTTTATTCTTAAGAGCTGATTTAATATGAGCATATGAGCAATGATTTCCAATATTTTTTCAGTCTTCAGGACACTTGTACAAGATAAAAGACTAGCTAGTCCACCTCCTTCCACACATATACAACAAACAACTTGAACCACAACTACAACTACAAAAAACTTTACAGAATTAATGACAGGAATAGTAACTTTTTTATAAGAAGTAAATGAGATTGTCTGTATTTTTAGTGTCATAAGTAAATTATTCATGCGAGAACAAAATGGTATTCTACTCAGTTATCTTACATATGGATATATGGCATTCATGTGGCCAAATCCAAAATGGTAATTAATAATAATTTAAAAAAAAAGCAAAACCAGCTGGAGCTGTAACCAGTTAGGTTTGGTTTATTTTTTTTAATGGAATCAAGCCATGAAGAACTAATTCAGGAATGAGTAGAAAGTATCCTCCTTGCTCCCAAATCATGCTAAATATAGAGATATAGTGACAGAATAGCTCAGGGTGAGAATTTTTTATGCTTTTTTCTGGGTTGGGGAAGTAATTGAGTTTGGGTTTCAAAGATCAGCTGCAGAACCAAAGGCTCAATTGGAGAATAAAAATTAGCAAGGGGTAGGTAAGTGTGTCAAAAAAAAGACTTTTATTTTATGCTTATTGGATTTTTGAGAGTGAATTTCTAATGAGTAAAATTTATTGATGATAATGAAGCAGAGAACCTTTGAAAAGAAGAGTTCTAATCTTGTCACTTCTTTCCATTCTGGTATGGGGTGTTAAGTGGAAGGAAGAGATTTTATATATGACTTTCAGAATCTTGAATAACTCAGAACATTTGTCATTTAGAAACAAGACTTGAGGAAAAATACAATCCACACTGACAACTAACTCTAATAATAATAGCCAAAGATTTTCACCAACAATTGGGGAGAAAATTGTGACAATAATCAGCAACCCCTACCAATGGAAATAAGTCGAGTGCTCTCTTTAGTTCCCATGAGATAAAACCCATCTATATAAATGTCAACTACTACTCTTTTCAGATTGCCCTTACTAGGTTTTAATAACATCTTTTAAATTTATTCTCAACTATAGCTGGCTCACCTCTGAACTGACTGAAGGACCTACCTGTCCTTCCTACACATTTTGAAAATTAATGTAGGAAACCCTAGGAAGGATTTTTAAATCTCTGATTCAACTGGGATTTGGGTACTTCCATAGAATTTCCATAGACTCCTGAAGTCCATACATTTTTTTAACTAGAAAAAATAGTAGCTCTAAGACTCTTAGATGTTATAACCAAATTACTAATAGGCAATGTCAAGACTATTGTGATTTATTATATAAAACCAACCACTATTTTCCAACTAAGCCCTGGGATGGTGACTTAGTCTCACCATGTCAGTTTACTCATCTGTAAAAACTAGAATATTAATACTTTACAAAAATGGAGATTTAATTAATGCTTTTAGAGTACTTGGAAATATTCTATAAAGTATAACATAAGAGCAAAATTCCTAAGAGCTTGGCCTTTAAAAACACACCTGATAATAATAATAATAGCTGGCATTTATATCTTGCTTTAAGGTTCACAAAACATTTTATATTTCTTAATTCATTTGATCTTCATAACCATCCTGTGAAGTAGGTGCTGTTATTATTATCCCCACTTTGCACCTGAGGAAACTTTGGCACACAGAGTTTAGTGACTAGTTGCCCCATCTTACCTCTCCTAAGCATCCCAGGCCGTATTCAAACTCGGGTCTTCCTGATCCCAAATTCTGTGCTGTAGCCCCTATTCTGCCTTGCCACCCCTAGGAAATGGGGGTCCTTCACATCAGCTTGAACCAGATTATTAGGCACCGCTCCCTCCATTCGAAGATAGCCATCGATTCGTTTCAGAGGATTTCTTGCAAGGGATGTTGCTTCTTGCAAATATTTTAGATGCTTTTTCTCAGCCGGCATTTATTGGTTAATCCAGTATCATTTAGGTAACTCCTTAGGGGGGGAAACAAGAAACGAAAAATAGAGTAACTTAAGTCAGTGCAAAATAAAGAAACTGGGATTTTTTAGTGGTCATTGTTTGTGACCAGTATGGATGTATCAGATAAGTATTTCTATTTTGCACAGTCCAAAAGTCTAAACTTCACCCCAGTCATCTAATTGTATGATTGAAGTCATCTATTATTTTCTCATTTTTTCGTTTTTTGGGTTTTTTTTCTTTTTGGCTATTGAGAGGCGAGCAGTACTGCCACCTTGTTGCCAAAAGTTGGCCCGATTTGAATCAGTGTTTAAAAATCCAGTGAATGCCTGTTGTGCTGAAGAGCCTGCCCTTTCTCTTTGTCAGTACTTGCAAAAACATCTTAAAAGACAAAGTTGGAGCTGCTGGCTGGGATTCTTTCATTAGCATAATCATGATGCTGTGCATTGTTCCTCAGTGCACGCCCCTCAGCCAAATTTCCCATTAAGAGGACACCGATGTTGTCCTGGGGAATAAATCCCTGCACACATGAGGCAGATCCGCGTGTTCCTGCCTGCTGTCCGGGGCTGCAGTTAATTTTAGCCAGGGTTTGTTCTACAAGTTGTAAAACTGTTTACCCAAGTGGAAGCTCCAAGCCTGAAATGTGAGTGCTCTGCCTAATGTGATAGGAGCTCTATTTTAAACTTCAGATTGTATTTATGACCTGCAGAGCAGCCTTGGGAAGAATTGTGGCTCAGGTTTCTAGTGAAACGACTTGTAAGTACAGGATGCATTTTTAAAACTTGGCTTTGTTGTCTTTCTCCCCCCCTTAAATCTGTTTGATTTTTGTTAAAAGTTTTAGGTTCCTTTTGTCTCTTGGGGAAACTGGAAATTTTGTGGGTGGGCACGTAGGAGAAAGCAACAGGAACTGTTAAAAATTTTTTGGTTTTTAGCAGGTCTTTCCAGAAAATGTAATTTTCAGTGTTTCCAGTAGTAGGTTAAACACCCCCCCCCAAAAAAAAAAACCCAAAACAACTCCCAACTCTAATTTATGGTTAATTACCTATTTATTTATTGAGCCAGTTATAATTAAATGGTTCGTACAGTTACCGAAGAAAAAAGTATGGTTAAACTTGATTTTCTATGGCAATCTGAATCGTTTAACAAGTCTAAAACGAATTACTTTTATGATGTTTTCTCTTAGCTCTGAGTTTTTGCTAAAATAATGGAATGTCAGATGTAATTGTAGAGTTTGTAGAGTTTTTTTTAAGGAGGTACTTAAAATAGGTTTCCTAGGAATGACTTAAAGAGGAGTTCGTACTTTTTGTCAGAAAGCAGTGTCAAACATCTTCTGGAAGTTGAATAAAGTTAGATCTCTTAAGTAATGAAAGTTCTGGGAAATCTCATTTCTTAACTTCTGTTCATCTAGCCAGTGTGTGTTACCACATGTCAGCTTCAATTTGGCTTGAAGATTAAAATAAAGATTTTAATAAAGAATGTCAGTATTTCAAATGATTTGAATCCTCTTTCATGATCTGAAATGTGTTTTAACTCAGAGGTGCCTGACCTCGTGCCAACACTGTGCTTGCAGCTCAGAGCCATGTAGGGATTTTCTTTGCCTGGTACCCTTTCAGTCGTACTTCTGCCTTGGGGATTTTAATCTCAGTGGAGCAGTTCGAATGCTCCCTGCATATCTGTATCTGAGAGGCAGCTATAATGAAGCAAGGAACCAGGGATAGTATGAACTAGGAAAGGGAATGTCGATTTTCCCGACTTGAGAGGCTTCACTTAAAAGGCTGCTCTGCCATGAAGTATTACTTGTTTAATAAAAGAAATAAAGTACTACTGAGAAAAGGAAACATTTCCTGTGGTGATTTGTGAAAGGATATTTTAACATAAAATGGGAAAGAAAATAGAACAGATTTCTTTTACTGTTTTTAGAAGGAAACTTTTAAACCAAGTTTTGAATGACCTGAAGTTATCAATATAGTAGAAATTGTGATTGTTATAGTGGGGTTACTCCTTTTGAAATCTTTACTATTTAGTCTTAGTATTTTTTGTGGCAATGTTTTTATTTATCATAGAACATATTAAATCTGGGGAATCTACTAGGTAACTTTTTGTTTGTGTTTTTGTTTGTGAGTACTTAGCAAAGTTCCTATCATTATCATTAAAATCTTAAGTGCTTAGTTTAAGAAAATCACCCTTTTTTTTTAATAGATATTGATCTAACTGGGACTTTATTGGTCATCTAGTCCTTTTCCCCTTATTTTACAATGGAAAAACTGTTGAGTTTGGAGCCTGAGGCTCTAGGTTCAAATTCTCAGTCTGTTATTTGCCTTCTTTGAGACCTAGGCAAGTTCCTCCACCCCACCTCTCTGTATTTCAGCTAATCATCTGTGAAATGTGGTGGGGGGGGGGGGGTCTAAGGTCCTTTCCAGGTCTAAATCAGGCAACTCCAAGGATATCATAGTTGAAATTCAGAGGCAGGTCTTCTAAATCCAAATCTAGCCCTCTTCCTACCACTCCAGGTTATAATAGATTTTAATTTTAGGATATAATGCCATTTAAGATAAAATACATTATGATTGCCAAATTTGGGGGTATTTCCACGTACACAGATTTTTCCATTTCAGTGAAATTTCCAAAGAACTTTGCTACCACCCATCAGAAGATTTCTATTTAGGAGGAAATATGATACTAAAGTGTTTGTGAAATTAAATAATTTTAAGGAATGCAATCAGATGTATAGAGCAGGTTAAAGCAAAAAGAGGCTGCTTTACAGGAGGAGGAGGCAGCATGAGTGATTATGTAGCTTCCAGGACTGTAGACACTGTCTCACCCATTGTGACTCAATGTGCCTATTTAATAATGGTGATTGCCGGGCCTACCCAGAGGTGGTGATGTCTCCTGATAGGTGAAGAATGTGTTGGCTGGTTATGAGCTGGGCCATTTGGGACCACACATAATAAGCTGCAGTCTTGTGAATGTGGATCTTCTGGATGTGAATCCAGAAACTTAGCCTCTGTCCTTATAGCAAAAATCCAGGGACCAGTACCTCCAGGCCAGACAGTTGCTTTGTAGCTGCATTGCACCTGCTGCCCATAATAAGTAACACTGATCTAGTCTCCCCCTGTGGTCACCCACCTTCTCTATTGAGACTATCACTCTTTTAGAGAGCCCCAGAACATGGCTATGGCCAAAACGTAGCTTTTCATTTGCTACTTCTAATAGATTTATTATCCCATAACTAGGCTCCAGTATACCCAAATATTTGCTCTTAAGTCCAAAAGGGAATTCTAGGGAGGGGGATCCTTTTCCCCAAACCCTGTTCGTTCCCACTCTGACCTTATTTGCCTCCATTGCCACTTGCCTATCATAATCTATAGCTCTTGTATTTTGATTCAGAGCAGAAAGTACTAGATCAGTGGCTCTGTCTTTATGTTACTTTCTCTGAAGAGGAAATCCTACAATAAAGGGACTTTGTTATATTAAATAGCACCTGTTTTATCTAAATTAAAAGAAATACTAAGCAGAAGGTTACCATCAGCATTCACTCTCCACACAAGTTCATAGGAAAAGAATGGGGCTCTGTGAAAAGAGTTTGTTTCCTCTGGAATGGGATTCAAAACATGGGACTACTGTTATTATTTAGTATTTAAGATTCCATTGAGTATGTATGAAGCACAAAGAAAGCACAATATCAACTGTCAAAAGTCTCATATACAAATATTAGATAGGAGATGCCTTTCTCTACACCCCCCCCCATTCCACATAAAGTGAGGTTGGAAGAGAGACCTTGAAAATGAGAGAGAGAGAGAGAGAGAGAGAGAGAGAGAGAGAGAGAGAGAGAGAGAGAGAGAGAGAGAGAGAGAAGGTTGGGGTAAAGAAGGGACTATTTTAGATTTTCAGTTTATATGGGCTTCTGCAAATAGAATAGTTTATCTCCTCCACCCAAAAGTTTAGTGACAGATACTGTTGCAGTTAGGAGTCCTTAATCATTCCACCATTTCAGTTTTTCTTGTTTCAGTTCTATTGTACCCCCCCCATAGAGTTCACATTTATTCTTGTTCTCTTTTTCTCTATCTCGCTCTCCATCTCTCTCGCTCTCCCCTCTTCCCCCCCTTTTTTCTCTCTCTACTTCTCTCTCTACACACACACACACACACACACACACACACACACACACACACACACACAGAGTTGGACTTTGATGACCACTATGTTCCTAAATGAACCTAATGAACTTCTTCCTCCATGATCTCAAGTTAGGTGGGAGTTCTATTAAAAATAATAATTAAAAAATCTGATTTGAGTTTCAGCTCCCTTATTGGCTTCTAGGTCTTTGGGGAGTGAATCACTTTACTTTGCAGTGGCTCAGTTTCCCAAACCATAAACCTCACAGAATGCTGTGTCATCTCTTCGGCTAAGTAGGTTAGCAAAATGCTTTGAGTTGCTCAAAAGAAAGGCATAAACAAAGCCCTACCAAGCATTATTATATAACATAAAGGGGTAGGATTGACATGAGTCAGCAGAGTAGGTCAAGCAAGCATAGATGTTTGGTAATAATAAATAGTAATAATACGTGTAGGGTATATGACTCAACGTTTCCCTTATACACAACATGGGGCAGACCTAGCCAAAATACTATATGCGGTTTATAGCTCTTTATGGCAGAGATCTGGAAAATTTGGCAAAGATTCGTGAAGAGCTCTGGTCCCCCAACTCCTAGTCCTTGCTGCTCATCTTCTCCCACACATAGGATTTAAAAGTTGAACAATGTTATCTATATATGAAATTTTGCAACCTGGATGAAAAATTAGTCCTGTAACAATTGACATATATGAAGAAATTCTTAGGCAAATTTTTTAAGTTTCACCGGCATCCTTTTCCTCATGTAAAATAAGAACTATAGATGATCTCTAAATCACCTCCAGTGCCTACATTCTGTTGTTCTGTAGTTTTCAGCAAGAAAAATGATAATCCAACTTTAGCAGTGAGCTGCTGAGAGTTACATTGTTTCCCTTGCTGGAAATCTTTAAAAATTGGAGTAGACAGACACTTCATGAAATCGTTGACCAAAGAATTTGAAGGTCCAACACTTGTCAAATTATTTTCTATGGAGTTCCAGTGGCAGTCTTGTGGATGCCATGGATCCCTCCTCAAAATAATGTGCATGATGTGAACACCAGTTCTCGTAGATTAGATTAATCTCTCTAGACAGATGACTCCCATCACTCTACCCAGACTCTGTCTCACTCCTAAGCTCCATCTCCATTTGACCATCTTCCATTTCAGACCAGACGTCCCGTAAACATCTCAGAACCTAACTTGTCTGAAATAGAATTCATTATTTTTCCTCCCCAACTCACTTCACTTCCATACTTCCCTATTTCAACACCATCATCCTCTCACTTAGATTCATAACCTTGAAGTCATTTTTCACTTTTCTTCTTCTCCCTTCCCACTCCATATCCAATCACTGCCAAGCCTCACTGATACTTTCTCAAAAGAATTTCTTACCCCTGACCACTTTTCTTTTTTGTCATCACCCTAGGTACCACCCTAGGTGAGACTTTCATCACCTCTCCCCTATTTCTGTTTATTTGTCATATGATTCCTCTCTAAAATCCATCCTCCACACAGCAAAGTGATATTCTTAAAGCATAGATTAGACCACGTCACTCCCCTACTCAAACACCAGTAGCTGCTCCCCTTTGCCTGTACATAAAATTAGTCTGGCATTTAAAAACCTTCATAACCTGGCTCCAACCTACCTTTCTTTCTTGTATATAATTCTACTGCAGGCACTTCAGCCCAGCCAGACTGTCCTTTTTATTCTTTGCATTCCATCTTCTATGTTTGTATTGTTGTAAATAGTATTCTCTTTCCTTCTTGGGCCTTAGAATCACTGGTTTCCTTCAAACCTCAGAATGAGCACCATCTCCTGTTCTCCCTTTACTAGTGTCTGCCCCTTCCCAAATTATCGTTATTTACTTTGTCTTTATCTTCTCATATGTCTTTTGTATCTTCTCATAGCTCACTGCTAATGTGATATCTTTTTTGCATGCTGAAAACTACAGAACAAGAGAATATTGGCACTGGAGGTGATGTAGAGATCATCTAGTTCTTATTTTACATGAGGAAATGAATGCCCAATGAAACTTAAAAAATGTGCCCAAGAATTTTTTCATATATGTCGATTGTTACAGGAGTAATTTTTCATATGTGTCTTCTCTTATATGGTTTTCTCCTCTAGTTGGAGCCCTTAACTGGTCTGTGGCTATGAATCCCTCCTTAAAACAATGTTTTTAAATGCATAAAATGGAACACTTAGGATTACAAAGGAAACATTCTGCTGAAATAAAGTGATCAAAATGTTGCAAAAAATAAGTTCATGGACCACAAATGAAAAACCTCTGTCCTACTGTATATCAACTTCTTGAGAACAGTCCCAGAAATATGTAATAAAAAGGTTGTACAGTTAGCTAATAAAGTACTAGCCCTAGAATCCAGAGCTCTTAATTCCCCAGACCATTGATGGGATGATTTTAATGTGGTATTTGTCTGAAGGCAAGGGATGGCCATTTAAAGCCTCCTATGACTAAAAGAATATTATTTTGATCCAATGATATTTTTTGTCACTTGGGAAAAATTACTAGCTAATCCTTTTAATAATCAAGATTTCTTTTTGAAACCTTTACTTAAGTAAGCTGCCTCATCTAAGGCAGAGTCAAATGAGATTTTCCTTTCTACTAGGTAACATGGCATACTTCAAGTCAGGAACAATTTCTGGTTCAAAATCTGCCTCCAACACTTTATAGCTTAACTTTTCTGGGCCTCGGTTTCCTCAATGGCAAACTAAAGAGACTGGACTCAGTGACCTCTCTCTGATCACTTCCTGTGACCTTCCTCTGATACTATGATCCTTTGAGGTGATATGTGTGAAAGCAAGATTCATATATCAAAGTCATGTAATGGTGCTGGAGTCATTGAACTGAACTTTATCTAGCCTTTCTACTGCCTTCAAAATCACCTACCTCAAGAAGGGAGGTCTTATGACAAATGTAGTGTCAAATCAAGGAGCACCTTTAATCTCGACCATTAGTCATTGCATCTGTGTCTGGGATCCCTACTCTCTGAACCCATTTCAGAGAAGGTAACTATATATTATCGTCGAGTTAACACATTCCAACCTGGGTTGGATAGCCACAGTCCTTCAAGAGAGAACCTTTCTCTACCCTGTCTTCCTCAAGGTAATCATATCCTGTGGTTGGTAGTAAGTGACAAGTTGGTAAGTTAAGTAAGGAGAAAAGGAGCTGAAAAATTCCCAAGTATAGCAACAGGGGCCAAGGTGGGGAATTTCTTAAATACAAACAGTAACAAAGGGCCAGGGCCTTTATATATAATATCTGGAGAGTAGGTTATTTGGGGGCTCTATTCTAAGTGGTGCAATGAATAGAGCACCAGGCTTAGAATCAGGAAGACTATTAGTATGACCCTGAGCAAGTCTCTTCACCCTGTTTGCCTCAGTTTCTTCATCTGTAAAATAAACTGGAGAAGGAAACAGCAAGCCACTCCAGTATTTGCAAGATAACCCCACAGCTGAACAAAATTATTACTCTATTCATTAGGTTACAGCTCCCCAAGATTTCTTTCCTCTTTATTTGTCAATCTACTAAATATTTTGACCTTTTCAGATGCTCATAATATAAATTTGTTATATTTAGTACATCTTTGTGTATGTGTTTGAAGTGTTTTTTAAAGCATATTCTTTGAAGGTGTGGTCTTGCCTTAGGTTGTAAATAAGATAGTACTTTTATAAAATCCAGGTTTGGATTTGTAATAATAGAAGTAATCCCGCCCACCTGTAATTGGTTATATATTTTAATGATCTTTGAAGTTAGAAAAGGCAGATCCCATAGGCAAAGAAGGATAGCTTATCTTGATTTATCAGGCTCTACAAAATTTTTACTGCTCAGAACTAGGTTCCTCCCCACTCCTTGCCCTGATCAACAATCCTCTGTCAGATTTGAGAAATCTATTTGGGCCCAAACAGATTTTTAAGTTGGAAGAAACTTTTGGATTAGTTTTGTCTTTAAACCAGGTCTCAGATGCATTCCTGCTTTGATTCTGATTGCAACAACCATTTTAGGGCAGGCTGTCACTCCTCACCTTCCTCGGATCTTGCAGTAACTTCTTAGTCTTCTACCTTTGCTCCCTCACCTCTGGACCATGCTACAAACACTACAAAGTCATTTTGCTTCCCTAGAGCTCTAATGTCACTTCTCTGTTCCTAAATCCTTCGTGCCTTTCTATCATCTCTGGTCAAGCTCAGTTTCCTAAATCTGCCATTCTAGGCCTCCCACAATTTTCCATCATATTGCCTTCTCCATCCTTTTATTATTATCCTCTAACTACTCTGTGGTGAGTTCCTGGCTCCTTCTGTACCTTCAATGCATTCTCTCACTTCTACATCTCTTCTTACCCTATACCCTATATCTGAAATCTCCTTTTTTCTCCTCTTTACCTGTTTGATTTTTACATAACCTTTTTTCTTTTTTTTCCCTTTTATCAAGGCAATGGGGTTGAGTGACTTGCCCAAGGTCACATAGCTAGGTAATTATTAAGTGACTGAGGTCAAATTTGAACTCAGGTCTTCCTGACTCCAGGGCTGGTACTCTGTCTACAATGCCACCTAGCTGCTCCTTTACTTAGCCTTTTAAGCCCATTTAAATCCTGCTTTCTCCAGGAAGCTTGCCCTGCTCTCCACACACCTTCCCTGGCTGGTAACATTTCTCTTTCAAATAGCATTTTGTTTTGATAGCATTCAAATTTACTTTTCATGTATTTTTCATTATCTATCTTGGTGTCTTATCCCCTACTAGATGGTAAGCTACACAAATGGGGACCATGCCCTATCTGGAAGGGCTTAATTAGACAGCGAGGGAGTGTCAGACCTGGAGTCAGGAGGACTCCTCTTTCCGAATTCAAATCTAGCCTCAGACACTTACTAGCTGTGTGACCCTGGGCAAGTCACTTAACTATTTGCCTCAGTTTCCTCATCTGCAGAATGAGCTGGAGAAGGAAATGGCAAAACACTTCAGTATCTTTGCCAAGAAAACCTCAAGTGGGGGTCAAGAAAGTTGAATATGACTAAAATGACTGGAAAACAGCGACTTAATAAATCACACAGAGACACTACTGTCATTATATTTTTGTATCTTATAATTAAGGGGCAGCTAGATGGTGCAGTGGATAGAACATTGGCCTTACAGTCAGAAGGACCTGAGTTCAAATCCAGCCTTAGACACTTGACACTTCCTAGCTGAGTGACTTTGGGCAAGTCATTTATCCCTGATTGCCTTGTATCCAGGATTATTTCTGGTCATCCTGATTTATATCTGGCCATGGTTGGCTTTGGAAGAGAAAGTGAGACCAGTGACTTAGCACAGCACCCCCTCACTCAAATCCAATCCTTGTGCTTGTCATGATATCACCTCCCTAATGATGTGGTCTCCTTTGAGAGTGAAGGACAAACAGCCTATCATATAATTATAATTTCATATTTTATACTGTCAGTTCTTAGTTCATAGAACACATGAAAAAACTGCTCAATTTTCAGATAACATTGAGTCAGCTAGGTGATGTGATGGATAAAACACTGGACTTGGAAGTCAAGAAATCCTTAGTTCAAATTTGACTATGTTTTTACTAGTTGTGTGACTCCAGGCAACTTAACCTCCCTGTGCCTCAGTTTCTTCATCTCTAAAGTGTAGATAATAAAAGTACCTTCCTTCACGGGTTGCTAAGAATGTTCACTGTTGATGTTGCTGATATTGCTGTTTCTTTATATCTGTATAGATACATGTGTGTGTGTGTGTGTGTGTGTGTATACACACACACACACACACACACACACACACACACAGACCCTTGCAATGTATATTATACCAAATGACTTTTAAACTGTAAATTAAAAGAAAAGATAATGTGTAAAGTGTTTTTTTCTAAAGAAGCGGACTTCAGGCTTTTTTTTTTAGCATTTCCATTATTATCAAAATATTAAAAATAAATAAAAATAATTGAACATAAATATATATTCCCTATGTATATATATTTATATGTATGTGTAAATATACTTATTTATAGGTTGAAATGTTCTGTTATACTAATAATTGTGAACATTATAAAACTTAGACACAGAAATTTTAAAAGGATGAAATAGAAGATACAGATGCCCATGACAGTACCAATGAAATAAGGAAGAGGCCAGGTTTGGAGAAAGAAATTATGGAATTGCATTATGCAGACCAAAATCTGCTATATCTTCTCATCAAATGAGAAAATTCAGGCACAGAGAAAGTCTTTAGTGACAGAGCAGTAATTCAAACCCGCCTCTCTTGACTTCAGCGGCAATGATCCCCACAGCATCAAGTCTGATAGAACCAGCCTTGGTCTTAAATTCTTCACCAGAAAGGCCTTGGGTGTACCATTGATCTGGCACTTTGGGACCCAGCTCATCAGAGGCATCCCAGCTTCCTTGTTGGAAGTGGTTGTGGCAGCATCTCCAGGGTTCAAGAAAGAGGACACTGTAGTAGTTGTTGGTCACTAATTTTTAAACCATGTCTAATTCTTGGTGACCCCACTGAGGGTTTCTCGGCAGAGGTCCCAGGGTGGGTTCCTATTTCTTTCTCTGGTTCATTTTACAGATGAGGAAACTGAGGCAAACAGGGTGAAGTGACTTGCCGAGGTTTACTTAGCTAGTAAGAGTATGGGGCTGGATTTGAACTCAAGTTTTCCTGATTCCAGACCCAGAGCTCTATCCAATGGGCCAACTAGATGCCCCAAGAAGGAAGACACAATATCAATTAGGGGCTGGCAATTAGGGATGAAGTTAAACTCTAGGATGTGAGAGGCACCTTGCAAGGTTCATTTTTGACTGCTGGCCCACATGCCAAACCTCTGATCAGTCCTAAGGTAGGCTGTATGTCAGACTAATAGTTTTTGAATGGTGAGAGGAGAAGCGGCTGGGAAATGTGCCCATAATTGCCAAAGAGGGGAATGCAGCATATTTTTAGAAAACCGAATTCAAATGTTCGCTTCAGCGGCGCATATACCAAAAGTGGTATGGTACAGAAAATAGCCTGGCTCCTATATAAGGATATCCGGTAAACTCATGAAGTAGTCTTCGTTTTTTGTTGCTATGGAAATGCCAATTTCATTTAGGTTGAAGTTTAGAATTAAACAAAAAATTAACTGATTAAAGCTCTGATTTTGACATTATGACTAATTTTAAATCCCCCAAATCAGATCGTGCTCCCAGATTCAGAATTGAATCCAAATCCTTTTTATGTTCTGATCTCCTGAGATTCAGACTCTTAAGAGAGTATTTACAGAGTATGAGTGATAAAGGATGAAAACATTAGACCATCTAGCTAGTATTTCTAATGCCTCAATCACTGTGGTATCAAAGTGTACAACACCAGTGTTTACTTGAAATGATACAGATTCTTTTGGCCCTCACTGAGGAGATGACCTCTTGGCAGTCAATTGGGAAGGTTATTTTGGGTGAATGTTGTTTGTGCTGATGAGAAACCTGTGCAAAAAGTCCTTGTCAGTTCGCTTTCTTTGTTACAATGAAGCATGTGTCCGGTTGGATGAGTATTTAAGGGATCTTCGTAGGTAGTCATTACCAAGCTTGACCTTGGTTTGAGTTCTGTAGTCCTCAGGTTGACTCAGGGGACTTAGGAAGTTGACTTTATGTTGATTTTAAAACAAGCTCCAATACCTTAAACTCGATTATTAATTGCAGGGTGGCTTTCAGAAACATATTGAGTGAACTGGCACCTTTTGAACTATGCTTTGCTATGTCTGAGTGGCTTACTTGCTTACACCTGAGCAAGGAAGAATTACCCCGGATTGGAAGTTAAGGTTCTCCTGAAGGAGTTTTGTCTTCTAATGGGAAGCTGGTTTCCCCACTGCCCTTATCAATCCTACTACTCTTCAATCTCCCAAGCTCTTTCCTCTGTTTTTCCTCCCTTCCCTCAACTTTATTGTCTCTCTTCTTTAACCCTATAAAATACAGAGTGTTTTCCTTCGCTCTGTTTTACCTGTGCAAGGTGAGCAGCACCTGGATGTGGCAGGAGGTTCAGAGAGACTCTCGACACATCAGTTTCCCCATTCCCTGGTAGGGAGAAATACATCCGAAATCTTTGACATACAAGACCCCTGGCCGGTCAGTGCTGCTGGTGAGATGATGGTGCCCACCCACCCCAGTCCATCCCCTCAGCCAAGCGATTTCAACTTAGTTTAATCAAAAAACTTTTATAGTCCCAGCATGAACACAGACAGACATGAATGCCACTTCTAGAGGGAATAATTGGAGTGATTAAAATGGAGTGAATTAAAATTCTTTGTCGGCTGATTTTTTTTTTAAATTCCCTTCCCTCCTAAATGGAAAAAAGAAACCTGCCTGTTCACTTTTCTCTTAAAGGTGTAAGCAGAAAGATACAGTTTCAGATATTCTAGAATGAATGTAAGAAAAAAGGGGAGAAAAATATCATGAAAAAAAAGATGGCTCTGGGACTAGGATTTTGGATATTTCATATTTCATCTTGGATTAGAAAAGTTACAGAGTGTGTTGTGAGTGTTGTTAGTGCAGCAGGGCAAGGGTTTATGAGATGATATCATCTTTTATAATAATTTTAAAAACAGAGACTCATGCTGTAGGCCTTGGTTTACAATTGAAATGGCCTGTGGAGCAGCAGAGAATTGCCGGGAGGTGCTGTCACCATCCAAAGCAGCTCACTGTCTCAGGGTGGCATGTTCTTACGTACCCAGGGAGGTGTTGCCCCTAGCTGGAAACTGTCCTGCCTTCCTGGGCAGTAAAGAAGTGTGGACTGTGTCCAGAGAATGGAAATTTAAAGGATTATGCCTCTAGTTCTGCCATTCCTTACTCCCATCCTTAATTCTTGCCGTCTTTACTTCTATTTCTACTAAGTCAGGTTCTGGGAGACTTGCCTATGATGATTAAAAAACGATATAGAGATTTTACTTGAAGAGGAGTCATTCAGTACTGATTCCTTGTGCCAAAAAAGAAGTTCATAATTAAGCAGGTGCAAAGTTTGGATTTTTTCTTACAGCCTCTTAAGATAAACATTTGCAATTTAAACAAAATTGCCTTCTGAAGATAGGGGTAAGCAGAGGGCAGTTTTGACCAAACTGTTTTAGCTGCGTGTTGGGGTGTGTGTGTGTGTGTGTGTGTGTGTGTGTGAAAAACTTCCCCCTCAAAAAATAGAATCCTCCATCTTTTATTATCATTCCTGTTC
This sequence comes from Macrotis lagotis, assembly GCF_037893015.1. Lineage (NCBI taxonomy): Eukaryota > Metazoa > Chordata > Mammalia > Peramelemorphia > Peramelidae > Macrotis > Macrotis lagotis. The sequence continues at coordinate 145,250,537 of NC_133658.1, read as the reverse complement.
TATTAAGAGTTATAAAAACTAGAACCCACTATTCTTCTAATAACTTTTATAATTTGATTTCAAGTTTGAAAGCTGTTGTGTTGGAAAGAATCCATTTGTTTTGTTTGGCCCCAGGAGGCAAAACTAAGGGTGGGAATTGCCAAGAGGCATATTTGGACTTGGTATAAGGATTGATATCTTCACAGTGGGAGTCATTTAGGGGGAAGTTTAAGTTCCCCCCAAATTGGAAGTTGTTAAGGAAAGTCAAAGTGACCCTTTGTCCCATAGACCCTACAAGGGATTCATGTTCTAGTAGGAGTTGAGCCAGAGATGGCCAATGCTGATCCTTTGAGATTTAGTCTTCTACTTGCTCCCCAAACTTCTACCCACTAGGAGAATTAGGGCTACTAACAACCTTTACCTAAGAATTGATTCTTTCATATGAGAAAGCACCCTTTCTTACCATGGTAGAGTAATAGTACACACACACACACACACACACACACACACACACACACATTTTTGCCTATTCTGACTCTTACAGCTTTAAAAAACAAAATAAAATCATAGATTTATAAAATATACTGAAATAAAAGCAAATTAAATAAAGTATTTCACTCTTTTAAATCTCTAAGAAAATAGAAATGAAGTGTTTGTTTTTTAGATTTTTATTTCCAAATGGTGAAATAATTTATCTAAGATCATTTATCATAACCATTAAATTTTCCTGGGCTCCAGAAAAAATCAGAGTAGACTTAAAAAATCCAGTAATATTTGATATATATATATATATATATATATACATATATATATATTTATTTAGACTTTCATAGAACTTGGTGAGATAAGGCTGTAAACAGAAGTTTATAGTCTCTCATTCCAGTGAAAGTAAATAGTGGTAAAGATGGAAATGGAGAAGATAAAGATATTGATAATAAGAATGGAGGAAACATTGAAAATTACATACAAATCAGGGTAAGATGTTAGTGGATTCACAGGTAAAAATTAATTCTATATAATTGATTTGACATATCAGTGATAAAGGTAAGCCTAATTTCTTGACTTCTGTTCAGTTCTTAATAGATTCAAGCATATATTCTCCTATAGCAAGAAAAAAGAGACTGGCCAAGTCCATTTAATAATAATTTCTTCTCTGTCTTGTTTGGGCCATTGCCTAAAAACAGCTGCTTAAGAATTCATGGAATGAGGACAAGAAAATAGAGTATTATTTGATAGCAAAGCATGAGAAATGATTGAGAAAAACCTTTATCTGGCATGTTTTCTACTTATGTTAGTGATGTTATTATGTAAAATATCAGGCTGGTTAGCAAATAAAGAGGCAGGTGAGGATAAAGATAACTATTTATGTACAGAATGGCTCCTTTTTTAAAATAGTGTCTGAGACCAAAATATTTCCCCAATATAGCTCATGGAACTTAGCCAAACAGCCCAACATCCACAGCATGGATTAGAACAAGTAATCTGAGGAGATAGTATATCTTCTCTCCTAGTTTTATCACAGTGTTAGGCAATAGAAATGTGTTTGTATGTATAAAGTGACTGACTCAAGGAAAATCTTCACCCATTTAAGAAAAAAGGTAGAATCAGTAATTTGAGGAAATGTCATTCTGGACAGTGAAAACAGAAAAAAAATAATATTAGAAATTGAAAAATGTAGCAGAAATGTAAAACAGAAGTACAAAATGCAAAGAAACTTCCTGAGATCTATTCAAAGCTTCTAACCACAATTGATTATGCAAGATGGATCACTCTATGTGGTTCCATCCATGACTGTCCTTTAGGAGTTCACTTCTAGATACATCAACACATAGGGGGAGAAAATACTTAGTCTCTTTAGCTGAAGTGTAATTTTTTTTTCCTTGCAAAAGATCTTAGGAGAGATAATGAGCCTCTTTATGACTCTTTCATAGGAAAATCTAGAGGTAGAAAGGAGAACTTAAAAGGTTATCTAGTCCTGCTTCACATAGGATGCACATGAAGCTTTCATAATCCTCATAATAGATGCTCATCCAGCCTTGGGCTCTAATACCTCTGATGGGGAACATGTCGCCACCTCCTAAGGCAAACCATTCTGTTGATGGACTGTTCTTTATGGTGAGCTAAAACCTTTTGGAACTTAGCTTTGACACTTTTTTCATCTCTTCTTTAGATTAATAAATCATTCTAACTCCTTTTAATTTACCTATTTAATCATAATATCATGGGATCTAGACCTGGAAGGGATCTTAGAGTTTGTCCAATTGAATTCAGGTTGAGGGGTGAAATGATTTCAAAGGTCAGGCAGAGTACAAATTCAAAAGTCAGAAATTCTTGGGTCCTTTGAATCCAAATCCAGGATTTATTCCACTGGCCCTCTTTCTTTTCTCTCTGAACATCAATGTAGCAGTTGCAGAGGACTGTGATCAGATAGGCATCCCTAAAGTTGGTGGGTTTCTCACTCCCCATTGCAACAGAGGGCAGGACTATAGGAGTGAGGAAACTAGTTTTTTCAATAGCTTCCTTTACTCTCATCCTCAAGCCAATAGATACAACCATGGTATCAAGTAGTCTCTTTTTCACTTTCTTGGAAATTTACTTGGAAACTATACTCTTTAAAAAAAATTTTAAATTTTATTTATCTGTAAAGATTTTGAATTCCACATTTTTCTACTTCCTTCCCTCCTTTTTTCTCTTAATAGTTAGTAATTTGATACAAGTTTTATATATATATATATATTTATATATGTGCAGTCATATTAAACATATTTCTATATTAGTCATGTTGTGAAAGAAGAATCAGAATGAAAGATAAAAAAAAGCCATGACAAAGAGAAAAACTATAACACAAATTTTTAAAAAGTAAAAATAGTATCCTTTGATCAGCATTCAGTCTCCATAGTCCTTTCTCTGGATGTGGATGTTATTTTCCATCACAAATCTTTTAGAACTGTCTTTGATCATTGTTTTGCTGAGAAAAGCTAAATCCAACATAGTTGATCATCACACAATGTTGTTGTTAATGTGTACAATGTTCTCCTGGTTCTGCTGACTTTAGCCCTGCATCAGTTCATATAAGTTTTTTTAGGTTTGGAAACAATACTCTTTTTTTTTGGCAAGGCAAATGGGGTTAAGTGGCTTGCCCAAGGCCACACAGCTAGGTAATTATTAAGTGTCTGAGGTTGGATTTGAACTCAGGTACTCCTGACTCCAGGACCGGGACTCTATCCACTGTACCATCTAGCCGCCCTGGAAACAATACTCTTAAGAAAGCTATGATCAATGTTAATCTTATTGATTTCTACATGTGTTTTTCATGCTTGCTAGCATCGTATTAGTTTTTTCTATAACTAGGTAATGCATTTAAGAATATAATCTAAATTATACTGCCTGACAAATTTATGAGTCAATTAGTAATGGTTTTAATTTGTCTGGGCTTTAGTTGTCTTTAAAATGAGAGTTAGATCTAGGTGACTTCCTTTTTTTTTTTTTTTGCTAGGCAATGGGGTTAAGTGGCTTGCCCAAGGCCACACAGCTAAGTAATTATTAAGTGTCTGAGACCGGATTTGAACCCAGGTACTCCTGACTCCAGGGCTGGCGCTCTATCCACTGCACCACCTAGCCGCCCCGATCTAGGTGACTTCTAAACTTTCTTTCATCTTTAAAGTTATTCTATCATTTTGTTGTATGTTGTTTCTTGTACATTCTAAAATGTTTGGAGTTGTCTAAGTAATATATGTTCTTGGAATATGTTGAGTATAAAAGACTTGGAAGGATATTACAAACAAAATATCATCCTATTACACAGTTTTGGTCAATCTGAACATAGAATATTGATGCTAAACCTCAGGGGAAACAATGGAGATGAAGAAAATCTAGAGCAGCTGGGTGGTATAATAGATCTCTGGGCCTGAAAGTATATCTTTATCAAAATCCAGCCTCAAATATTTTCTAGCTCTATGACCTTGGGCAAATCATTTAATGTCTCTCTATTTGGTTTGTTGTTGTTGTTGTTGTTGTTGTTGTTGTTATGCCATTTTTTTGCATATAAGAAGCGAGGACTACTAGAATTTTTCATTTTTTTTCCTTTCTTGGGGAAATCACTTATTTTACTATTATCTATACATAAGTACTTTCTTATCCAATAATAGATCAGTAGATGATGTGATTTCTAATTCTAAAATGCTTCTCTTTACATAATATGGCATTGCCATCTATATTTTTTGTATTTATTAATTTACATTCAAGTTTTACTTCTGCAATTAGATAGCTTAAGTTGAATTAGAAACTGAAAATCTACCTTGTCTCCAATAAAAAATATGAGTAATGGTTCCTTTTTTAGTCAATAAAATTACAGTCTAATTTTTGGTTTTAGTATGACTAACCTTTTTTTAGAATAACATAAAAATATTAAGGAATATATATATATATATGTATATACGTCATTGTGCAAGGAAGAATTCCTCCATTGATGATGTATACCCTTCTTAAATAAGACTATGACATCAACAAGGTAATGTCATGACAAGCAAGTAAACTGGATTTGAGTGATTTGGGGCTGTGCTAAGTCACCAGCCCCACTTTCTCCTCCTCTCAAGCCATCTGGGTCCAGTGATCTGATAGGAATCAGGATGCCTGGAGATGACCCTGGATATGAGGCAATCAAGTTTAAGTGACTTGCCCAAGGTCACATTTTGAATTCAGATCTTCCTGACTTAAGGGTCAGTGCTCTATCCTCTGTGCCATCTAACTTGCCCTTAACTTAAAGAGGAGCTAAAGATGCTTTTGTTATATGTAAGGCAGAGGAGTTCAGAATAACATTCATTCAGAATCAAGACTTCATATTTAATATCCTTAATTGAGCAAACTCTCCATTTGTAAAATGAGGGTAATAAGGACATCTGCCTCCCAGGGGTGTTAGAGCATAAAATGAGATAGTAGCTGTAAAAATGCTTTGCTAACCTCAAAGTATTATATAATGCTACCTATTTTTTTTTTAAAAAATAAGAGAAAGAAAATATTAAAGATATCCTTACATGTAAATGGGGAAAATAAAATATTATTTAAAAATAAAAACAATTAAAATGAACAAGAGGGTAGAATCTTTGTATCAAAAGACTAACAAACTGGGATTGTAGAAAAGGAAAATTGATAACTCAAATTTATGAAATTAAATAGATTATTGTTAGGTGTCATTCTTACTTGCCAGATTTTAGAATATTAGACCTACAAGGTCTCTAAGCTTGAAAAGGTTAATCTAGAATAAGTCACAAAGAATATGGTACTTCTTGATATCACAGGAAAAAAATAGAGTTTGCAATCCTAGAATAGACTGAGTCTACCTTCTGCAGATGCCCATTTATTGTCCTCTAAGCTTTCTTTACCTTGAATCCCTATGAAACTTTTTTGTTGTTTTAATATGTGAAGCATTTAGCCCTCCAATTGTTTAACATCGGAATCCAACATCAGAATCCATCATCTAGTTGCCTCTCCAGCTTGGTAGGACCTGGGGAACTTTGTGCCCAGCCCCAGCCCCTTGACGAGCCCCATTATCAGGATTGTATAATGACTCTCCAGAATGGGATCTTTGTGGAAGTCAGTTTCTTTCATTCCTGCCAAAATGCAAGTCGAAGTGATTTCAGCCTGCTGCTCTGTGGAGGAAGTAGCATCGTCTCTCTTGCTGTTGGCCAGGGAGTAGCAAACCAGCTTTCCTCTCCTCTCACTCTGCAGATCACTTTTTTTTTTAAAGGTTTTTGCAAAGCAGTGGGGTTAAGTGGCTTGCCCAAGGCCACACAGCTAGGTAATTATTAAGTGTCTGAGATCGGATTTGAACTCAGGTCCTCCTGACTCCAGGGACAGTGCTCTATCCACTGTACCACTTAACTACCCTCTTGCAGATCACTCTTCTTTTTTCTTTTTTTTTTCTTTTTAGGTTTTTGCAAGGCAATGAGGTTAAGTGGCTTGCCCAAGGCCACACAGCTAGGTAATTATTAAATGTCTGAGGCTGGATTTGAACTTGGGTACTCCTGACTCCAGGGCTGGTGCTCTATCCAATGCGCCACCTAGCCACCCCCAGATCACTCTTAATAACTAGAAGAGCTTTTCCTTACATCTTGACTCATCAGCATCTGAGGATGGTGCCTCTGGACCCACCCTGCTCTTCAGTAATTTTAAATGACTGACTCCTCTCATTCCCCACAGTGGCTGATCTGAATGTATTCCTCTTTTTAAACTCTTAATTGCACTGGATGACCTAGCCTCCTATATCACTGAAAAGTTTGATGCTGCATAGTGTGAACCTCCTTTTTATTGTCTACTTTCTACTCTTTACTTGTGTGGTGGTTGTTGTTTTGTAAGGCAATTGGGGTTAGGTGACTTGCCTAAGTCACACAGCTAGTGGCAAGTATCTGAGATCATATTTGAACACAGATCCTCCTGACTTCAGGACTGGTGTTCCAGCCCCTACACCACCTAGCTTCCCCTACTCTTTATTCTTACAGCACAGAAGAGACCATCTTCCCTGTTTTGCATCTCTATTCCGTGTTTCAGACCCCCCCCCTTGTCATTTTAAATTCAGTATGAGCTAAACAGCTCATTTACCATTCCCTAATCCTATTCTTCCTTATGACTTCACTGTTTTCATCCATAGCACCCACCATTCACCCTGACTCCCCATTCAGTAGACATTTATTATAAAGACCCCTGGATATTAGGTTATAAACAGAACACATTTTGTTTCTGCTGTCAAGGGTCCTGCCATCTTGGTGCTATCTTTGAGTCATTATCTCTTCTCATAGCCAATTATTTATCAAATTCTGTTGACTCTACTTCTGTAACAGCCCTTCTGTCTGCCCCCCCCCTTCTTTTCCTCCAGTACCAGCACCCTGGCATAGGCCCTCATTAATTCCCATTTCAGTGAGCAAAATAATCTACTAAAACAAATAAATAATCTACTAAAACTTCTTCATACTTCCACCCTTTTTTCCTCTTCAGTTCATACTTTATGTAGCTGACAGTTTAATCTTTATGCATAGATCTCATTCACATTCCTTCCATGTTCAAAAATTTTTACAGGAATTTTGTTGCTTACCAAGTAGAATTCTTTGCCTGGTATTAGTGTATTAGTCTTTCATGATCTGATGCTACCTACTACCCTTTGCCTACTAAATTTCTTCACATGTCTAAGACTGGAATAAAATTTACTATACCTCTGGTGAATCAAAAAAAAAAAACAAAACAAAACCAGCAATTGCAGTTACACTGTCAGATAAACAAAAAAATCAAAATTCATAATATAGGTATAATAAAAAAGAAATTACATTATTCTAAAAGAGACCATAGATAACATTAGTTATTAGTATCAGTAAATTTATATGAATGATAAAAGCATTTATGAAACAAAGCTCCATGCTGAACTCCAAGCTCAGTGGTAGGAATTTAAATATAAAAGTAGGACATTCCCTTCTCTTAAGGAGTTCACAGATTACCAGGGTAGAAAATCCACAGGGAAGGTTTCAGCTGCAAGTCAGATGAAAGGTACCATGGTTCTCAGGACATAGGCTCAGCACATGGTAGTGTCTTTTATGTCATTTTCATTAATGAAATCATAAGACTTTCCAATTTGAACCATTTGATGGTGTCAGTGATTTTGGGGGACGTGCATTTTTTTCCTGGTCTTCCATAGCTTTGGCTTTGGCAACCACCGGAGCAGGGGTGGCTTCCCAGTATGATAACTAAGGGCATGGGCTGGAAGCATTGCTCTTTCTAGGATCTTCGATTCAGGGACCCTTAGGGTCTGAGGTGAGATGGTAGCCATGGTCAGTGATAGTGATTTGCCTCACAACTTGACTTGCCTCACAACTATGGCCTCCTATCTTTTTCTGAGGCTGGTCATTTCAGTTGGACCAGCTTTCCTGCCCTTTGAGTGGTGGTTGATTGACAGCTGGAGGGAATGGCCTTTCTTCAAAGAATTGCTTTGAGAACTAGACTTAAAGTATGCTTAGTGGTCTAGGGGGTGTTGCCATTCCCAGGCCTCTTGGACTTCTTTACCTATTAAAGTTGGTCAGCAGTTGTTGCTGGTGGAGGGGTGGAAGGTGAGCCCCCTCTCTACAATGATTTCTTTGTTTGATGGCTGCAGGAGATGGATAGGAAGCAGATCTAATCGTTTTGGGATGGGGAGACTGCTCTTCTCAAGTATCTTAAGTTTAGGGGAGATGGTGGTCAAGGTGCTGGTGGTATCTGCCACCTTCTATTTTTCCTTCTGGTGCTTTCCTTTTTCAGCTTCACTGGCTTGCCATCCCTGTGGGTAGCAGTTCATTGGCAGTTACCTTGCCTTTGGTAAACAAGGCTCCAATTGCTGTAACTTCTAAATCAATTTATATAAAGAAAAAAAAATCTGACTGAATTACAAGAAGGCATAGTAGTGCAATAATCATAGGAGACTTTAATGTCCCTCTCTCAGAACTGATTATATTTAACAGAAAGATAAACAAAGGAATATATCTAGAATTGAACATGGCAGGTCTGCTAGAGGTAACTCGACAGTATAGGAAATGGAGCCTGAAGCCAGGAGGACCTGAGTCCTGTCACTGCCTCAGTTTCTTCAACTGTAAAATGGGGATAATAACAGCACCCACATCCAGGATTAGTATGAGGTCCAAATGAGGTACTATTCATCAAGGGCTTAGCACTGTGATTGGCACTAGTGAGCCATTAATATTTTCTTCCCTTCCTTCCAAACTCAATCCAAAAGCCATCTTCACAAAACCTTCCATAAATTTTTCTCATTGGTTATATTATCTTTCTCATAAGAACTTTGCATTGCTTTAATTCACTGACCATTTAATATTTTGTATTATACTTCTCTGTGTTTATGCCCTATATCCCTTCTAAATTCTTCTAGATAACTTAATGAAGTTGATGACAGAACCGGTCATATCTTAAGGAAATTTTGCTTATTGCTTTTTGTAAGTCCTTCTGCTGGAATATTGCTCGAAGAGATGAATTCGGTCATGTTGCGATGTAGTTTGAGTGAGGATATTTTATTTTTGCAAAGTTGCATTAATTTTTTGTATTTCATAATTATACAATTTCTAGGCATTTTAGGAAAGGAAAGTATCTTCTAATTTAGTATTAATTCAGCTTCATGAAGTCAAATTCTTCCCCAGAACTTAATATGTGTGATCTCATTTTTCCTCTTCTGTAATAACTCTGGTACCTACGTCCTAAGACTGTCATAAGGATCAAACAAGACAATGCATGTGAAGTTCTTTGCAAACCTAGGGTATTATATAAACGTTAACTATTATGCTAATGCAAAGATAGTGATCTCATCATGGGTACTTCCTCCAATGATACAGGTCACTACTCCTCTATGCCTTAGTAGACATCTTCATGAATTGCCAAAAAAAAAAAATCACCCCCCTGGTGATCTAGTTTCTGGTGATGAGCCTGTCTTCCTTTAGCTAGGTTGGTCCTTAAAGGTCAGTGATCTAATCTTGGAGGGGGGGGGGGGGGCTCTACTCACATTTTTTTTCTCCCTGCCTAGTAGAGTTTGCCAGTGCTGGCACTTCATTGGTATGACTTTGAGAACCTTGGGTCACTTCCACAGTACAATGAGGCATTGGAGGAGGTCTTCAGAGAAGAAGGAAAAAAAATGCATATGGGCTTGCCATCCATAACATTGCTTGTTAGAGAAGAGCACAAAAACGCTACTGTCCACTTATAATAGTTGTCTGACTGTCTGTCTCTCCTCTCTTTTATCTCTCCCCACTCCCTGCCTCCCCCCATGACCTCAGATAGTTCCTGCTTCCTTTTTTAAAATAAATTTTGATTGCTATATTTTGCTTTTTTTATTACCCAGATTTCCCCCACTCTTCCCAGAGATCCTTACAAGAATTGAAAAAGAAAATTTTTAAAAGAATAGAAAAAATTTTGTAAGACTAATCAATAAGCAGAAGAAATTCAGACATAGAAATGTTCCATACCCATGGATGCCCACCTCTGCAAAGAAGTGAGGCTGACCCCTAATTTCTGTATTAGTACTTAGCCAAAAATAAACCTCGCAGTTCATCCTACAGGCTAAACATGACCTACTCCTTTGGGAGAAACAAGAACATGTGAGAGAGAAGAAATAGCTGAAGAGAATTAGGAGGTTTGGGGCTGTGAAGAAGCATCATTTTGAAAATATCAACTAGCTACTCCGATGCAAAGGTGGATGGAATATTAGAAAGTCCATCACATATAGTATAGTGCAAATATTACCCTGGACTTGGAAAACTACTTTTGATACTTCTTTTTCAATTTAGAGGGGACTGAATGGGTGAAAATTTCTTTGCATTTCATCCTTTGGGTATTCTTTGTGTCTTTTGGCTTTCATCTGTATTACTTCTGATTCTATTCTCCAGTAGTAATTATAATAACTGATATTTATATGATACTTCCAGGTGTACAGAGGACTTTTTAGACATCATCTCCTTTGAATTTCACCCTTTGAATGTCATCATCCCCATTTTATAGATGATGAAACAGTAACAGAGATCTATCACCCTACCACTTTCTTAACCATATGTCACTCTTGGCTCTGTTGCTTTTTTCCCACCCCTACTCCTACATTGTCTCCCCATTCTGTGGCTTTCTTGGTAGACCTGTCATCCCTAGCATCACTTGTGATTTAAAACAAAACTGTGTATATACCACATTTGTATATGTAATGTTTGAAAGTATGTAAGGTGGGTTTCAGTTACTGACTCTATTTTCAAATACTTGAAATTGAGATTTTTAGTAAAACAATGAAGAAGAGAGTGGTTAATTCAAATTCAATATATTCAAATCAGTGTCTTGAATCGTAAAGTACATTAAACAATACCTTCTGTATTAGTTAGCTACTGTTGCCAAGAAAGAATCTTCTATGTTGTTTTTTTAGATAAGATCAGGCAAGGAAAGCAGGGAAGAAGTCTTCTTGTCTGGAAGAAAATATTCCAGTTCACCCATCCATAGCTAGAGGGGGAAATGGACTGTATTATACATTACAAGGAAGATAAAATGAAACATTTTCTTTTTATTTCTACCTAAAAATGGGAGCAATAGAAATTCAACTCTAGTTCCTTGAAAAATAACTTGGGTACCTTTTCCACTCAGTCCTAGAGGATAAGAATGAGGATGAGCAGTATTTGACCTGGACAAGCTAGGGTGATAAATCCTGAGCTCCCTGGAAGAATTGCTACAGAGGAGCAGAGACTGACAATCAGATGAGAGCATGTCTATCAAGTGTCTCATCAGGATGAATGGACTTTATACAGATGCCAGGTGTTATATAGGAATCTTTCTTGCTACTGTGGTGGTTGTGGTGGTGGTGTACATTTGTGAATGTTGAAGGGGGGAGTCAGTAGGTAATCATTAGTGCTGGCATCACAGTTGCTTGCTGTAAGTGGTCTGGAGAAAGGGAAAGGTAAGTGAAGCAAACTTTCTGACCCCATCATTTTTACCTATGAAGACTTCCCAAAGGAGTAACACATTAAACCATGATTAGATAGTATCATTCTTCAGGGATTAGGATCATAACTCAGCCACCCCTTTCCATCCTTAAGGTCTGCCCAGTGAACTGGGTGTCTCCCACATGAGAGGAATCTCATGTTTTTTAAATGGATATTTATTATAGTCAAAGTCCTCTTTGGGCCCTGGATGAGATATTGCGTGCAAATAAGACTTAGGTCATAATGTCATTGAATTTAGCATTTGACCAGTGACTCGAGTAAAGATGTTGCAATTTTCAGATTTGCAAATACAAAGCTGGGAAGGTTAAATCCAATGCATTGGATTTCTAAATTATATCTAAAAACATCTCTGCAGGCTAGAACATTGGACAGACTCCAATAAAATGAAATTTAATAGGGATAAGCATATAGTTTGGGTTCAAAAATCAATTTAAATAAGTACAATATGGAGAAGGCATAACTAGATAGCAGTTTGCCTGAAAAAAATCCTGTGTAGAGGTTTTAGTGGATGAGAAATTCAACTACAGCAGCCAAAAAAAAGCGAATGTTATCTCTGGTTTCACTAACAGAGAGCCTAGAATCAGCAAAGAGATCATCCCACTGTATTCACCCATAGATTACATTTAAAATATGTTTAGATCTAAAATTTAGGAGTTAATGAATAAGATTGAGAACATCTGGAGGTGGGCAAACAAGATGGTGCCATGTGAAGATCATTTGAAAGTTACAGCTTAGAGAAGACTTGTTATTGTTCGGTTGTGTCAAACTCTTCCTGACTCAATGGACCATAATATTCGTGAGGATTTCTTGGCAAAGATGAATGAGTGGTTATGTCAAGTGACTAGCCCAGGGTCACACAGTTAGTAAGGGTTTGAGACTGGATTTAGATGCAGGTCTTCTTGTTTAGGGATCTCTCTTTCCATTAGCAACCTAGCTTTTTCCTCTGACTTGTATTTGAATATGTTTTGATATTTGATGCGCATCTTGTAGGAGATGGCTTAGCCTCTTATTCTTTGTTCACAGAACTAGGAAAAATGGTTGCATATAAGTAGCTTTTTAGTTTGGTTAAAAAAAAACCCTCTTTCTACCAAAATGGAGTAGACTTCTTTAGGAAGTAAGTATTGGTTTTTCTCTTCACCAGATGTTCTAGTAAAAGCTGCCTAGCCAGACTTGTTCACATGTTCTAGAAGGGATATAGGTTGACCTTTGAGGTCCTTCTTATTTTAAGATTTTATAAAATATTAGAAAAATTTAGGACACACAGAATTTCAGTGAAAATATTTATCAACAGTTACATCACATACATCTTCTTCTTCTTTATATCCCACAGTCCCAAGCACAGTGCCTTGCCTGGAGTACTCAACAAATGTTTGTGAAATAAATGAAAGAATGTATATTTGTCTGTCAAGTCAACTTTCCTCTCCCTCAGTTTCTTCTTCATCTGCCTCCTAAGTTTGTTGTGAAGATAAAAAATGAAAAACTATTTGTAAAGTTCTTTGCAAACCTCAAAGCACTATGTAAATGCACAAAATGATACTCTATACATATATCTAGCTCTTTGTCCAGTACAATATAGAAAATACAGTTTGTAAAAACTTGCATTTGTATAGAATTTTAGAATTTACAAAGTGTTTTCATTCACATTATTTCATTTGATCTTCACAGTGAGATAGATAAGGTAGATCTTATTAGTCCCATTGTGCAGATGAGGAAACTTCTATTCAGAAAGCTTAATGACTCACCCATGCTGACACAGTAAACACACAACATTCTGGGACTCAAATATGTCTTCCTGAATGTACAGTGCTCTTTTTTAGAATGTTTTAATCTTATTTTTCTCAGTCACATGTAAAAACAATTTTTAACAGTCAGTTTTTTAAATTGATATCTTATTGTCTGATCTTGCTATCTCTTATACTTTATGTTTCTTCTTTAAGGATATGATTTCTCTCTCATCACATTCAGTTTGGATCAATGTATACCAAGGAAATGATGTAAAGACTGGAAATTTGCCTTCTGTGGGGAGTGGGGGGGAGGGAAGTAAGATTAGGGGGGGAAATTGTAAAATTCAGAATAAATAAAATCTTTATAATTAAAAAAAAATTCAGTTTTTAAAAAATTTTTGAGTTCCATGTTCCCTCCTTCCTTTCCCTACCCCCTCTTTGAGAGGACAGATACTTTGATAGAGATTATGGTTGTATGTTAAACATATTTCCATGTTAGCATGCAAAAGAGAATCAGACCAAAAATAAAATAAGACATGGATAGCATTTTATCATCACAAGTCCTTCAGAATTGTCTTATATCATTGTATTGCTGAGAATAAAGAAGTCATTCACAGTTGATCATTGTATAGTATTGCTATTATTGAGTACAATGTTTTCCTAGTTCTGCTCACTTCACTTTGCATAAATTTATTCCTAGGTTTTTCTGAAAGCATCCTGCTCATCATTTCACAATAGTATTTCATCACAATCTTATATCACAACTTGTCCATCCATTCCTTAATTGAAGAATGCCCTCAATGGGCATCCTTCCAATTTTTAATACTTGGCTGTCAAAGAAAAGGCTGCTATAAATATTTTTGTACATATTGGTCTTTTTTTCTTTGATCTCTTTTGGATACATAATAATGGTATTGTTGGGTCAAAGGGTATTCATGATTTTGTAGCCCTTTGTGCATAGTTCCAAATTTATTTCGAGAATGATTGAATCAGTTTATAATTCCACTAGTGTAGCAATTTTTCTACATCCCTTCCAAAATTTGTTGTTGTTCTTTTCTTTCATGTTAATTACCTGACAGATTTGTGTTATCACCTCAGAGTTGTTTTAATTTGTAGTTGTTTATTCAATAATGATTTAGAGCATTTTCATATGATAATAGAGAACTTGAATTTATTCTTTGAATACTATCTGTTCATATCCTTTGACCTATTATCAAAATACTCTTCTTTATAATCCTCTTTAATATACTGCCTAAACAATTCATTTTGTTCTTATTTATCTGGTAACAAATAAAGAATAAGATAAATAGATTGATGAGTAAACAAATTCTTGTTTGAAGTGTTTATGATTAAACTGTCATTTCCTCATCTTACCCCTGCATAACAAAAAATATATGTCAATTTATCTACAAGGAAGAATTAAAATGTTTTGAAACTGCTTATACAAGTCACATCTCATATGTATATATGTATATATATATATATATATATATGTTAAAAAGTGGTTAGTGATGCTCTTGAACAGGTGTTATTGGTCCTGCTGTCTGTTTTTTTAAGGTTCATAATCTAAGAATGATTTTTACGTTTTAAAATAGAGTTTTATTGCATGTTAAAATGTAAAACCAGTCTTAGCTTGTGGACAGAGCTTCTATGTTTGGCTCTCCCCTCTGTAGATTGCCAAACTCTGCTCTAGAACAGTGGCTGAAAATTCTCATTCTAGAGAATTACACTTCTCTTAAAGTCCTAATTTATCTTTTTGTCTTTTGGAGATAGTTATTTCTCAGGACAATGATGTTATATTTATTTTTCAATAATTGTGAAATTAAAACCTCAGCATATTAAAGTTTTCCATTCCAAGATATGGTAATTGTGTATGATCCTAGACATCGACGGTCTCATTAGAAGCTAACATTTCTTTTTTGCATTGACCTAATTATAATCTTACTCAAATTGCACAATGATTCAAGTGTCACATGCCAAGTTAGAGCCCATTAGTAGGCTTAAAACATTTATTTCTGAAAGAACAGATTGTTACAGGTTGCTTAGGGTAATTGATTTCTTTGCTTCTCTTTTCTGTTACAGGAGGGGATATCACAGCGTTTCCAGTCTCAGAGAAAAATATGGAATGTGTTTTACTGCTGACTGAACACAACCAAACAAACTGTGCAGACAATAGTTTGAGAAGCAGCAGTTAGCAGTTTGCTCAGGCTCTAACACTATCCAGCACTTTCCAGAACAAAATCTCTGTTTACAAGAACTCTACCTTACAAGGTTTTTACCAAACCTCAAGCTTGGTTTATTTAAGTATTTCTACAAAAAAAAAAAAGAAACTCCCGCAATCCACTTGCAAAAATGGCTATGGATGATTACTTGTGGATGGTCATTTTGGGCTTTATCATAGCCTTTATCTTGGCATTTTCTGTTGGGGCAAATGATGTGGCCAATTCCTTTGGCACAGCTGTGGGCTCTGGCGTGGTGACCTTGAAGCAGGCTTGCATTTTGGCATCAATATTCGAAACAACGGGCTCAGTATTGTTAGGAGCAAAAGTGGGGGAGACCATTCGAAAAGGTATCATCGACGTGAACCTCTACAATGAGACGGTGGAAACGTTGATGGCTGGAGAAGTTAGCGCCATGGTTGGTAAGTGGATGTATTTTTACAACGGATAGAAACATTATACACTGGTCTAGTTCCTTATAGATCTCTTTTGTTGTGTATCTATAAAAGTTATTTTGCTTTGGTTTTCAAAAAAAGGGGGGGGCGGGCTTGGCCCTTAAAACCTCATGATTTTTCTTCCTAGGTTTATACTTGCTAATATTTTTTTTGGTAATCCTTTTACTTCAAGCAGAAATTCTTTCATTAAGTTCTCAACAAGGTTAAGAATACCATTGAAAATAAGTTTTCATTGTCTATCTTAATCAAGAAAAGCTTACAATAATAGAATGACCTTATGGATTATTAATGATTAGAATGCATTAGATCATTAAGAAATAGCATGTGTCTGTAATCACCCTCTTTGAAAGTTTATTTATGAAATTCCCTTAGCATACATTAACACACTTATATTTTTTCAGTAACCAATTAACTGTTTAAAAAAATAACATTTTTGAAAATTTTGATTTTTATATTCTAAATAAGACAGTAAGACAATGTTTTAATTAATTGCATATGTTTTAACCCAGTTCTGAATTTCCACAGTCATCTTTATCCCTTGTTGGCTCTTGTTTTCACTGTCAACTCTCTACCCAGGGGAGATCTCTGTGGTTTGGTTTCTGGCTAAGAGGTATTTTTGTCACCTATTCACAGTAATAAGCTTTTCCTGGTAGTCTTAGACTTGTCTCAAATAAAGGGAAATGTGTTCTGTGCTAAATGGAATATGCTAATGACCTGAAATGATAGTGTTAGAGTATATTTTTCCAAACCCTAAAATGTATCCACAGCCCTTAGGCAGAAATCTGGTTTTGGGGATCCTGCTACATTCTTAGATTCACAGACTGTTAGAATCAGAAGGGACTTTAGAGATCATTTAGTACAGAACTTGTTGTTTTTGCACTATGAATCCCTTTGGCTAGCCTGGTCAAACCCTTCTCAGGATAATGCTTTTTAAGTAGATAACATACTAATACAAGGATTACAAAGAAAAACCAATGATAGTGAAGTGTAGTTATCCATTTAACAGCTAAACTAATTAAGGTGGGGGGGAAAAGAGGTATTTTCCCTTCTCTTCAAGTTCACATTTCCTTTAAAAACCCTTGATTCAGTTATTTGCTATATCCCAAAATAAATTTCAAGATAAAAACGTGGTGAGTGCAGTTGACCCTACTAGCTCTGACTTGACCCCATTAATGGGAATGGTGAGGGAGTTAGGAATGCACTTTCATGGGCTATAATGATAGCCCCACAGTTGGCTTTATTTTGCCACTAACTTTGCTTAAATACAAGTGGAATATGGATTGTCAATATTTGTTTCAGGGTCCTATTTCAACAAGAATATTTTGGAAGGAATTGCTTGAGGCATCTAATGAACAGTGTATACTTAAGTAACCTTAGTCTCTGCTCTAGAAAGTATCTGCTTTTCAATCAAAGTGTAAGGCATTTGAATTCTAATATTGTCATAGAATTTTGACCTCTTCTTCATTGAAATTAATAATCACAATTTGCTGAAAATTATCAAAGTTTCTTTTAGAGAAATAAGAGATTTGTAGAAAGTACTTTTGTCTTAATAGCAGTGATAACATAATAATACTTATTAAACCTAGCAATAATTAAAATTTCTCCTCAGGTTGATTTGGGCAAGATGGAAGAGTGGTATTTGAGCATAGCATAGGGCAAGAAGGAGAGAAAAAAGAAAAAACTCATCCAATGAACAGAATTTCTCCTCCCTTCTCCTCCCCCCCCCCACCCCAGGAAAGCTAATGCTTTAGCCAAAAGGTTTTCCAGAAAGCACAATCATAGGCAGTACTAGAAGTAGTGGTGTGGGTTAAATGTTTATATGTTGTTAAATGACCATATGCTAGATCTTGTCCAACCTCTGGCTCCATGCCAGGGAAACAAGAGGATGCCTGTCACCTCTGCCACCCCTGGAGCTGGCCATCTAACTCGGGACTTTCCCTTTTTTTCTTCCTTGATGATACCTATTTGTCTTGTTTGCTTTGGCTTCACATTCTTCTTGATTTACACTTAGACAAACATGGAAGCCCTCTTCCCACTTTAGAGGGAAGGATAATATTTAATGAGGTTTTTATCCACTCAGATAATTGGAATCCTTTGGACCTGGGAACTCTAAACTTAAGGTGTTTTGGGTTTTGTGGTTATTCCTGCCCTGGCCAAAACTAAAGCTCATCTGTCCAGTGGATTCTGGATTCTCCCAGGCCTCATCTTCTAAATTCAACATCCATTTCTTTTCCCTTTCCCCCCCTTGGTTCCCTCTCCCCCCCCCCCTTGGCTCTTTTACTTTAGAAACTCCCTGCAAGCTCTGTGTCTTCATACATCCTCATGATACTGTGCTGGAGTCAGGTTGATTCCCTTGGGCGAGATGAGTTGTGAGTAACAGCTGAATTGTGGGTTTGGGGGTCTTGTTTTGTTTTCCTTTCACTCCAGCACAGCCCCTACCTTGCCTGCTCATTGCCTCTGTTCCTTTGCTTTGACTCCTTGTGCTAGCTGCCTCATTAGAGACTACCAGTGTTTGCAGAAGGCTCCTGGGGACCCCAGGGGGATGCTGAGCATCTTCTCATGGCAGCCCCTGCAGCTGCATGAAGAAACCACGGCCCTGCATTGCCCCCACCACTTTCTTCCTTCTGATGACCACTTCCATGCCCTTCAGCTCTGAAAATACCCTTTCCTTCTTTGTAGTATCTACTCTCTCTCTCCTCTTCCATGTCCACACTGGACCTTACCGCTATCATTCCTTTTCTTCTTCCCCAAAAGCTTTTCCTGGATTTCTATCTTTCCCCCCACCTACCTATTCTTTTCTCTTATGCCCCCAATCCTAAATGTAATTTCATCCTTTCATTTGTGTAAGATCCTTCCATCCTATGTTGAAATACTCCTCTTTGTTTCCTACAATTCTTCTCCTCAGTCCTCAACCTAATCCTTCACTTCCTAACCCCCAAATTCTCCCCCTTTGTCCATGATCAATCCCAGTGTTAATCCAGGATCTTTCATTTTTTTCTCTCTCAAGTTTCTTCTCACTCTTCCTGTTCCTTCAGGTGCCCTTTCATCATTCCCTTCCATTCTCCTTCCCTTCCTTCCTCTTCCAGTCAGTCCCTGTATCCCCTTGCCTTTCCCCATAAGCTTTCCTGCTCCAGGACATTATTATATGGTCAGCCAGAGAAAGCAGTAGCAACTTTCATGAAGGAAAACTGCAAGGTCTGAATTCAGTTGGGTGAGTTTTTAATGTTCTGTTACCTCATTAGAACATTTTATTTATTTATTTATTTGTTTGTTTGTTTAGGCAAGGCAATGGGGTTAAGTGGCTTGTCCAAGGCCACACAGCTAGGTAATTATTAAGTGTCTGAGGCCAGATTTGAACTCAGGTACTCTTGACTCCAGGGCTGGTGCTCTATCCACTAGGCAACCTAGCTGCCCCTCATTAGAATATTTAAAAATTTTTAAATATAAATTGAAAAATTCTTTTTTAAAAAGCTTTGATTTTTCTATCATAGAGTGGTCTCTCAAATAGTAAAATTTTCCTCATGAACCACTGCCAGATTTGGAAGCCTCGGGTGCCCTCCGTGTGTGAGCCTGGGTCCTGCCATGGAGCTTATTTCCAGGCTGGCACCTGGCAGATCCACTAGTGGCCACTGGCCTTTTCCCCTCCTTCACACGTTTTGGTGCATGTACATGTCATGCCCAAGCTTTCATTGACTCAAAGGTCAGCATGCATAACACTCATTGATTGAAGCAGCTGTCTCTGTTGCTTCACAAATAGGTTTCCATACAGGCATTTGTTTTCCTGTGACTCTTAAGATTTTGTCTGAATAAAATACCAGGAGGCTGCCTCAAAGTGCTGCTGCTGCTACCAAGCAACTAAACTTTTCTCCAGAATTAACATTTGGGATTAATAACCTACTCTGCTTATCAGCCAAAACCTTTGTTCCCTTACAGCTTAGTCTGAGTAGTTCAACAACTGTTTCTGAAAGTGATCTCTCCCAGCTGAGGCTTTTAATACTCACTGCAAAATTTGATCTGCTTATGAAAATGTATTCTGAAGAGAACTAGAGCCTAGAAAAATATCAAGCCTAGAAAAGTCAATGACATAAAGGTGAAATGACAGCGTGCTCAACTCAGGGATTATTTTAATTCCTGAGCAACAAAAGGAACAAGGGAGAGCCACCATGACAGGTTCTGCCCAAAAGTGAATGCCCACAAATGTCAGTAGTGCCCCCAAACCCCCTTTTGTGGGCTAAAGACCAAAAAGTAATGTTTATATATTTTGTTAAGATCTGGACTCACACACCAACATAGGATGGTGAGAATGGAAAAGGATCATAGATAGCATCTAGTTCTTTATTTTAGAGATTGGGAAACTGAGATTGCAAGAAGTCAGGTGATTTATCCAAGGTGTCACAGCTGCTTAGCCTATGATCCAGGTCTGTCTTTAGCCCACTAACATATAAACAAGAAATGATTAAAGAATTGTGAAACCTTATAGCAATAGATGTTTATTGTTTTCTTTTTTAAAGTATTTAATCCCTTGCTTGGTTTCATAATAGAACATGTTCTTCATCATCAATAACAACTAAATTTGGAGAAGATAGGGATTGATGGCAGGAGTATTTTCTTTGATGTTCAGAATCATCAAAAGCCAAGGATTCTACATGTCTTCTAACTAAAAATATTAGAATTTTTTTTTAATTTAGATGTAACACTGTGGAAAAACATCCCATAGAAAGACTAATCCAAGGAGTTATTGTTAAGGCCTTTACTAGATGATCTTCATCTAATTTTTTTTTTCTTTTCAATTTCTAGGTTCTGCTGTTTGGCAGCTGATAGCATCATTTTTGAGACTTCCAATCTCAGGAACCCATTGCATTGTGGGTTCTACCATAGGATTCTCACTTGTTGCAATTGGTACAAAAGGTGTACAATGGATGGAGCTTGTCAAGATTGGTAATTGTCATTTCTTTTCATATATAGGAATAAGTTGAGAAAATCTTTGTTGATAAAGAAAAAGGTTTTACAGAAGGATATCTCCCCCTTTCATTAAGCTCTGAACATTTTTTGTCATATTTTGATTATTTAGGAGTCATGTATATGTGATATTATTTCAATTGCTGTTTTTGTTTGACACATAGCTATAAAGGATATTGTGACATGTTTTATGTTAAAAGGGCTTTTTTTTAATAGTCATCCCTTTTAAATATCCATTAGGTATTCAGCCTTGAAATATCAATGTCTATCTATTGTTCCCAGGAGGAATAGAAATTGAGTGTAACTCAAATGACTGAGATCAGCTATTAAGCCCTTAGAGAAGAAATATGGAATAAAATAATAAGAAATGGAGTTTGTGACTATGGGAAAATCTCGCATTGAATTAAAAAATATAGAACTCATAGAATTTCCAAGATCATCTATTCAATTTGGTATCTAACTGACCTGGATTCCACCCCAGGGAAGCACATTGGCTCCCCATGTTGGCACCTTCATAGCCACCAAATATTTTATCTAATGTCAAGACCTTGAGCAAGAGCAAGGTATAGGAATGTAGATGGAAATGTCAGGAAATCCTAGCTTTCCACTAAATTTGGAGAAGATAGGGATTGATGGCAGGAGTATTTTCTATCAGCAATCGGGTAAATAAATCCAGTCCCATAAATACTCCACCTTTCTCCCCATCCCTTACCAAGCCCACAGATCATTCCCAGGAATTCTGTAGAAACACCATGTGGTTGAGATCTCTTCCCTCTCTTGCCCTTCTCTCCTGGGCACTCCATTAGTTGATCATCTTGATCAAGACCAGAGTAACCTGAGAAGGTCTTGAACAAGCTGAATACCTGGCCTCCCAAGCAGTGACCCAATCCTCCTGGGGTGTCCCAAGTGTTTCCTTGAAGTTAAGATCCCTGAAAGTAATGTAAATATTAGCCTAGCTTCATGAATGTCAAAAGGCTAAATAACCATTTGTGAGCAAGCTAGGTATTGATTTAACTATTACATTGTACTCTGTCTCCATAAGAGAAATAGGGGAAGAGAAAGGGAATCCAGTGAGCATTATAAAATCAGCTTCCTGAGAACAAAAGATCAGAGGAGGAAATGATAGGACTGTCTGCCCATGATGTCTGTATTTTTGTGTAACTTTGTAGATTTTTTGTACAAATTTTATCTGTGTATGCATGAGAAACTGATGCTGAGGCTTTATATACAAGATATAGCTTAAGCTTGGCATGTTTTTGTCATGACCTTTGGAAACTCTTAGGATCAAAGTTTTTGTGGGCTTCATATTTTTTAATTATTTGCAAAATAAAATAATATATATTGGAGAAATTTCTTGGTTTTAAAAAGAAATTATACAAACAAAAGAAATATTTTTATCATTTAGGAAAAGTTATGTCTTTGTCTTTTGCTGAGTAAAACATATCCTTCAAAAATTTTTTGATGGAATTGTAAAGTAATTTCAAGGAATCTTTTTACATGTAATGTGTCAATTATCATATATAAATTCATCCATAATTTTGTAGAATATTAAACATTTATTAGATATTGTTTTTTTTTTAATTATTCAGTTGCTTCTTGGTTTATATCTCCACTGTTGTCTGGTTTCATGTCTGGCGTGCTGTTTGTGCTGATCAGAATTTTCATCCTAAAAAAGGTAAGCAGGCTTGATATCCTCACTATATAGTTTAACTCTTTTGACAGCCTTTCAATGCAAGTAGCATTGGGAGGGAGTGTAAGTTGAATGATTTGCCCATTATATGACACAGTCCTCTGGGAAGGAGAATCCTACTTTGTTTTAAGGAGCAAAAAGGGAAATTTCAAGGAAATTAATGTTCAAGGATAGGATTTTTCTCCCTGACCCTTATCTCTCATTCCTCCCCCACACACACACACACACATCTCCCTAAAATCAACAAGAATACTTTCCTTGTCTTGTAATTTGGTAATAATAAATCCCTTTGATGTAGTACAAAAGCCCCCAAAGAGGAAAAGAGTTATTTCCTGAAATTAAAATTTGTAATGGATGAGGCTTTGCCAGCATTTGGAAATTGTGTAGCTTTGCACTGAAACGTTCCTCGAGTTTCCCCATTGCTTTTAGTTCAGCAGCCTTGAAAAACTGATGATTAAGGAGAAAAACAAGGATGAGATGAGGGGAGAGAAGAGCATGATGTAGTAGAAAGAATGCCAGATTTGAGGGGAGTGGGCCTGAGTTCAAATTCTGGCTCTGTTGACTGGAGCAAGTCATTTAACCTCTCTTGGCCTCCATTTCCTCCTCTATAAAATGAAGGGATGAGACTAAATGATATTCGTGGTCCTTTGCAGCTCAGTCTCTGATCCTGAGATGAGGGGAGTATCTCTTGGAAAAGAACATCCAGGTTAGAAGTATGAAAATCTTGCTTTTTTAAATAAAAACAAGCTCAAATTAATGATACAAACTATGGCATATTTTTAAATTTGACTGGTAAAGGATCTTCATGATTCCTTTAAAACTAAGCTGAAGCATATTCTTGAGAGGTTCACCTTGATGAAGACCATGAACTATGTTCTTCCTGCAAAATGGCATGGTTTTCCTTAGTTGTTTATCTAGCAATCCATTAGAGTTTCTATTTTATGGGTTATTTTAATACAGAATCAGCCACTTAAGGTTAAATTGTTAATTTTTTTTAGAAGAATTGAAGGTAAGCAAATAAACAAGGAACTGAGATTTGGTTTCTCACTCTTATTCTTTGAGTTTGATTAAGAAGCAACATAATTTAGTGAGCCTTTGTTGAATAAAATGTACTTCAATAATTAGTGCTAAAACTCTCATTTTATAGGACAAATGACTGGATGAGTTTTCATACAGCATGTAATTAATGAATAAAAATGTTTTAAAAGAGATTTAGCTCTTAATTCAATATAATAAAAAGCATTTATTAATCACCTATATTTAATGCTCTGTGCTAGGTGCTAGGTAGACTTCAAATACTAAATGAAAAATAATCTCTCTCCAGGAAGCTCATAGTTGTCTATGGTTAAATTTTTTTTCAGTTGTATCTGACTCTTCATGAACCCACTTGGGGTTTCCCTAGTACAGAGATTGGAATGATTAATCATTTTCTTCTCCAGCTTATTTGATAGATGAGGAAACTGAGGCAAACCAGGTTAAGTGACTTGGCCAGGGTCTCACAGCTAGTAAGTGTTAGGGGCTAGATTAAACCCTTCTTAGAAGTTAAATAGAACATATCTCAGAAAAATTATCATGATCATTGGCAGAAATAAAATTGAACATGTTTTGGAGAATGTTGTTTGCCTTTTTAAGGGATTAAAGCTTTAAATTTAATTTTCAGAAGTAGTCATTAAACACAACAATATAGAATAAGCCAAAGCAGTATCTTTTCTCTGGCCTAGATAGATCTGCGCCTAGTAAATCTTTTCTGCTTGTAATTCTGATGCAAGAGCCATGACTTTGACCCATCTGTTGGCATAAAATGACCTTGACCATTTGTTTAGGGAAAACTGCCCTATGCTGGTGCTGTGTTGTCTGTGTCTCCCCAAAGCAGGGAAGTGGCCAGCCCTTCCTCTCACAACTGGAATTGGGGAGAATGTCTTACAGCCTTTTCTTTTGTTTCAGTTTGACTATATTGTTTATAGAAGCTGATGAATTTTGACATTCCAACGTGTCTCATTATTACACAGGAGGACCCAGTCCCCAATGGTCTCCGTGCACTTCCACTATTCTATGCTGCTACCATAGCAATTAATGTATTTTCCATCATGTACACAGGGGCACCAGGTAAGAATTCAAGTCCAATGGGAAAGAATTATAGTACTTTTTTTAAATAACTGATTTTTTTTTTTATTGTTTATCTATCAGTGATGACATTAGAAACATCAGGGTCCCTTCTATTTCCAAATCTGATCTTATAACTTGAATCAGAAAATGTGTCTGAATCCTAGCTCTGTGCCCCTTGATCAAGGCACTTCACATCTCTAGGGGTTGACTTTTTCATAAATAAAATAAGGGGATGGACTAGGTGCTCTTTAGAGTCCCTTCAAGCTCTAATTTTCTAGAATTTGTGTTGTAAGAACATTATATGTTATTATTTTGAAACTGAGAAATAATGCATTTGCCTGCTTTTGCACCCATTAGATTTTATGATACTACAGATACAGAGGCAAAAAAATTACCATTCAGAGCTACCAGTCAGAATTGTAAACTAATAACTGTCCTTCTGTAATGGTTTTTGTTCTCCTTTCAATACATATATGTGTGTGTGAGAGAGAATTTTAAGTATTGTTTTCCCATTTTTTTCTTGTACTCTTTGGGGATAAAATATTCATGAATATAGTATTTTCTAATGACACACATATTAGTGTTAATTAATAGTTCTCATATTAAGTAACTATTATTCTTTTATATTGTTTCTGTAGAATTCTACTGCTACCTTGTGTGTGTGTGAGTATATATATATATATATATATATATATATATATGTATGATATGCATCATATCTCAACCACAGTCTACAAAAGTTTCAGGAAACTGATTATAACAACTAGTTTATGGAAATACTGTTGTAATTTTTGTTACTTAATATACCTTAATAGGTGCAGTTTCCTTAAGGATCTGTGGTTTCATGGTTACTTCCTTATGGAAAGTGGGAAGATGACATTTCAGTACTGAATAGATATAAATCTATATCTGCAGCTAGGTAGTATAGTGGATGGGGCACTGGCCTTGGAGTCAGGAGAACAAGAGTTAAAATCTGGCCTCAAGGACTTGATACTATCTGTGTGACCTTGAGCAAGTCACTTAACCCTGATTGCCTCTCCTCCTGGGCCATCTCCAGTCGTCCTGATCTGTATCTAGATACTGGACCCAGATGACTTTGGAGGAGAAAGTGAGATTTGGTAGCTCAGTGCAGCCCCCCTCCCCACTCAAATCAAATTAATATGAATTTCACAGCATCATCTCCCTGATGTCGTGGTCTTCTTCAACAATGAAGGACAAAAGAAAAAAAATTATCACTCAGTGGTCACCTTCTGAGGCCTGAAACTTTTTCTTCTGTTTTTCTTTACCAATAAAGATGCTCTTTGGATAGAAAGGATAGAACAAAAAATGTTAATAGGAAGATGACTTGCAAGAGAAATAGATAGCATCTCTCTTGATCTCTCATTCCTTCAAGTTCTAACAAAAATCCCTCCTAATCCCCTTTAATTTGAATGCCTCTGTTGATGATCTCCAATTGATCCTAGATCCAGTTCATTTGTACATCATTGTTGGCATGCTGTAACCAGTCTTAGACTGAGCTCCTTGAGAGGAGGGGCTGTCTTTTGCCCTTCTTTCTATCCCCAACACTTGGCATAGTGCCATGGTGCTTATTAGGGAGCTGAATAAATGTTTACTGACTGACTCTTGCCATATCTTGCAGCAAATAATATTTTGTCATCTTCTTATACCCTGTTTTATTCAGCACAACATATAAGCATAAGGCTTCTGAGTGATTATCAAGGCTTTGGCAGTCACAGCATCTGCTGATAAAGCCAAGGTCAAAGTCATTAATGAGTGAGAAGAAAACAGAAGGATGAGGACATTGATTAGGAATGGAGTAGCTCAGGCCCAACCCCCTTGTTTAGCTGTGGATTCCAAAAAATGGGAAGTGGTCACAAAAATAATAGCACTATTTCTTAGAGACATCAAGGAAAAATAATTGGAGACCTCTCCCAGCAGAAACCTTGTCTCCTTGCCAAATGGAGGTCATTAGCAGCTAAAGGAAGTACCTTACTAGAGTACAAGCATAATTGCACATTATTACAGAGGAGAATGGATAATTATAAACATATATTACCTTGAAAAACAGTAATAAAGCTTTAAAAGAAAATAAGCCTTAACCAAGTTTAAAAAGCTAAATCTTCCTGAGACCATTTTTCAGGTGAATCTGCAAAGATAGGAAATAGGAATGAAATGAAAAAGATCAGCCTGTTTCTGGAGCAGTCTTTTTCATCAGTAGCAATACCAGAACTGTCACATAGAAAACCTTCCACCTCTGTACTTGATAGTCTATGTGAAAAAGTAATAGTAGCATTTAAGAAGGTAAAATTGGAAAGAATAACTGGACCTGAACAAAAAACGTGTGTAAGAAGCAATATAATTTTAAGTTACTTAGGGATTGTTTTTCAAGATTGTTCCAAAAGAATGGAAAAGATCACGTACTTTGATTTGAGCTATTTATAACTCTAACTCCAAACCTATTTTTTCCTTTCAACTTATAATACTTAAGTTTGTAGTATCCTTTATTGATTTTAAGCCCTCTTTTTTAACCCTTTTCCTATACCCTTAAGTCAGTTATCGTCCATCTCTATGAACTGATTCCTTCCGTATTTGCTCACATCTTCCCCATCATTTTTTTTAAAAAAAATATATTTTATTTTCCCCGCAATCACCTATTTTAATATTTGTGGGTTTTTTAAGTTTTGAGTTCTGAATTCTCTCCCTTCTCCTCTCCCCTTCATAAGACAGTAGCAGTCCTATATAGGTTATACATATATAATCATGTAAAACATTTCCATATTAGTTATTTTGTACAAAAAGACTTGAAGAAAGGAAAAGAGAGACAGACAGAGAATGGAAGAGAGACAGAGAGAGTGAAAATACTTAGTTCTCTGTAATAGTTGTGTTTCATCATGAGTCCTTTGGGATTGTCCTAGATCATTGTATTTTTGAGAATGTCATTCACAGTTCTTCACTGAACCATATGGCTGCGACAGTGTATAACATGCTTCTGGGTCTGCTCACTTCACTTTGCATCATTTCATGGAAGTCTTTCCAGGTTTTTTGAAATCATCATTTCTTATAGCACAATAATCCTCCATCAGAGTCTTATACTACAATCCATTCCCAAGTTAATGGCCATCCCCTTGATTTCCAGTTCTTATCACCCACAAAAAAGAGCTGCTGTAAATATTTTTATACAAATAGGTGCTTTTCCCTTTTTTTTAAAAAAAAATCTCTTTAAGATACAGACCTAGCAGTGGTATTGAGGGATCAAAAGTATGCACACTGTTAATAGCCCTTTGGTATGGTTCCAAATTGCTCTCCAGAATGGTTGGACTGTTTTCCCTCCCCTCCAATATTTATTTTCTATTTTTGTCATATTAGCCACCCTCAGAGCTGTTTGAATTTGAATACCTTTAATCAATAATTATTTAGAGCATTTTTTTCATATGACTATAGATAGCTTTGGTTTCTTTGTCTGAAAACAGCCTGTACATATCCTTTCATCATTTATCAATTAAGGAATGACTTGTATTCCTCTAAATTTTAATCAGTTCTCTATATGTATATTTGAGAAATGAGGCCTTTATCAAAGAGACTTGATGTAAACTTTTCCCTTAGTTTTTTGCTTTTCTTCTAATTTTGATTGCATTCATTTGTTTGTGCAAAATCTTTTTAATTTTATCAGAATCAGAATTACCTATTTTATGTAAATTCTTCCCTTATTCATAGATCTGAAAGATTAAACTATTCCATCATCTCCTAATTTGTTTACAGTATTAACTTTCATGAGTAAATCATGGTGTGAGATGTTTTACTGTACCTAGTTTCTGCCAACCTTGTTTTCCAGTTTCTTTCAATAGTGTTTGTGAAATAATGAGTTTTTGTCCCCAAAACTTGGATCTTTGAGTTTATCATATACTAAATTACTATGGTCATCTATTCCACTGATCCACCACTTTGTGTCTTAACCAGTACCAGATTGTTTTGATGATTATCACTTTATAGTAGTTTGAGATCTGATACAACTAGACTTCCTTCCTTCACATTTTTTTCCATTGATTCCTTTGATATTCCTGACTTTTAGTTCTTCCAGATGGATTTTGTTATTGCTTTTTCTAACTCTACAACATTTTTTGGTAGTTTGATTTATATAGCACTGAATAAGTAAATTAATTTGGGTAAAATTGCTCAACCTATCCATGAGCAATTGGTATTTTTCAGTTGTTTAGATCTTACTTTGTATGAAAAGTATTTTGTAATTTTGTTCACATAGTTCCTGGGTTTGTCTTGAAGGGCACATCCCTCAGTATTTTATATTATCTACAGTTATTTTTAATGGAATTTCTCTATCTCTTGCTGCTGGACTTTGTTGGTACATCTTCTCCATCCTTAAAAAAGAAATCTTTCACTTGAACGTGCTATCCCCTCAAGCTATCATCCTAAATTTCTTATTCCTCTTTTTTTACTGCCAAACTTCTAGAAAAAGTTATCTACATTTAATACCATCCCTTTCTCACCTAGCATTCTGATTCCTGATCCTACCATCTTACTGAAACCACTCTCCCCAGGTTAACAACAATCTTCAAACTGACACACCCAATGGCTTTTTCTTGGTCACCATCCTTGATTCTTTGCTGCTTTTGTACTCTCTCCTTCTTGGGAATTCTCTCTTCTTCATGAGTTTTCATGACCCTGAACTTGGCTTGTTCTCTTTTTACCTGTATGACCATTCCTTCTCAGTTCCTTTCATGGACCCCCACATGCCTGATATGCATCGGGGATTTCATCTGGGTCCTCTTTTGTTCGTTCTAAGCTCCAGGCTAGCTTTCTACAACTGCTGATCTCACATTCCTATCCCACCTCTATTCACGTTGACTTACTTGTTGCTCCCCATGCACTTGAGTTATTTATTCAATGTCTAGCCTCCATACCCCCATCAATCCTTTTTGTGTTGAATTATACCTGATAGAATTCTTTTACAAACATTTTGCCAGGTGAACACTAAAGCATTGAAGCTCTCCCAACCTAAATGAGCAATGTGTTACAAAAAGTTTAGAGGATAATATTTTGTCAGCAATTTTAATTTTAATGCCTAATAGTTCATGTTTTTGCAATATTTTCTGCCTTTTTCCCCCACCTTGACATCCTTGCTTTAATTATAATAAAATTTAGAGAGATATTGGACCCTAGTGTTAATGTCTTTGAGTTTTCTTTTTGGTTTCAGGAAAAGAGGACAATTTGTGATTTAAAGGAGATGCTATGCACACACATGTGTGTATATATCTATCTGTCTATTCAACTGTCTATATAAATGTAACATTATGCACAAGAAAAATAATGATAATTTACTTATTCTGTGCAAGATAGAGTAAAAGACCTAAGCATGGTATGTTCACTTGGAAACTGGCTAGTCATGTACCATAAATGAGAGACAGCAGATGGTTGATAAGAAGAGTACACTAGGGTCCTCAGAAAAGAATAGCAATGACAAATGAACAACCTTACAGTGCACTGGATAGATCCTCTGTGGAGGACTGATGATAAAGTATGGACAGAAGCTGCACAAGATGAAATGAGTATGAAGAGGCCATAGTTTAGTTTAGTTCAATAAAAAGACTTTCCATTATGAGGCACTCATAGATCTTTCAAATAATCAAATTATCCTAAAACAAGATTAAAGATGATAAGTTCATTGTATGTTTTTTGTACTAGGAATGGACCATGGCCGCTGATTTTATCTAGTCTTGTTATAATTTTCACCCTGGATATAGGGTGACCTTACAGACTGTCTTCATAAAGATTTTATAGAGACAAGAAAATAAGCATATGGTTTATCTTCTTGATTGTCTTTTTGAGTGCCTTTGTGAATGCTCTTGTGATTTTAGAATTATTTCCTCTTTAAGGTTCCTTGAAAATCAGCCCTTTAATGCCTTCAGAATATGTATGACTTCCAACAAAGATTTTTCTATATCTATTTGGTTAGATCTGACACTTTTTCTTACTTAAAATATTTATCTCCTTTCTCACTTAACACTTAGTGAGGTAATAGAATTCAAATGTTAGCATTCCTCTTTCATTGATGATGAGAATGCATCACTATAGAATACGTAGTAGAATTATTGTTGTGTTTCTATATTTTATTTATGGTTTTCTTTCTACTTTCATCTATAAATTCTCTCTTGAGATGATTCAACTTTTTTTTTTTAGTTTTTGCAAGGCAAATGGGGTTAAAGTGGCTTGCCCAAGGCCACACAGCTATTAAGTGTCTGAGACCAGATTTGAACCCAGGTACTCCTGACTCCAAGGCTGGTGCTTTATCTACTAAGCTACCTAGCCGCCCCTGATTCAACTTCTTTCTGGTCTTGTGCCAGACTTTCTGCAGACATTTTTCCCCCATGATGCTTTTTTTTTTTTTTTGCTGTTTTAAAAGTTGATTTCGTTAGAAATCTTCTAACATCCTCCTCTGTAATGTTTTGCAAATGAGTTTGTATTCTAAAATGGTATTATCCTTGGCTGCCATGTTTCTGCTTGGCAACAAGATTAAATCTCTTGTCAGCTGAGGCAGTTTTGGGGCTGCTATTAAGTTGGTTAAACTTCTTTAAATAATTTTTTTTGTTATTCTGAACTCTACAAACTAAGAAATGTGAACATTTCCATATACAAAGAATAGAAAAAAAGAGGATTTTATATGAAATCATGTAGCTTTTTTAAGTATAATATAAATTCATTAGATTAATTTCAAATCCATCCTGAATGTCTCCATTTGAACTTACTTTTATTCTCTTCTGTGCATTTTTTAAAAATGGACCCTCTTTTGTTTCTTCTTTTTTTTTTGGAGACATCACAATGACTGGTTCCCCTTTCCACCTGCAGTTTTTTAAAAGCCCTTCCTTGTAACAAAGAAATAGAGTCAAACAAAATAAATCCACATGTTGGATTTGTTCAAAATGTCTCATTCTGGTCTTCTGTTCAGTCATTGTTCTTTCAGGAGATAATATGTTTATGGCTGATACTCTGGAGTCATAGCTGGTCTTTGCATTGGTCAGAGTTTGTAAGTCAAAGAAATTATTTTCCTGGTTCTAAACACTACACTCTACTTCAGTTCATATAAGTGTTTCCAAGTTTCCTGAACCTCTTCTTTTCATCATTTCTTTTAGTGCAGTAATATTCCATTACATTGATATTCTGTAATTTGTTTAACTACTTCCCCATTTGATGGAATCCTCCTTAGTTTCAACTTTTTTTGCTATAGCAAAAAGTATTGCTGGAAATATTTTTATTTAAATAAAAATAATTAAAACCAAATTTTAAAATAGTGAAATAAAAAAATTAAATAAAATTTATTTATTTAAAGAAAGCGATTTAAAAATCAGTTATGGGGCAGCTAGGTGGCGCAGTGGATAAAGCACCAGCCCTGGAGTCAGGCGTACCTAGGTTCAAATCCAGGCTCAGACACTTAATAATTACCTAGCTGTGTGGCCTTGGGCAAGCCAATTAACCCCATTGCCTTGCAAAAACCTTAAAATAAAATAAAATAAATAAAAATCAGTTATCATTTTCTTTGATCCCTTTGGATTATAGGCCTTTGAAAAAATTGCTGGGTCAAAGACCATGCACGGTTTAGTGATTTTTTTTTTTAAGTATAGTTCCAACTTAACCTAACCAGAACAGTAGATCAATTCACAGCTTCCCCAACCCTGTATTAGTGACCCTCTAGAAATTGACATTTTTCCATTTTAGTAGAACTTCAGAGTTATTTTAATTTCTCTAAATTATTTTTGATAATTTGGAACTTTTTTACATGATAATTTGTTTTGATAATTCTGTTTGATCATACACCTTGGCTATTTATCTATTAGGGGTTTGTTCTTACATATTTGAATCACTTTTCTACCTTTGGTCTTAGACCTTTATCAGAGTAACTTCCTACGAAGAGTTTTCCTAGTTTTCCTAGTTAACTATTTCCCTTCTTTTTGATTTTATGTAATCAAAATTATACATTTTTATCTACATGTCTGATAAGAAATTTTTCTGTATTCTATAGTCGTGAAAGGTATCTCTTCCTCTTCCTCTTAATTTATTTTTGAAATGACCTTAAATAGAAATCTTACATCATTTTAGAGTTTATTGTGGCATATTGCATGATACGTTTTATCTAAAACTAATTTCTGCTAAATTGCGTTCCTGTTTTCCCTGTAGTTTTTGTCACATTGACCTAACTCTCTTGTAGTTAGGGTCTTGCAGTTTATTGGAACATTTTGCTATTATGTTTATTTGCTTCTTTGTTATATGTACCTACTCTGTTCCACTCATCTTATTTCCTGATTTTTAATCAGTACCAAATAATTTTGATGATTACTGTTTTATACTATATTTTGAGTTTTTGATTTCTATGTGCCTTTCCTTCCTTCTCACTTTTTTCATCTTTTTGCCTTGAAATTCTTGACTTTTTCTACCTCCAAATGAACATTAGGTTTTTTTGTTGTTGTTGTTTTTGTTGTTCTACTTTGTTTTTCACTTGATAATAAAAGTTTATGGTAATTTGAATGGAATGAAATTAAGTAATCTAACATGTCAGCATAATCATTTTATAATATATTATCATAACTCAACCTTGAATAATTACTGTCTTTCTATAATTCTTTAGTTATAATAAAAAGTATTATTTTGAAATTGTAGTCATATAGTTCCTATATGTGTTTTGGTAGATAGACTTTCAAATATTTTATACATTCTGTAATTATTTTGAATGGAATATCTTTTTCTAGTTCTTCCTGTTGATTTGTTGGACAAATTTCAGAAAAATTTATATATGTAGATTTATATATATATATATATATATATATATACATATATATGTATATATATAGCAACTTTGTTGAAATCATTACTTTAATTAATGTTAGTTCTCTAGATTATCATCTGCAAAAAGTGATAATTTTTTTATTTGCCTATATTTATTCCCTCAATTTCTTTTTCTTATTGTATTGTTATTGCTAGCATCTCTAGAATGAAATGAAAAAATAGTGGTTATAACTGAGATCCATGTTTTTATCCAGTTCTTATTGGAAAGGTTTCTTACATTCCTCCATTACACAAAATTCTGGTCCTTGGTTTAGATAGATATTACCATTTTGAGAAAAGGTTCTTTTAATATTTTAATGAAAATAGATATCATATTTTATCAAAAGCTTTTGGGGCACATGTTATACTATTTTAATACTAATTTAGTTTGTTTATAATTTTCCTATTATAGAAGCAGGAATAATCTATTCCTGCTGTATAGTCTTTTTAATATCTAGCAGTAGGCATTTTGCTAATACAATATTATTATGGCATAATCCAACCTTTAATAACTAATGTCTCTCTAATTATTTGTCTTTTTTTTTGCTTATGTAAAGAGGATTTTGTAATGTGTTTATATAGTTCCTATGTATATTTTGGTAGGTAGACTTTTAAATATTTTATATATATTCTCTAGTTATTTTGTATGAAATTTCTCTTTCTCCTCTTCCTTCTTGGGCAAATCTTCACTAAGAAATCCATTTAAATTATCCGTTTTCTAAAAACAGAGTTTGTTGAAATAGTGGACTTCAAATGATCATAACTGCATACAGTATTATCTTTTCATCTTTACCCATTCCCTTTCTTTAGTATTAATTTTGATCTTTGGTTCAGCCACTTGATAATCTCATTCCACACAGATAATTTCTTCTATAGCATTGGATATTCTTGCTGAATTTTATTCTACTTTTTGCCTAGTATAAATAAGTGATTTTCATATGTGCTTCCATTCCTGTTAAAACATTATCACTTTAACCCTAACATACTTCTATTTCATCTTGCAAGTTTTGAGGTATTCAGAGCCACATATATATATATATATGTGTGTGTCTGTATAGACTTTCTAGAGTCCCAGATTTGGAGAAATCCTTAAAAATCATCTTATCCAACTTCATTTTACAGAGGAAGAAAACAAGGGTTCCTGTTTGAAATTTTCATAATGACTTCCATCATGGAAAATGTCATCAACTAGGATTCTTTGGATTTTTGGTAGACTGATAAATCTGTGAGATACACATACACTTCATGCAAGGGTCAAAAAAGAGTTTGCTAGTACTTTCCACTCTTGGCGATTTCTAGAGTATCCATCCTTTTGCTTGTACATGATTCTGAGTAATTTGTTTAATCTCGGACAGATCAACTGTATTTTAAATTACCTTATTATTAGTTTGTCTTCCAGGTGAACTTTTTCTCACTTGATTTTTAAAAAAATAGAATTCTCACTTCCAATAATGCCCTTCCTCCCAATAAAACCCTATTTTGTAAGTTTAGTAAAACAAACCAATATGTTGACCATGTCAGAAAATGTTTATGTTTCATTTTGTACCTACAGTTTACTTCCTCTCTGCTTTGAGAATGGAGGTGCACTTCATCAGTTTTCTGAAGTTAATCCTAGTATAGACCAGGATCTTGATGTTATTTAATATTGTATTCATTTGCATTTTTGTGTAAATTATCCTCTTAGTTCTGCTTACTTGACTCTCTATAAATTCAAAAAGCTTATTTAAGTTTGTTGATTTCATCATATTCATAATTTCTTAGTACACTAATAT
Source organism: Macrotis lagotis (assembly GCF_037893015.1). NCBI lineage: Eukaryota > Metazoa > Chordata > Mammalia > Peramelemorphia > Peramelidae > Macrotis > Macrotis lagotis. The sequence goes on along the minus strand of NC_133658.1, from coordinate 145,215,312 downwards.
TCTATTGCAGTCATGTACCATCATTTGTTTGGCAATTCCCTGACAGGAATCCATTTTGTTTCCAGTTGTGACTAACCTAAAAAATTATTTCTATAATGTTATCATTATCATTGAGGCTATAAAATAAAACCACATAAATCATTAGTATTATGTATTTCATCAACAAACCTAACAGGAAAAAATAGAGAAATCCTGTTTAAGATAACCACAAAATATAGAATATGCTTGGGAGTCTGCCTACTAAGGTAACTGTATGAATCCAACTACAAAATACTGCTTACTAGAATAGAGACCTAAGTTACTGGAAAATGAAGCAATATAATTAATGTGATAATTCTATCTAACTTTCATTCAGTGTTATACCAATCAAACTAACAAAGGGTTACTTTAGGGAATTAGAATAAATAATAGTGGTTAAGGGAGGAGGAGCAAAAGTTGAAAATTTTCAAGGGAAATAACGAATAAAATGGGAAGATTCCAAACTAATATAGCACAACACTTATCAGAATTATTGGGGCATGTCTTCCTTTGGGAAGGCAGCTCTCTCTTGGGAAGCATGATCCCCCAGGTAACCTCTCATGCTTCTATACTTTTTTTTTTACTGCTCATCCTCCCGTGACAGCTTAGGTTGTTGATGTGACTGCTGCCCCTTAGGGAATAAATGACTTATAACAGCCTTTACTCTTTTTCTCCCTTAACTTCTTCTAATCACAGCAATATTTAAATAAATCTTTCCCTCCAAAAAAAGAAAAAAAATGACTTGGTACTCATTAAAAAATAGAGAGCTTGATCAGGGGAATAGATTACCAAAACAAACAAACCTAACAGCCTGGTGTTTGATAAAACTAAAGGCCCCAGCTCTTAAGGTAAAGACTCTCTATTTGACAGAAATTGCTGGAAAATCTGGATAGCAACATGAAATAAATTATAGACCAACATCTCATATCATATTCCAAGGTAACTCCAAGAGGATATGAATTATCAATAATCTCTTAATTGCACCATTTAATGGCCTCTTCTATTCAGACTCACTTTCTTCTTAACTATCTCTCCTCTTGGTTTCTCTGATGCTGTTTCCTTCTGCTTCCTTCCACCTGATAGTTTTTTCTCTCCTTTTCTGACTGTCACCTGTCATGTCCACTAACTGGGGGGGTTCTGCAAGGCTCTGTCCTGGTCCCTCTTCTCTTTTCCCTCTAAACTGTTCCACTGGGTGATCTCCTCAGCTCCCATAGTTTCAATTAAACTCAGCATGTCCAAAACTGAATTCATTCTTTTCCCCCCAAAATACCCTCCCTTGTTCTTAACCTCCCTATTATTATCAAAGGTCACACCATCCTCCCAGTCACCCAGCTCTCGGTCTGTGGGTTAGCCTCTGCTCCCCTCTCTAGCTCCCCCTCAGCTAATCAGCTGTCGAGTCTTGGCCTCTCTACCTTTGACACCGCAGCCACCTAGGACAGCAGCCTCCCCATTCCAATCCACCCTGTCCTCTTCAGATGCACTTGGAGCCATTTCACTCCTTTCTCCAGGGTCCTACCATTCAGCTCACTCCCAGTATTTACCTGTTACCTCCAGGATCAAGGACAGAGTGCTCTGGCTCTCAGAGTCCTTCCTAAGCCCTCCCATTCCAGTCTTCTTACACCTTACTCCCTAAAATGTCCCCTCTGATCCAGTGGCACGGACCTCCTGCTTTCCTCACATAAGACACAAGCATTTTCACAAGCTCTCTCTCCCTCAGCATCCCTGAACCTCTTTCAAGACTCAGCTTCTTCAAGAAGTCTTTCCTAGTCCCCCTTAATCTTAGTGCCTTTCCTCTGAGACCCCCCCCCCCATTTATCTTGTAAGTGTCTTATTTGTATGTAGTTGGTCTTATGTTGTCTTCTTCATTCGACTATGAGCTTTTTGAGAATGGGAACCTTTTTTTCTTTTTTCTTTTTTTTCCTTTATGTTCTCAGCCCTTAGCATAAGCACCCTTAGCATTAAATAAATACCTGACTGACATGAATTAACCTCAATGTTCAAAGGACACAAAATAAACACATTAGAGGAACAAAGACAAAATCACCTTTCAGATCTGTGAATGTGGAGGAATTCATGGCTAAATGAGGAATAGAGAGAATAACAGAATGTAAAATAGCTACTTTGATTACATAAATTTAAAACATTGCTATATAAACATATCCAATATAATCAAGATTAATGGGAAAAAGGAAACTGGGGGAAAAATATCTTTGCACCAAGTTTCTTGGATGAAGGGGTCATTTCTAATATCTTCAAGGAAATTATTTAAATTTGTGAGAATAAAAAGTCATTTCTCATTTTATTAGTGGTTAGAAGATTTGAACAGGTGGTTCTTAAGGAAAAAAAAGTGCAGACTATAGGAACATTTAAAAATGCTCCAAATCACTAACAGTTAGAGAAGTGCAATTCAAGCTCCCATCAGTTTGACAAAGTTGACAAAGGAGGAGAGGGACCAATCTTGTAGGGGTGATAGGAAAACAAGAACATTGATGCACTGTTGTAGGACAGTGGATTGGTCCGGCTTAGAGGATTAGTCTGGAAAGCAATTTAAAACTATGCCCCCAAAGTTACTAGACTATATATTTCTTTTGACTCAGTGATTCACATCTTAGACTGCCATCTCGAGTCTTCTTTGTACAAAAACATTTACAGCACTTCTGGGGAATGACTGACAAATTACAATATGTAAATTCAATAAATACTGTTGTGCTATAAGAATTGATGAAAAGTTTAAGGGAACATGGAAAGACTTGTATGAAATGATAGAGTGAAGTGATATAGAGCAGTACCAGTAAAATAATTTATACTAAAATATAGTGTTCAAGGGAAAATGTTCAAAGACTTAAATAATTGCAGTGCAATGATTGACCATGATTTCCAAGGACTAGTGATGACAGTGTTACATCTCCTAACAGGAGATAGACTAAATATACAGAATGAAATATGGTTTTGGACATGAACAATATGAGAATTTGTTTTACTATTATGAATACTTTCTACAAGGATTTTTTTTTCTTTTTTCCAGTGCAGAATATTATCAGGAGAAAAAAAAATGCTTAAATCATTTGAAAAAAAATTTAATTTTAAAAATTTCGGGAGAAAAATAATCTGTGCTGTAAATATTTAAAAGTGATCATTTTGATGTTTGCCAAGTTGTGGAAATGGCAAACCACTCCAGTATCTCTGCCAAGAAAACCCCAAACGGGGTCACAGCGTTGGATATAACTGAAAAATGACTTAACGACAACAACAGCAACAACAAAAAAGTGCCTCTTTTTATTCTCCTCTAATTTTTTTTTATGATGTAATAGGTGTCACAGTAGCTAGACTACTAGGCCTAGAGTAGGGAAGTTCTGAGTTCAGATTTGACCCCAGACACTCGCTAGCTATGTGTCCTTGGATAAGTCACTTAATTATTGTTTGCCTTAGTTTCCTCAATTGTAAAATGGTTATAAAATAATAAAGCCTACCTTTCAGGATTGGCATAACAATCAATCAAATGAGATCACGTTTGTAAAGGCTCTTAATACACTCACTACTTGACCTTGTATTGTTAAAACTTACAGTGATATGTAGTACAAGATGTTAATCTAAATCTAATTCCATCAAATGGCTTTGTATCTCACAGTAGTTCTCATGGAACAGAGACTTTGACTCAGTAGGTTTTGTTCTTGGGATTCTTACACGCTAGAGTACTTTGTTCAGTTGCTTCTAGACCTTGCATCCCTAGGATCAACTTTTTGGTTTTTCATCAGCACTAAATATTTTTGATAATTACTCCTTCATGATATAGGACATAATCTGGTCATATATAGCCCCTTCATTCCTTCATTATTTTCCTTGGCATTTTGAGAAGTGTAGTGCCCTTAGCGTACTGGATTTGATCTCAAAGAAAATTGAGTTCAACTCTCTTCTCAGACTTAGTTGTTGAGTGACCTCAGCGGCCACTTATTTTCCTTTTCTTCAAAGGTTTGCAAGGATCAGATGAGAGAATACTTCTTCCTTAAAATACTGCATCATTGTGAGCTGCTGTTAACTGTTATTTCCTTTTTATTTTTCTTCTTTTATAAAATAACCCATGGCTTGCCATGGGATGAAATCTATGCATTAATTTAGGTAGCATAATTTTTATTAAAAATGATATGGCCCTGGGGCACCTAGGTGACCCCAATGAATAGAGCATGACCCTGAGTCAGGAGGACCTGAGTTCAACTTTGACCTCAGATACTTAATACTTACTTAGCTGTGTGACCTTGGGTCTCTTACCCTATGTAAAAAAAAAACACATAAAAAATGATATGGCCCAACCATGAACAATAACTATCAGTCCAATTATTTCTCTTGCACAGTTGTAAAGAGTATTTCATAATTATATAAGTCCTGAATGTGGCCTGGTAGCTTAAATTGCACATGTTTTATTCATTTTGTAATAACTCTGAATAAAATTTCTTTTCCCAGTCTTTTCTATTAGATTTTGTCAATAATATAAATAGTTAATTACTTTTGTATATTTATTTCACATCTTGATACTTAGTTATTAAATTGTTTCAATTAGATTTTTACAAGATGAACTTTGGATGAACAAGTAGAAAGGCATAAAAGAAGCTGTGTTATTATATAAGTTACCTTACAAAATTATTCAGTAAATATTTTTCTCATGGTTGTTTGCTTATTAGTGGTATAATCTCCTAGCTTCCTTTTCTTCTCTCACTGAAATTTCATCAGATGCTTCAGGAATTGGGGTGGGGTGGGGGGGAGTGATGGATTAGACTTTTTTATTTTTATATCTAATATTTATTCTCATTTTATACAAATAATGTTTTTTATACATTAATAAAATATTTTTGTTTAAGAGTAAACAAAATACCTCCTCCCCCCCAAAAATATAGACTCACTTGAGTGATAAAGGGGAGAGAAAAAAATTAAAATTAAAAAAAAATAATAGTAATAATTGTAGGTATGGCCAGGTGGTGCAGTGGATGGAGCACTGGCCCTGGAGCCAGGAGCACCTGAGCCCATATCCAGCCCCATACACCCAACAATCACCCAGCCGTGTGACATGCAAGCCACCGCAACCCCACTGCCCTGCAAAAACCAAAAAAAAGAAAAAAAAAAGACCCAAAATAAAATAAATTAGTAATAATAATAATAATGATGATGATGATGATGATGATGATGATGATGATGATGATGATGATGATGATGGCTGGGTGGCGGACAGAGCATTGGACCTAGAGCCAGGAGCACCTGGGTCCAAATCCGGCCTCAGACACCCAACAATCACCCTGCTATGTGGCCTCAGGCAGACCACCCAGCCGCATTTGCCCTGCACCCCCCCCAAATAATAATAATAATAATAAAAAATGTGCTTCAGTCTTTGTTCCAACACCTCCAACTCTGTCGTGGTTGGATCACATTCTTTATGATAAGTCCATCACAAAAGTTACTTCCATATTTTTCCAATGTTGCCATTGCTGATCGCAACTCCCTCCTTTCTCATTTCTCTACTACCATGTACTATATTTCCTCTCTCCTTTCACTCTGACTCTGCTGTAGGGTAGCTGAGTGGTGCAGCAGACAGATCCCCGGCTCTGGAGCCAAGAGGCCCCAAGCCCCCCTACCACCCCTTAGGCCCAGCATCCACCTGGCCCTATGGTCCTGGACAGGTCATCCAATCCCAGCCCCTTGCAAGAAGTAGAAAAGAAAATGTGTTATATCTGACCACTCTCCCCCCCATGGTCCATCCTCTCCTCCTTCATTCACATCCCCCCCTTCCCCCTGTCCCCTCCCTCTCTCCTTCTTACTCCAGATGCCTATACCCCATTGAGTATATATGCTGTTTCTTCTCCTAGCCACCTCTGATGAGGGCAAAGTTTCCCTCATTCCCCCTTGCCTCCCCCCTTCCATATCATTGCAGTAGTTCATTGTAATAAAGAGAAATCTTATATGAAATATCTTGGCCTATTCCCCCTCTCCTTTTTCTTTCTCCCATTCCATTTCCCTTTTTTTCTATTGACTTCATTTTTACACCATATTTTATCTTCAAATTTAACTTTCTCCTGTGCTTCATCTATAAAAGCTTCTTCTACCTGCACTGTTAACTGAGAAGGTTCATATGAGTATTATCAGTGCCATTTTTCTATACAGGAATACATGCAGTTCATCATCATTAAGTCCCTCATATTTTCCCCTTCTCCTCCAATCTCTATACTTTACCTGAGTCCTGTATTTGAAGATCAAACCTTCTGTTCAGCTCTGGCCATTCCAACAGGAACATTTGAAATTCTCCTGGTTCTTTGAAAGTCCATCTTTTTCCCTGGAAGATGACATTCAGCCTGGCTGGGTAGTTGATTCTCGGTTGCATTCTAAGCTCTTTTGCCTTCTGGAATATTATATTCCAAGCCCTACGAGCTTTTAATGTAGTTGCTGCTAAGTCCTGTGTGATCCTGACTGCAGCTCCACGATATTTGAACTGTGTCCTTCTGGTTGCTTGTAATATTTTCTCTTTGACTTGGGAGTTCTGGAACTTGGCTATAATATTCCTAGGGGTTGGTTTTTTGGGATCTCTTTCTCAGGGGGATCAGTGGATTTTCTCCATTTCTATTTTGCCCTCTGCTTCTAGGATATCAGGGCAATTTTTCTGTAGTAATTCTTTGAAAATGATGTCAAGGCTCTTTTCCTGATCATGACTTTCAGGTATTCCAATAATTTTTAAATTATCTTTCCTAAATCTGTTTTCCATATCAGCTGTTTTTTCAATGAGATGTTTCACATTTTCTTCTAATTTTTCATTTTTTTGGTTTTGAAGTAATGAATCCTGATTTCTCATAAATTCATCAATCTCTCTGAGTTCTATTCTTTGCCTGAAGGATTTGTTTTCCTCAGAGAGTTTTCTTATCTCTTTTTCCATCTGGCCAATTTTGCTTTTTAAAGCATTCTCCTCCTCAATAACTTTTTGACCTGTTCTATACATTTGACCTAAGCTGGTTTTTAGCATGCTATTTTCTTCAGCATTTATTTGGATTTCCTTGATTAAGCTGCTGACTTCATTTTCATGTTTTTCCTGCATCTCTCTCCTTTCTTTTCCCAGTTTTTCTTCCAACTCCCTCATTTGATTTTCAAAGTCTTTTTTGAGCTCTGTCATAGCCTGAGCCCAATTTCTGTTTTTCTTGGAGTCTTTAGATGCAGGAGCTTGAGCTTCCTCATCTTCAGACTGAGTATATTGATCCTTCTTGGGATCATAGATAATGTATTTCTCAATGGTGTTCCTCTTGTTTCTCTGCTTGCTCATTTTTGCAGCCTAAGCCTGTTTTGTGGTGCTTCCTGAGCTTTTGGGACACTCTCACAAGGATCTCAGTGTGTGAGGCTCTGTCCTCCCTCCTGGTCTGTGAATGGCCATGTGTGCCCCCCTCTGCCACGGGGCTGAGGTGGGGGGCCCCTGTTGTTCTATTGGGGGGGGGTCCTAGACTGGGATCAGGATCTGAATGTGGTCAGAGCCCCAGAGTCCTGTTCTAGAGGCAGAGGACAGAGCTCTGCAGTCTCTCTCTCTCCACTCCCCTCCTTCAGCTCAATGGGCTCAAGCCCTGGGGGCTACTGCTTACTGTCTTGCCTGCTTCTGTTCCTGGATCTGGAATGCAGTGGCCAAGCTTCTAGCTTACCCTGGGTCTGCCTCTGGGAGGCTGAAGTTCTTTCGCTCTGGCGGGCTGCCCCTCCAACCCGGGGGAGCAGAGCCTTTCTGCTCTTTTCCAGGTTACCTTGGGTTGGAGAACTGCCTCATTGGGTCCCTTTGTGGTTTCTGTCTCTCAAAAATTTAGTTAGAGTCCTTAGTTTCAAAGATTTATGAGAGAGCTCCTAAGACACGATCTGCTCTTGTCGCCATATTGGCTCCACCCCTGCATTAGATTGTTTTATATAAAAGGATAACTAGTAAGGACTTATGTCCCACAATTTTAAGAAGTTTTGATAAATAGCTTTTTTTTAAAGGTGAATTAAATAAGAATTGTTAGATGAATGTTTAGTTCTGATACATGGTAATTGTTCAGTTTTTAAATCTGAAAAGTTAAACTGGTTATAAAATGGTTAATTTGTTTTTGACGTGGTTTCTTGATATTTCTGCCCCTTTCTTTTAAATTCTGAGTTAATTTTCAGAAAATTTGGCCCCCATCTTCTGAGCTCAAAGAAGATACACATTTACCAAAAACAACATTGGTTTTAGCTTGATAGGCTTAAAGTTTAGCATTAATGGAAAAGTCTTTAGATTTATGTGGTCTGCTTTTCATCCAGCATCTAAACAAAGGATGCTGAAATTAGTCTCATCCTTTTTGGAGCGTCCCATGGGGTTGCTAAATTAAGTCTTTGGTGAGGTATATAATTTTCAAGACTTGTTATCACATTCATATTATTCTCCGTCTTGCTAACTCTTGTTATATGCTTCTTAGGAACTCTGACTAGTAATCACTACATCCCTAAAACAGTCAACTCATCCAGGCCTGAAGGCAGTGGGAGCCCCACCAGGGTGGGCTGGAGTTTCGGCTCACCCCTCCCCAGCCTCCCCCGCAGCCCCCCACTTTGCTCCCCACCTATGCCAGTCCCAGAGAGACTTGCCTCCAGCCGAGGAGCCACCGGCTTTTACGACCTTGTCTGGTCATAAGGTTCCCACAGGAACTGAAGCAGGAATTTCATAAACTCATCCCTCACTCACTCTGCTCCTCTCCTGACTCCCATAGATCTGGCCGGTCTTCTCCATGGGGCTTTCCTCCACAGGCCCATCCCACAAAGGCAGATAGGCCTAGGCTCCTTTTATTGACCTCTTGAAATTACCATCTTCCTCTTCTGCTTCCAGCCCCTCAAAGGAGGGGGCCACAGCTTCCCTATACTCTCCCTCCTTGAAAATGTTTAACCCATGCATCTTCAAACACAAAAAAGAGGATTGATTGATTGTATGTGAAACAGTGAATTTGGTTATGTTCTTATACTATCATGTATTGATTCTAAACAAATCAATTAAACTTGTTTGTCTCAGCTTCCTCATCTATAAAATGAGCATGAAAAGGAAAAGGCACTCCACTCCAGAATCTCTTTTTGTTTTGTTTTTATCAATATTCTTTTTTAAAAATTTATTTATTTTTGAATTTTACAATTTTTCCCCTAATCTTGCTTCCCTCCCCCCCACCCTCCACAAAAAGCAGTCTGTTAGTCTTTACATGCTATACAGTGATCTAAATTGAATGTGTTGAGAGAGAAAGCATATCCTTAAGGAAAAAAATAAAGTATAAGAGATAGCAAAATTACATAAGATAATGGTTTTTTAAAAATTAAAGGTAATAATCTTTGGTCTTTGTTCAAATTCCACAATTCTTTCTCTGGATACAGATGGTATTCTCCATCACAGATAACCCCAATTGTCCCTGATTGTTGCACTGATGGAATGAGCAAGTCCATCAACACCAATCATCACTCTCACGTTGCTCTTAGGATATACAATGTTCTGGTTCTGCTCATTTCTCTCAGTATCAGTTCATGCAAATCCCTCCAGGCTTCCCTGAATTCCCATCCCTCCTGGTTTCTAAGAGAACAATAGTGTCCCATAACATACATCTACTACAGTTTGTTCAGCCATTCTCCAACTGATGGACATTCACGTCTTTGCCACCATAAACAGGGCTGCTATTAATATTTTTGTACAAGTGATGGTTTTACCCTTTTCATGATCTCTTCAGGGTATAGACCCAGTATTGCTGGATCAAAGGGTTTGCATGTTATCAATATTCTTTATTAATTATTGTACCCAAAGTGATCCCTTTTCAGTTAGCTCTCAGAGCAGAAGTCTTCTGTCCATGCTCCCAGGAATACCTACTATAATGCCTCAAAAATGCATCTCAGCTAGAGACCATTTACCTGCATTTAAAGGACAACTGAACTCTGAAATCTTGATGAACTTGCTTTAGGATTAGAACTCTTCTTTTTAGAGATTGTCATTATATAGCCACATCTTTTTCTAGCCTGATGATGCCTCTGTTAACTGTAGCTGCTACCCTCAGAATTTTCATCGCTTTTTCTTCCATGATAAAAACCTCTACTTAAAAGAAAAAAAAAATTGGAACACAGTTGTGTAGTTGGTTTCCATGTCCCCTTCTCAACCTTTTCTTAAAAAATTATTTTTTAGATCACATTATGGTTCCTTTTAAAAAAAATCTGTCCTTTCCCCCTATTCATTTGGTACTCCATTGTTAAAAAAAAATTAATCAAATAAACCTGAACCCTATGAGACTACAATATGTGTCATAACACTCTCCTAAAGCACTGACCTCACCAACTTTTACTAAGGAAGGTAGAATAAGCCTTTGCACTCAAGCTAACTTTATTAGCAGAATCTTTGCTTTCAAAGACGATTTAGTTCTCACACTATATTATAACATAGGTGTATAGAATTGTGAAAATGCTACTGAATTCCAGACTTCATTTTAGGATGTCCTGTAGTATTTCCAATCATAACAGAAGAATTGTTTAGAATTCTAATGGGGTAGCTAGGTAGCACAGTGGATAGCATTCCTGAAGTCAGGAGGAACTTGAGTTCAAATCCAGCCTCAGACACTTAATAATTACTTAGCTATGTGACCTTGGGCAAGTCACGTAACACCATTGCCCTGCAAATAAATAAATAAGCTTTATTATAGGATTTGAAAATCTAAATTTACAAGACCAAATTCTTTTGTCCAATCGCCTTACAAAAGGATTCTCCACAGGGTTCCTTAAAATGAATACTTCTGATTCACTTTACACACATCTTTGATTTCCAAATGCTTACATTTTCTTATCTATAAAAATCCAGGAACCATTACCAGACTTGACCTTACCAGAGCCTAATCAAAGCCCAGAGCTTACTTTGACACTTAAAGATCTCAAAAGCAGTCTCAGACCTGGAGGGAGTCAAATTCATCTCTCCTTCATCTCTTAGCCTCCCTAAACTATAAGAGAGCCTGTCTACTGCCTCAAATAGTAAAAGGGAAAAGGCAAGTGAATTAAAGGCAAAGCTGGAAAGAGAGGTAAGCAAAGAGAAATGCTATAATATATAATCAAGAACTTACATTTCATAGATTTTATCTCAGTGCTATTTATTTTTTAGATTTAAGTAACATAGAATCCTAAATCTGTAAAAATAGATGTAAAAGGGCAGCTTAGCTTCATGTACCCCACTCTAAAATATCTTCCCCTCCAAATAGCACCAGACTAAATAACAAAATTTCAGTGAGAAACTATAGTAAGTGACTTTATCAACTCCAAAACTGCACAAAGCATCAGCCAAAAACCCACAGACAGTAGGGGGCGGGGGAAAGGCCCACCAGAAAAACCCAACAGTGCAAGTAAACCAGATGAGAGCCCTCAGAGCCCGAGCAGAGGCAGTCTGAAACATCCATTACCTATGAAGTTCTGCATCGAGTCAGCAAGAATAGAGTCACTCCCATGAGAATGCTAGCATGGTCAGATTTCCATGGGGTAGATCAAGTGGACTGTCTGTCAATGGACAGGTCAGCAGCGATAGCACTCTCACCAGGTCATCCAGGCTCAGGGGTTCCAAGGTCCCCAGCATGCTCTACTGAGATGCCACAGGAGATCCATTCCCAAACCTCACACTCTTAGCATAGAAACACTCTGGGAGCTTTAGTCAACACGAGAATTCAGGTGGCCTAGGTCGAGATGGAGTATGGCCAACCACCCTGTCCAAAAATATAGGAGGGGTCTGAGACTGGCTCTAGCTTAAAGCCCCAGTTCAAAAGAGATGAAAGAATAGAAGGTTCTGACCACTATCAAGAACTATTATAGATCCAGAGATAGCAAAATAATAATAATAATAATCCAGCCTATAAAAAGAATGCAACTCTTTAACCTCTGAAAGCAGAGTTTCAAAGGAATAAATAGGTTTTCAATGCTAACTGTATGACTACTTAGAAAAAGAGAAACAAGAAATAAAATTTCAGGAGGGCAGAATTGGAAGCAGGATCTCTAGCTTAGAAAGCAAAATGGCTACTCTTAAGTAAGGGACTCCCTGAAAATTAGAATAGATAAAACAGAAATCCGTCATTCCTTGAAACAAGAAGAAATATTAGGGCAAAAATCAAAAGATTGAAGAGATAGAAGAAAATGTTAAGGTATTTATCAGAAAAAACTAACCTGGAAAACAGGTAATTGAGAAAGAATTTTAAAATCATCAGACTTCCTGAAAATCATGATACAAAAAAGGAAGAAGGGAATGAAAATAGAGATAATCCACTGATGATTCATCTGTGGAAACACCAAAATGTAAAGTCTTACCAAGATTCAGAATCCCCACATCAAATTTAAAAAATACTGCAAATATCCAGAAGGAAGCATTTCAAATACTAAAAAATCACTGTCAGGATCATACAAGACCTGGCAGCTTCTACTAAAAATAGAGGAAATTTTGTCACACAATACTACAAAACAATCTACAAACTACAAAAACAAAACAGAACAGTTTCACATTGTAAAGCAGAGTATAATTCTACTGGGGGGAAATCCTTTAATGTCACAGAGGACTTTCAGGCATTCCTACTAAAGACCAGAGCTGACTGGGAACTTTGAAATGCAAGCAGGAGAGTCAAGAGAAATTCAGGAAGAGAATTGAGTAATTTGAAGGGGCTCTATGATGATGGAGTGCTAACATTCTAATGAGAGAAGACACACTCTGGTGCAGAGGAGGCTTTAGGCTTTTGGCTTGACCTCCACAATTAACTACCAACTCACCAGTTCCATTTAACCAATTTTATAGAACTAGACATACTGCAAAGAAATAGCAAAAACAGGAATACAAAACTCATGCCCTTTCTTCAACACCAGGGTTTCAGGGAATGGAGACAAACCCTCTTTTCCATCTCTGTGGTCCCTGGGAAGAGGGGCTCAGGTTTAATTCAGTTTCTGCATAGCTTTGGCCCTACCACACTGACTTCTATTTACAGCCTGAGTTTTTAGCTTAGCCACGGGTGGGTGGATCTCCAGATTCATTCTTCAGGGTCTCAGTGCTAGATTCCTCTTAGACCCTACTTTCCTAATGCTACAAAATTCACAGATCATAACCATCTTTCTCTCCTTTACCTGGATGCAGGAAGAGTGGCCCCAATGTGGACATAAACAACAGAGGAGCGTTTTGTTCTCCACTTCTGGCCAGCCCTGCTCCCTCCCCACCCACTGCCTTCTGCAGCTTCTTCTCCTCCAGAACCCCTAAAAGCAGAAAAAACAGAGTCCATCCCAAGACTGACTGACCTAGCTTGACTGGAGCCTTTTTGAATGGGCCCCATTTCTGATTCTATGCCCAGTCATAGAGACTCCTTTTCACTAAATGTTTAGCAGCCTGAAACCAGTAACAGAATCTCTGTCCACTTTCCAAATCTCTTCAAGGCATTTCTAATACACATCATCAGATCTTCCTTAGAAGCAGATTCCCCAGTCCCATTCCATAGGGAAGGGGACTGTGATCATTAGCCACCCCCTCCCCATTATATTGAATTAAAAATAAATAAAATGTAAAGGAGGGACTATGTTATGTAATGCCAATGACATGTAAGGACCATTGAAAGTTTCAGTTCCTTTCTTCCCAGAGTACTTGAAAATTCCCCTCAACTTTGAATGATTTGGAACACAAATTGTTAAGATGTTTGAGGTTTAAAGCTAAACCACTATTCATCATATCTTTGCTATTCAGAAAAGTAAAGCTGAAGATGAAAGGTGATTCAGTGGCTGAATCTGAACTGGAATCTTTAGAACTAGAATCCTGAATTCTCAGAGTTTGTTCCTGGCAGTCTCTTTTTTGGCTAGTTTATCTGAAGAAACGGAGATTGTGCCCTACTTCATTTATCCATAAATTGGAACAATGCTCCTATAACTTTTATAGATATTTATAGTTATTTATTTATAGTATTTATAGTTATACCTATAGAAAGCTCAACCAGAGTGCTTTGATACAGTCATTTAGAAATAACTAAAGATCTCCATGAGAAAGGCATTTCCTTATAAACTATTTTTATTAGAAATTTTGTGGCATATAAAACAATTTTTAAAGTTTGAGAAACAAGTTTTGTTAGGATTTATATTAGGTTCTCTGTTCATTTTTTTTCTTCGTAATAGTTTTATATCCACAAAAGTTTATTTCAATGAATTTGGTACAATTTAAAGTTCCAAACAAGCAAATTAGCAGTTTATTTTTCTTAATGATAACTTTTAAAAATACTTATGTTCTTAGGGTATGATTTCTAATTACTAAATTACCTGTTGTTTATGTACCCTTTTTTCTTTCTTCTTATTACTATTCTATCTGTTTCAGTCACCCACTTTATTACTTGTCCCTGCTTTTCCTGGAATTTATTTAGTTAGTTAGTTAGTTAGTCAGTCAGTCACCTAATTTTCCTTCCTGACTCCTATAAACAAGCTAGGGAAAGTACATTTCTTCCAGTTTGAGAGATTTACCCTCTTAGTCTGTTTCCTTTTTGGAACCTGTCTGATCGGACTAAGGATTTTAAAATGAGGGTTGTGGAGGAGTCTGTTGAGCTTTGCTCATTGAGAATGTTACCTTACCTGATCAACTCCCCTTACCCTCTTTGGTTAACTTAGTTATTTCTATTAATATTCAGGTCCCCTCTTTTCCACTCCAAACTAGGCTTTAAACCAAGTTTGCTAACTTCCAGTGTGGGTGACCACAAATGATAAATCTCTTTCTCTGCTTTTTAAAATAAGTACTTAAGTGATGTCTTTTGTTCTTTAAATCAACATATTTTTTTTTGCCAGAACCCCCTCTTTTTCTGCCTTTGTCTTTCAGAGAGACTTATTATATAACTCATTGTATTTTTTAAAACAAACAAAACGGAGGTCAGCATAACTAATAAAAAAATTTTTAAAAACCTGAAAGTGTATTATGTGCAACATTTATAGATCACCACTACTGCAAAGAGATAGGGTTGGAGTGCCTGCTCATATCTCTATCACAGAAAAAGTGTTGATATAAATATTTTAGTGTGTTAGGGAACTTTGTTCTTATCAGTGACTTTTAGTGTAGAAAACTCAGTAATGGAATTCCCTGGGTCAGAAGAGTATGGACATTTTAGTCATTTTATTTGCAGACTAGTTGTACTGATTCACAATCTATCAACAATATTCCAGTATGACTGTCTTCCCTCTAACATCGACTATTCCCATCTTTACATTGTTGTCATCATTGTGTATATTGTTTTCTTGACTTTGCTTACTCATCCTGTATCAGTTCATGTACATCTCTGTGTTTTTCTGTATTCTTCACATTCATTATTCATTTGCCAAGGAGGGTTGAGATGGTGTGACCTGAGAACCCCCTTTGGTCCGCAGTAGTAGTATCCCCTAAGAATTTGTGTTTAGCTGTTAAAATATGGTTGCATTCAAAGGTTTCTGTAGATTGTATTCTCATTAGCTCCTCAGAGTTTTATAAAGCATTTGGCAAACTTTAAAGTGCTGTTCAAATATTGGTTATTGTTGTGAATCTCCTGCTGTAAATTTTTTGTTTGTTTGTTTTAGGTTTTTGCAAGGCAAATGGGGTTAAGTGGCTTGCCCAAGGCCACACAGCTAGGTAATTGTTAAGTGTCTGAGATCAGATTTGAACTCAGGTACTCCTGACTCCAGGGCTGGTGCTTTATCCACTACACCACCTAGCCGCCCCATTCTGCTGTAAATTTTGCAGAATAGATTTGTATTAAATCTTGTTAACTGAAATGAGAAAAAGGATAGTTTGTATGTACAAATTTTTCTCGTGATATCTATTTAATTGTCTATTTAATTGTCCTGTCTACAAACTGTATCAAATCATTTCAGCTTAGAAAAACACTTTTAAAGATGAGTTGGGCTCATTCTGTGACTCAACATTAAAAATGCTGTATATGTCAATGCTTGAAACATGCATATTTATTCATATCTAGAAGCAGGAACCATGATAACATGTACATTGCCAGGAAATTGTGCAGTTCACAAACTATCGATTTTCTTGATAGGTTAACATGGTTCTGCCTTAACATACATTATTGAATTTAGCTAAAAAAGAGTTTCTCCCTGTTCTAATTCCATAAGCAGCTAATGTTTCAAAGGCAGGAAGAATTATGAAGCCCATTGTCCTTAAAAAACCTCTTTTTTTTATTGCTTATTTTTTTAAAAATGAGATTTGTGTATGTGGTCAGAATGTCTGCCATGCACATTTTACTGATACTACTGAACACTGAGAAGCCAGAGGAGGCCACAATAGTTTGGACATATACAGTGTTCCAGACCTCAGTTTTATTGACTTTGGGGCAAGATTGACTGACTCATCTTGCAATTACATTTGTCTAATCATAAATTCAGAGATGTACTACATTCACTTAGGACCCTTTCTCTTCTGCCTACAAATATGCTCAGTCCTAAAAAATGCAGAACCCTTCCCTTGATCCTGCTCTGTTCAATTGAGTTAGAATTGCCTCTTCTTTTCTCTGCCAAACTTCTTGAAAGGGTAATCTCCATTCATTCACTTTTTTGCACTTCTTACAACTCACTCCCCTGGTGGTCTGGCTCCTGTCCCCACACTCTACTGTTTTCTCTTAGCCTCTGAATAAATGGTCAACTCCAATGGCCTTTTCTTTTTTTTTTTAATACTTTATTTTTTCCCCAGTTACTAATGAAGATAATTTTTAATATTCACACAAAGTTCCAAATTTTCTCTCCTCCTTCCTCACCTCCCCCCTTCCCCAAGACAGCAAGCAATTTGATATGGGTTATACATATTCAATCATGCAAAACATTTTACTGTATAAGTCATGTTGTAAAAGAAGACAGAGAGCCAAAGGAAAAAAATCGTGGAAAAAAAAACAGAAAGTGAAAAATGCTTTGATCTGCATTCAGATTCCATCACTGCTTTCTTTGGAGGTAGATAGCATTTTTCACCATGAGTCCTTGGGAATTGTCTTGGATCACTGTATTGCTGAAAATAGCTAAGTCAATTATAGTTGATAATCACACAGTATTAGTGTTACTGTGTACAATGTTCTCCTGGTTCTGCTCACTTCACATTGCATCAGTTCATATAAGTCTTTCCAAGATTTTCTGAAAACACCTTGCTCATCAATTTTTTTTTTTTAAGTTTTTGCTAGGCAGTGGGGTTAAGTGGCTTGCCCAAGGCCACACAGCTAGGTAATCTGAGGTCAGATTTGAACTCAGGTACTCCTGACTCCAGGGCCAGTGCTCTATTCACTGTGCCACCTAGCCGACCCGTTCATCAATTCTAATAGCATAGTAATATCCATTACAATTATTTATCACAACTTGTTCGGCCATTCCCCAAACGATGGGCATCCCATCAGTTTCCAATTATTTGCTACCACTAAAAAAAATTGTTATAAATATTTTTTTTTGTAAAATAGGTTCTTTCTCCTTATTTTATTTTATTATTTTAGGTTTTTGCAAGGCAAATGGGGTTAAGTGGATTGCCCAAGGCCACACAGCTAGGTAATTATTAAGTGTCTGAGACCGGATTTGAACGCAGGTACTCCTGACTCCAGAGCCGGTGCTTTATCCACTGCGCCACCTAGCTGCCCCTTTCTCCTTTTTTTTTTTAAATCTCTGAGATACAAAGCCAGTAGTGGTATTTCTAGATCAAAGAGTATGCACAGTTCTGTAGTCCTTTGGGCGTAGTTCCAAATCGTTCTCAAAAATGTAGATAAGTTCAACTCTTGTTCTATTAGAAACCAAGAGGGTTGAGAATTCAGGAAAACCTGGAAGGATTTGCATTAACTGATGCTGAGCGAGATGAACAGAACCAGAAGAACATTGCACATCCTAACAGCAACATGGGGGTGATGATCGACCTTAATAGTCTTGCTCATTCCATCAGTGCAACAATCAGGGACAATTTGGGAGTATCTTTGATGGAGAATACTATCAGTATCCAGAGAAAGAATTGTGGAAGTTTGAACAAAGATTAAAAACTATTACTTTTAAATTTTTTTTTAAAAAAATGTTATATTATGTAATTTTGCTACCTCTTATACTTTATTTTTCTTCCTTAAGGATATGATTTCTCTCTCATCACATTGAACTTAGATCAATGTATACCATGGAAACAATGTAAAGATTAACAGACTGCCTTCTGGGGGGGGAAGCAAGATTGGGGGGAAATTGTAAAATTCAAAATAAATAAATTTTTAAAAATGTAGATAAGTTCACAACTTAATCAACAGTGCATTAATACCCCAGTTTTCCCACATCGCTGCCAACATTTATTCTTTTCCTTTTCTGTTAATTAGCCAATTTCATATATAGTGATTTAGAGCATTTTTTCATATAACAGTTTTGATTTTTTTCATCTGAAAACTATTCATAGCATTTGACAAATGGTGAATTAGGGAATGACTTATATTCCTATATTGACTTGGTTCTTTATATAGTTGAGAAATGATGCCTTTGATCAGATTCTTACTATAAAAATTGTTTCCCAGCTTTTTGCTTTACTTCTAATCTTGGTTGCATTGGTTTGTTTGTACAAACCCTTTATAATTTAATATAATCAGAATTGCCAATCTTATATCTAGTAATGCTCTCTATCTCTTGTTTGGTTATAAAGTCTTTCCCTAGATCTGATGGGTAAACTATTCCTTGCTGTCCTAATTTGTCCTTAATGTTTAAATTATGTGCTTATTTTGATCTTATCTTGGCATGTGATGTTGGTCTATACCTAGTTTCTGCTGTACTGATTTCCATTTTCCAGCAATTTTTTCAAATAGTGAGTTCTTGTCCAAAAAACTGGGGTCTTTGAATTTATCAAATTATGTTATGATTTTGTTATCTAACTCTATAAAATGATTTTTATCTAACTCGATAAAATACTTTTGATTGTTTGATTGGTATGGCACTGAATAAGAAAATTAATCTAGATATAACTGATTTTTATTACATTGGCCCAGTCTATTCATGATAATATATTACACATTAATATTACCCATTACAGATTAATATTTACCCAATTATTTAGATCTGACTTTATGTGATAAATGTTTTGTAATTATGTTTATAGAGTTCCAGGGTTTATCTTAGTAGGTATTATTCCCAAGTATTTTATGTCATATACAGTTATTTTAAATGAAATTTCTCCTTTTTTGTGCTTTGTGGGTAATCCAGTGGCCTTTCTCATTTATCCTCTTTGACCCACCTCCAGCATTTAACAGTCACGGTGCCTCTCTCCTTCCCTCCCTCCTTAAAGTTGCCCTCCTATGACTCTCCTCATATCTCTGGTTCCTGTCCTTTTTTGGCTGCCCATCCACTTTCTGTTTACTAAAATGGACATTCCTTAATCCCCCCTTCTTTATTGCCCCCCCCCATTGTAGCACATACATCTGCACTTGCACCTCTAATTCCTTTTAGGTGAAAAACAGGTATTTTCCACCCCCTCTGACCCTCTGAGTTTGTTCGTATTTTCAAATATAGGTGTCCAGACTGGCTGACTGAATACCTCCATCTTTATGCTGGATTGGACCATTCTTCAATGGTTTCTAAAACCAGCTGTTACCTTTCCTAGAAAAAAACTTGTTCCTCTATTCAACTTGACTATTAGGGGAACTAATTAAAATATATAAATAATATTTATCATTTTTTGCTATATTCAGACTCTGGATTTTATATTTCATTTAAGCCTCACAACTACCCTGGGAGATGGGGGCTATTGGAATCCCCATTTCACAGATGCAGAAACTGAGACACAATAGTAGTTGAGTGAATTGCCCAGGGTCATATAACTTAAGAAGCATCTCAGTCTAGATTTGAATTCAGGTTTTTTCTGATTCCCAAGTCCAGCGTTCTATCCACAATGCCACCTATCTGTCCATTTATTGTACAAACTATTGTTGTCCATATGTCCCTTCTGGGCAGACTACTGTTAATAACTTTCCAACTGGTCTCCCTCCGAATGACTCTTTCTGTTCTCCAGTCCATTCTACACAGCACTGCTTAGAACAGTCTTCCTGGTGGGCAGTTCTGATTGTATCATGCTTTACAGTCCCCCCCCCCCCAAAAAAGGACCATTGTCTTCTACATTCTGCCTACAGCCTCTCTTCCCAGCCTTGTCTCACACTGTTCTCCATCATAAAAATTAATGCTTCACTTATTGATGGTTTAACCAAACTGTCCTGCCCACAGTTTCCCAAACTCGGCTTCCCTCTCTGTATGCCAGCGTTGAGGACAGCTCCTTCTCTGATGTCCCAGTGGAAGTGCCTTTTCTTCCTTATTGCAGCTCTTGTTCCACATTGTACCATTTTTCTGCATTTACTTCATTATACTTTTTATCATAATTATTTATGTACATCTCTTTTCAACTGTGCTAGCTTATAAGCTCCTTGATGGCAAGTGTGTTATTTACCTGTAGTTCTAACCCAGGACTTAAGAGTTGGAAGCGATCTTCCAGATTATCAAATCAAGCCTTATTTTACAAACTGAGGCTCAGAAAATTATGCTGTTTTGCCTGAAGTCCCACAGCTGGCTCATGTCCATATCAGGGTAGGTGCCAGGTCACCTCTTATCTTACAGTCTTATGTCCTCCATATTACACCACTCTCCCTGAGTGCCTAACACAGTGATTTGTACAGACATCCAATAAATATTTGAGTTCAATAAAATGTATAAATATTAATGTTATTTGTGCTCAATTCAGAAAATAATTAAACATTTTGTTTTGTTTTTTTAATTTCACAGTATTAGGCTTGGTTCTTCCAATGTGGGCAATAGCTCTCATTTCATTTGGCGTTGCTGTTGTATTTGCTGTTTTTGTGTGGTTGGTCGTTTGTCCATGGATGAAGAGGAAGATAGCAGGTGAGGTCATATGTATTTTGATTGTCAAAATGCGCTCAGTTTGGGCGGCTGGGTGGCAGTGGATAGAGCACCGGCCCTGGAGTCAGGAGTATCTGAGTTCAAATCCTGCCTCAGGCACTTTAATGATTGCCTGGCCCTGTGGCCTTGCCTAAGGCCACTTAACCCCATTGCCTTGCAAAAAAAACAAAAACAAAAAAAAATGTGCCCAGTTCCTTAGTCTTTAGTTCTATATAAGTTTCAGGGATATAATGGAGAGAGTATAAGGGGTCAGAATTATATAAAGAGTATGCACCCATGTTTATACATCTATGTGTGGGTGTTCTGCACTTCATTTTCTCTGTCTAGATTCGGCTAATTCTTTCTTGGTTTCCAAAGGCAGTACTAAACATGCCTCAATTTAAACCATATTTTCAGTATATTGTGGTGTGACCACTACTGAGCTTTTTTAAAAGTTCTATTCAAATGTTTCGCATGCTTGCAAATGGCTAACCTATACCAAATTCCTTTGTCAGAAAGGAAAGAGAAAAATTGAAACTCAAATTTTTTTTAAAAGAATGTTAAAAATTGCACTTACACGTAATTGGGGGGAAAAATAAATTGTTATTTTAAACGAGAAAATGATACTTGAGTGCTGTCAGAGGCACGTTCTGGCCGAGGCAACTCGGCGCTGGGCCCGGAGGCGGGCGGCCCAGGCCGCTCACCTGGGCTCCTCAGCCTCCGGGCCGGGCCGGGCCGGGCCGGGCCGGGCCGAGCCGCGCCTTCGCTGTGTCCCCTAATATTAGGCAAGTTGAAGAAAGAAGGCGCCTTGTCGAGGATCTCGGACGAGAGCCTGCACAAGGCGCAGGAGGCCGAGTCGCCCGTCTTCAGGGAGCTCCCGGGGGCCAAGGCGGCCGACGACAGCACGGTGCCGCTCACCGGGCCGGGCCCCGAAGCCCCGGGGGGCGCGGAGGGCGCGGGCCACGGGAGCCACCCGCGCGTGCCCTACGGTAAGGACGGCCGGGGGGCCGGGGGCCGGGGGCGCGGGAGGGGAGCCCAGCCCCCCAAGGCCCCCCGCTGAGCCCCCTCCCCCCCCCCCGCAGGCCGGGCGCTGTCCATGACCCACGGCTCGGCCAAGTCCCCCGTGTCCAACGGCACGTTCGGCTTCGACGGGCAGCTGAGGAGCGACGGCCACGTGTACCACACGGTGCACAAGGACTCGGGGCTCTACAAGGACCTGCTGCACAAGATCCACCTGGACCGGGGCCCCGACGAGAAGCCGCCGGCCGAGAGCAGCTACCGGCTGCTGCGCCGCAACAACAGCTACACCTGCTACACGGCCGCCATCTGCGGGATGCCCGTGCACGCGGCCTTCAAGGCGGCCGAGCCGGCCCCGGCGCCCGAGGACAGCGAGAAGCTGGTGGGGGACGCCGTGGCCTACTCCAAGAAGCGGCTGCGCTACGACAGCTACTCCAGCTACTGCAACGCCGTGGCCGAGGCCGAGATCGAGGCGGAGGAGGGCGGCGTGGAGATGCGGCTGGCGGCGGAGCTGAGCGAGCCGGGCCAGCCCCTGGAGGACGCGGCCGAGGAGGAGAAGGAGGAGAAGGACGCGGCCGAGGTGCACCTGCTCTTCCACTTCCTGCAGGTGCTCACCGCCTGCTTCGGCTCCTTCGCGCACGGGGGCAACGACGTCAGGTGAGGCGGCACCGCGCTGGGCCCGCCCGTGGGGGGGGGGCCGAGGCCCCGCGGCGGCCCGGCTCACGCGGCTCTTTCCCTCCCAGCAACGCCATCGGGCTGCTGGTGGCGCTGTGGCTCATCTACCGGCAGGGCGCCGTGCTGCAGGAGGCCGCCACCCCGGTGTGGCTGCTGCTCTACGGCGGCGTGGGCATCTGCGCGGGCCTCTGGGTGTGGGGGCGCAGGGTCATCCAGACCATGGGCAGAGACCTCACCCCCATCACGCCGTCCAGGTGAGTGCGCCCCGCCCAGCCCCGGCCGGGCCGGCCATCCCCGGGCCCCGCCCCCCCCGCCCCCCGCGGCCGCGCCCCCCCCCCCGCTCCCGGGCTCCCACGAGTGGGGCTGACCGGCCCCCCCGGCCCCCCGGGGCGGGCGGCAGTGAGCTGGCCGTGTTTTCCTTTGCCCCCGCAGCGGCTTCACCATCGAGCTGGCCTCGGCGTTCACCGTGGTGATCGCTTCCAATATCGGACTCCCCGTCAGTACGACTCACTGCAAGGTAGGCTCCGCCGAGCGCCTGCAGCCGGCCGGGCCGGGCCGGGCCGGGCCGGGCCGGGGCCGCGGAGCCCAGCCTGGGAGGCCAAGGCGCCCGGCCCGCCGCCGCGTGCACGCATGGCCAGGGCCTCCCTCGCCCGGTCCGCGCCGAGCCTCCATCGCCCCTTCTTCCTCTTTCTCTCGTTGTTTCCACAGTGGGTTTTGCGTGGAAGTAATGTGTGCGCTAACCGTTCTCTTAGCCTCAAACGTGGGCATCCCGGTCAGCTCCACTCACTGCAAGGTACTGGGAGCGAGGAGGAGCGCGAGCTCACACCGGCCATCCGCCCTGGACGTAGCAGTTGCTTCAGTTTGCTCTCTTAGGCGCCCTCAGAGGGGCCGGAGCCTTCCTGGCCCTCGGCCTCCTCCTCAGGAGGGGCTGGGGCTGGGGCTGGGGCTGGGAGAGGCGGCCTCCGGGATCTGTGTGCGCCCACCAGCACCCTGGCCCTGCGGAGGAAGCACTACTGGACCCTGGGGCCGCACAAACTAAAGGGCCCTGCCCAGCTGCCCCAGAGCTGGTGGGTTGTGAGCCCTGCCCGAAGACAGTGAAGTCGAAGTGGTTTTCTAATAAAATCACACGACATTGGAGAGGGAAGAGTATAAGTGGGCCATAGCTAATGTCAAAGACCAACCTAGGATCCTCACCGCGAATATCAAAGATTCAGCAGCCACAGGGAGAGCATTTTTGTTTTTTACCATCAAGTATGGAAACTCCTCCCTCTATTAAAAGGGAAAAAAGTGATTTTTTAAAAATACCCTTCAGAGTGAATCGGTCTGACCCTATTATTTAACTCTTCACACTCTTGGGTCATGGGACTGGAAAGAACCTTTGAGCCTTCTGGTCCAGTCCCTCATTATACAGATGGGCAAAGTGAGGCTCAAAGCAGGGCCAGGTCCAGGTTTGGTTGTATAGTCAGGAAAGGGAGGGCAACAAAGAACTGTTGGGCTTTTACAGATTTCTTTTTAAGTGCAAACTAGAAGGATGTGTTACCGACTACATTCCTCTCTAAAAAAATTTTTTTTTTAATTTGGGTAGGAGAGGAGGGAAGCATTATTTGCTTGTGAATGAACATTGATACTACCTGAGGAGCAATCCTAATGAAATCAAACTGTTTCAAAGCAACTAAAGTATTCTCTTGAAGAAATATTGCAAATTATTTCTTTAGTTTCTCGAGTTTGCTAACTGCTTTCCTAACTTTTCATCCATCACAATGTTTATTAACAAACTTGTAGTATTGTTTTGAATCTAATGATTAAATCATACAAGATTACATAAGTAAATAATGCTGGTCTTGCTGATACCACCAGGATCCAGATACCACCACTACTTAGAAACTAAAAGAAGTACAACTACATATGAATAGCAAACTGCATTATTCAGCCTTAAAATATGATTTTCCACAAGTCAGTCAGTGAACTCAGATGGCAATGAAAAGAAACTATTAGCTGTGTATTTATGCTGGAATAATATATTTAAGTTGGGCATAGATAGAGAACTCAGATTTGCTAGATTTGGGACAACCAATAACAAGTATATAAGCTATTTTAAAGTATCTTTCAAACATCATCAGTATGTTAGGTACCAATTCCTCCTACCTGATTAAACATCTCAGAACTTCCCTTCCTCATTTGTAAGCATTCCAGAGACAAAGGATGTTTTAGAAAGTAATAGTTGTCTTCCGACCGTCTGGACCCCATGACTTTTTTTAATCTATTTTCGGTAACTACATTTCAGAATAATTCGTTTCCTTTGCAATTATATATAACTTTATTTTTTGCATTAAAAATTTTTATTTTGAGAAGGGGGTCCATAAATTTTATCAGACTGATTGCCAAAAGGGTATCTGCAACACAAGAAAAGAACTCAGAACTAGAAGAATGTGAATGTTAGATTAATGTTAGTACGTAAATCATGGGAGAAAAATCAAATTAGGTGTTCAAGATTCAAGAAGGAAGCTTTGCTGCTAAAACTTTCCATTATAATTAACTCACTCTGTAGACCCCTCCCTAAACTCTTTTTTTCTGCTGGAGGGGAGTGTGATCATTTTTGCCAAGGTGTCAAAAGCTCTGCCAAGTCTACCCAGTTAGAAACTAGCCTTTCTGGGTGGCCCCAGTGATGCGCCTGCCAACCAGTGGCCAACCTCACAAGGAAGATTGGCCAATAGGTCACAAATGACTTTGGCCAGAGAAATTTGTGAAAAGACAGTAAGTCATAGAATGCACATTGATAGAATCAGATTTGGTTTTATACTGAGTACCTACTAAATTTTGATTCTCCCTGGGCAATACACAAACCAAAAAGAAACAGTTTATATTCTAGTGGGGAGACAGCACACCTGCAGAGATGAGTGTGTCTTTAGGTGATCACAGGAGCCTTTCCCTATCCAGCAGACAGGGGTGAAAGTGGTGAGATTCCCTTTCATTCCCCAAATGATCAATACAAAGATATCCTTTATCAATATCAAATATCAATACAAAGATATACTTTAAGGGAAAGTGACCTCCTGCCAAAGCCTACCCCTGGGGACCTTGTACATTCCTGTGGGGAACAGAGACAGGAAGGCAAGACAGCCTCAAGGGGAGCAAAGATGAAGTCACCAACCCTGCCACTAATATCAAAATTTAGAAAGAGAGGCATTGTTTGCTTCATGATTTACTGTTTCGTTATTACCAGTAATGTGAGTACTCCCAAATTTCTCAAGTATCTCCCCAAAATTTCTTAATCCTGCTCAAAGGAAGCTTAAGAGAAAAAAAAATCTCATCACATGATTCAGAATGATACTGCTAATGAAAAAGCCCTCGTGGTCCTGGGTGTGACCCACGTGCTTTCATTTAGGGCATTTCCAAGGATGGGGTTGGAAAGAAGGAGGAGTTAGATTCTGCTTGGCACCATTTGTGGGCAAGGAAATATCTAGCAAATCTACCACCTCACTTCCAAAAACAAAAAATCAAAAGCCATTCCTGGAGGATGAGTGGGTAATATCCTTACCTTTGAATGAGGACATCAGAGCTTCAGGCTCAGGATCACAGTCCTTAGTCACTCACTGAGCCAGACCGTCATCCACCACATCTTTCTCCCACATGCCTCAACCCCAGGATGCAAATATGTGAGAGTGTCGGACAGAAGGAAGACCTGGCCCTATGTAGGGAACATCATGAAGCCCCAGCAGCCTCATGAAACTTTCTTGAGAGTTTTCCTAGTCGGTTGTTTGAGAAGATGGCAGACATGGGATGGGGGAGGAGGTCGCAGGCCTGGGTTCAGATCCTGGCCTGGACCCTCTCCAGAACTTTGACACTGGCATTGATAAAGCAGAAACATGGGGAGGTGGCAGGCAGACCTGAAAACAGGATAGGAACTATGTTTGCATGTCACTGGAAAATAAATGTCAGTGGATGGCAAGAAAAAAATCAGGTAGAAAGGTGGCGCTCGTTGTCACTAATTCCCCAGCACCCTGGTTATTGTGCTCATCTTCATTATTAGCTGACACTGTAGAGCATGTGAGAGTCGACAGAGCCCTTCACATACATGATCTCATTCCAGCATTGCTTTAGAACCTGACTGACTACAAGTGGGACGAGGAGGTGAAACCCAAGGTGGCAGTTGCTACCCTTGCTCTTCTCAGCTCTCTGCAAAGAGAGAAGATTGCTCTGAAGAGCAAAAGTGAGCTTATAGAATTCTCAGTGCATTTCATTTAGGCCAGCTCTTCCCCCTCAACACAAAAAATATAGAGCAAGCAGAGGCTCAAAAAGGAACAGACCCCCCAGGCTGCCAAACCTTCTAAATAGCAGGGCAGCTTTTCCCTACTTTACGGATGGTGAAATGGGCACAGAAGAAAAATATTCTTTTGGCAGGGGTGGGTGGGGGGTGGAATGACATTAGTAAAATAATCATTATAATCATTTAAACTGAGTTTTTTCTAGCGATTCAAAAATTTGCAGGTCTTAGGACACATGCTATCTCAGTTTTACCTTGAGACAGTCCTTGCTCCAAGGCAAGCACACCAACCAAGTTGCTAAATGTGTTCTCAACATAGCTGTGTCTAGGAGAACTTCCTGGTGTCCCTGGCTTCTACATGGTCAACTGAGAGAGATCCTCTAGCTCAAGCCTCTGGTTTTTACTAGTCAGGAACAAATGAGGTGACTTGGTTAAGCCATGGTTACATTTCTGGTTAGTGGCAGAGGCAATCAGTCAGCCAATAAACATTTATTAAGCTGCTCCTGTAAGTTCTAGGGTTACAAAAAGTGGTAAAAGACATGTCCTACCCTCAAGAAGTTTATAATCTAACAGGCAGGACTTGAACCCTTGTCTTCTGACTTCCTTCCAGTACCTCTCACAAGTATGCTTATATTTTTAAAAGTTATATATTTCATGATCAAAAAGCTCAGCTCATCAGAAAGTTTAATAATACCTCTGATCAAAGCAAACAAACTTTAAATAGGCAGTTAACCTTGAAAACAGAAATGTTCACAATAGCAAAATTCTCTAATTTGCTAATGATCCCTTCCTGCAGAGAACTTTAGACAGCTGACATGATATGGTCACAATTCCTAAATATAAGCAATATTTTTGAGTTCTCTGATACAAATTTAGACCCAACTCAATGGTCTTTTTAATTCCAAATGGAGCATTTGATTATCCAGTTTATATTTGTCATCTGTCAGTCGTGTAAAGGAAATTATAGCATAAATTCAAAAGCACTATGGGAGTTCTTAACCTCCAAACTTTTTATCAGAAAAGAGGTGAACAACACAAGGATCCCCCAAATGAAGGAGCCAGTCTGGATGCTTAAACCAAGGGTGTTGGGGAGCTGCCGGGTTTGGTTTTCCATTTTGAATGTGACTAGTGAGTAAATCACTTTTCCTGAGACTTAGTGACTAAATCTTCTCTGACTTGCCTGAGGCACATAGAAATTACATCACTTCCCCAGAGGTTCATAGGTCTTCTACATAAAAATAATAATCATGAACTTACTAGCATTTATAGAGCACTTTATATTCAGGAGCCATTTCATCTCAAAAACCCCAGGAGGTAGGTGTTATTACTAAACTCATTTTACAACTGAAGGGAAAAGAGGTTTGGTGACTTACCCAGGGTCACACAGCTGAGAAGCATCTGGGGCAGGAATTAGACTGGTCTTCCAGAGACTTTGTCCAGCACCTTCTTCACTGACCCCCCCCCCATTTTTTTGGCACCACAAATGCTCCTGGGCCATTTTATACTGGCCATTGTATATTACTTAGTCTGGAAATTCCCTCCTTCAGGATAGACACACACACACACACACACACACACACACACACACACACACACGAACAGCTAGTATGTAACAGAAACATCTCTGGATCTTAGATCTTGTTCCTCTGGGGCTTCCCTTCATTCCTGCTCCCCAGGGCTACCTCAGAGTCCACTGGATGATTACAGATGTAGACCAGAACTAGCAGATGAATTTGCCTTCCTGAAAAAGTTTGTCAAGTGGAGCCCTATAAGCCAGAACACAAGACAGACTTCAGGGGGATTTTAAAAGCCATGTTTAGAAATTTCTTAGTTCATTAACTGAGATTCTTCTCTCTTCCCCCATGGAATTTACTAGGAAACACATTCATATTAACCCAGAAACTGGGCAAGCCAAGCAGACAAATAGAAAATATTTGATCCTATTAAAGAGTTTTGACTAAGGGAAGAATTACCATTATGATATTTCCTCCCAGGTGGAGACCCTGTTCTCTTTGCTTATCCCTTTAAAACTTCTTGGGGGGGGGGGGTCAAAGTGATTTCTCATTTATTGGAGAGAACCATCAGTATGGAGTTTATGCAGGAAACCCTCCTGATGAGAGAGTTCAGAATTCAGGCTGCCTCCTACCCCAGGGCCCCTCTCTCTCCCCAACTCCTGCCTTTTGCTTCTCTCTCTCATCCCCTCCCCTCCCAGGACCAAGGTCACCCGAGGACATAACTCCTCTCTGAAAGATTCAAAGTCTTCAAGATTCCTAGCACTTAATGTAGGCTTTCTTTATTCTTTGCATCTGAAAAACTGAAAGTGCTATACTAGCAGGGACCTTTCAAATCTATATTCTACAAACTAGAAGTATATCCTAAAAAAAATCATAATCTCTGCTATATTCAAAAATATTCCATTCATAGAGTGTCCAGCCTGCAGTCAGAAAGACTCCTCTTCCTGAGTTCACATATGACCTCAGTCACTTAACTAGCTGTGTGACCCTGGGCAAGTCACTATACCCCATTTCCTCATCTGTAAAATGATCTGGAGAAGGAAATGGTAAACTACTCCAGAATCTAAGCCAAGATCCCCTAATGGGATCACAGTGTCAGACAACTAAACAAAAACTACTAATAGTCCAAGAATAGGTGGTTCTCCATCAGAATCTCAGTCATCAGAGTTGCTATACATATGACATTTATGTGTTACTGATTTTAAAAGAAATTAAATGAAATATGGTTAATGGGGTGTAATGGAAAGGTTGGTGGAGCCAGAGTCAAAGACCTTGGATTTGAATTCCAGCTTGTCCCATATTTATATGACCAGGGGCAGGTCATATAACATCTCTGCACTTCAGTTTCCTCATCTGAATAGTAATTTTTTTTTTTTTAGATTTTCGCAAGGCAGATGGGGTTAAGTGGCTTGCCCAAGGCCACACAGCTAGGTAATTAGTAAGTGACTGAGGCTAGGTTTGAACTCAGGTACTCCTGACTCCAGGGCTGGTGCCCTATTCACTGTGCCACCTAGTTGCCCCTAGTTTCCTCATCTGTCAAATGGGTGGCTGAGCTAGCTGACCTCCACTAACCTTCTAGCTTCAAGTCTGGGATGCTAGTACTAACACAATACTGACAAGAATGGAGGCAAATCGGGGCTGCTAGGTGGCGTAGTGGATAAAGCACCAGCCCTGGAGTCAGGAGTACCTGAGTCAAATCCGACCTCAGACACTTAATAATTACCTAGCTGTGTGGCCTTGGGCAAGCTACTTAACCCCATTTGCCTTGTGAAAACCTAAAAAAAAAAAAAAGAATGGAGGCAACTCTTGAGATTCTGCTGCAACAGGGTCACCACTATGAAAATTAGTTATTGATGATGGGATAAGTGTTCATTTTTAAGTCCTAAACATAATAGTTGAATATTTCATCCTCACAACCATCCTATGAGCTAGGCAAACGCTCCTGGGCCATTTTACAGGTAAGGAACCTGAGGGTAAAAGAGGTCATTGAATGAGTTATCTAAAACCCTTGGCCTTTGTCTTCCAAAAGGAGCAACCTTTGTGTGATACCACCATGGCTGAGGCGGAAGCAGGGGTTAATCACAATTTGCCATG
Organism: Macrotis lagotis; assembly: GCF_037893015.1. NCBI lineage: Eukaryota > Metazoa > Chordata > Mammalia > Peramelemorphia > Peramelidae > Macrotis > Macrotis lagotis. The sequence continues at coordinate 145,184,871 of NC_133658.1, read as the reverse complement.
GCTGGAAACAGGCAAGGCTCTCTTTCAGTAGACCACAGCTACCTCCATCACTTGCATTCAGAAAAAATTGTACATGTTTCCCTTCATTAGAGTCCATCTGGTCTTCAGGCACTGGCAGCTTCCCAACACCCCCTCCTATGCTGAGTCTTGCCATACAGATGATCGGCCAGCACGGCTTTACTGTCGTTCATTTTGATTTGGGCCATCTCCAGACCCAGGCATTCCTAGAGAAGTGGCCCAAGTGGGCCTCAGCACTGTTCACGTAGGCTGTCTTTGGGGGCTATCTTTGAAGGTCGAGACCCACCATCACTCATTGTTTAGTTATGTTCTTCAACAGCATTCCTCTTTAATCATTTCATTTTATGAATGTACCCAGACTCTGAAGCAAAGTCTGCTTTTTAAAATTAATCCCCTAAACGACGAGCAAACCAGGAGCCAGTGTTTAGAAGGTAGCTCAGGCAGTGGGGATTTAGAACGTGTCGCTAGGAAGAGTCAAAAATTGACAGTCATGTCTCACATATTGGCACTGTTTATGTTCACGAGTATGTTCTGCTTCAGATTTGTTACCAAATAGTTTGGAGGGATTAGAAAAGTTAATAGTCTGTTTGCTTCTAAAGGCTTATGTTATAATGGGCAGTGTCTTGTTGAGGAGGAAAGGACACTTGATCAAACCTTTTAGGATTTAAAACAAAGATGTTTTCTTTGGTTTTCCCCATCGAATTTATATTATAGTAGGAAACAATTATTTAAACTCCCCAGGCTCCAAACAGTGGCTCGATGATGCCCAGTTTAGAGAGTTGTCAGCAAAAGGAAGCTGAAAAAATAATCTCATTAGTTGACTTGTTCCTTTCTCAGATCAGTCATGGTATCAGCAAACTGGCATTATTGATTGTAAAACCCTTTTCTTGCTTTGCCAGACCATGTCTTCACTTGTAAATGCTCCATCCCCTCCAGGTTGGTTCCGTGGTCGCAGTGGGCTGGATCCGTTCCCGAAAGGCCGTCGACTGGCATCTCTTCCGGAACATCTTTGTGGCCTGGTTCGTGACTGTGCCAGTGGCTGGCTTATTCAGTGCCGCAGTGATGGCCATCTTAATGTATGGCATCCTGCCCTATGTGTGAAGGGGCTCCAGAAGAGAAGTCAAGGGATCATCTAATGTGCGTATGGGTGTGGTGGGGGCGCTCGGCTCTTCATAGCCCCGCATGGTCCCCACATGCCCGCTCTAAGCCACCAGCTTCGCTGTATCCCAGAGTCCAGACAGTGCCCCTGCTCACTCCACTATCCACCTGAATGGCCGGACTCCAGCTTCCATCATCTAACTTAACTACTGTCTAGAACAACGTGTGCTCAATTGGTGATATAACATGTGATGCTGTTACTTATATATTAAACATATACTGTATCCATAGAATAGGAAGCACTACTGCAAATATATTCAGAGTTGGGGTGGAGAGAATTGCCTCGAATTATCCAATAAATCTATAGATAATTATTTCAGTGGCAGTTTTTAAAAGCCTTTTAAAGGCAATTGTAGATTGGGAAATGCTTCTTTTTTTTCCCCTGTTTGTAAGAATGAGGTACAGGCTAATATAACGCAAATTTGAAAACACTGTATGTAGGTCTGTAATGGTCTCTGTGCTACGGAAATAATACTGGAACAAAAGTTCACAAGTGCTTTCATGAAATAATTTGTCCATATACTGTATTGATTATTGTGTAATATATTGTAATTGCTTTTGTAAATACTTAAAACTGTAACTTTTTAATGGTGCATTTCCCTTAAACATTTTGGATCAGAAAGTTTTAGAAAGTACCAAAGAAGCAGGGGAGTATTTTGCCAGTATTACATTTTCACACTATATTTATCTCCTTCTTCCTTGTTTCCACTATTAATATTAAACCAGGATATGGCAAGACCAATCATAACTGAACCTGCCTCAGAGTAGCTTATTATGCCTGACGTACCCATCATTCCCATGTAGCATGATGATCTCACTCCCTTCCTTTCCTTCCCCTCCCTGTCCAAATCAGCGTAGCAGGAAGCTCTTGAGGGTTCTAGAGTTCTGTGATTTATACAGATTTAAGGAAATGAGATAAAGTGAGGCAGTTTGGGATCTACATTTAAGATGCTGTCCCACTCTTCTCCCTTCTCCCTCTCCCTATAACTTCATCAAAGAAACTCTAGTCACAGACTTTGAACTAAGTGTTAGATCTTCTGTGATGGGACATTATGTGGAGCTATTGAGTTGCAATAAAAGAAGGAAATTCTGGTTTTGATTTTAGCTGAACCAATCACTGATTGGAAAGTCTCCGATTTGGTGCATGTGTTGGAGGATGGAGCTGATGAAGCCAGGACCCTACCACAGGCCTTTAGCTATTGTTTTTTGTAAGTGGGAGGGAGGGAGAACACTTGACTAATGTTTAGGAACCTGAGACTATTGAAATGCTGCTAAATTTTTTGATATTGACATTTTATTGGTACTTCATTGTGATTTTTTCATTAATCAGCCATATTAAATTTATAATAAAAATGACCCCTGAAATACTGCTAGTTGGGATTCTCTTTTTTTTCCACTTAAAATCGTATTATCTTTATGTTGTCTTACTTTTTTGTTTGAGAGTATAGAAGTTAGGGTCTGCATGTGATACAGATGAATTTTAATGGGATTTTTAAAAAATATCTGTGTAATGCCATCTGACACCAAGCATTTTGTGACACCAAGCCCATTGTGCCTCATGGAATGCTCTCCTTTCTCATCTCCCCCTCCAGGCTTCCTCCACTTCCTTCCAAGCTCTAGCTCAAATTCTACCTTTCTGCAAGAAATCTTTCTTGAACCCCCTTGATACCTTCCCTGTGATGATTATCTCTGATATATCATATGTTGTTGAGTCATTTGCAGTCATGTTCAATTCTTCATGACCCCATTTGGAGTTTTCTTGGCAAAGATACTGGCATGTTTTACCGTTTCCTTTTGTAGCTTTTTTTTAACAGAGGCAAACAGGGTTAAATGACTTACCCAGGGCCACACAGCTAGTAAATGTCAGAGGACTCAGTCAGAACTCAGTTCTTCCTGACTCTAGGTCCAGTACTCTATCCACTGCATCACCTAGCTGTCTCAATTTATCATACATGTATGTGTGTGTATATGTATGTATTATATATGTACAATATACACATAATGTGTTATTTACATATATAAAACATAATCTTTATGGTATATTTACCTATATATAAATAAGATGTTGGTATGTTTAGCTTGTCTAATTGTTCTCTTGTTGTCTTCTCCATTAGACTGTGAGTTCCTTGAGAGCTATTTTTGCCTTTGTTGGTACTTCCATTAGTACAACGCTACAATAAATATTGATTTACTGACTGACACTGACCCTTGAAAGGAGAGAGGTTTCTTTTCCTTCCAAGTTTTAGTTCCTGCGGTTGAACATAGTTTATTCAGAGTGGTATCTCTGAAGCATTTTCTTCCACAGATGTGAAAGAGGTGACAGAAAAGGGATGGGGTTGGGGGGTTGGAGGGGTGGGCTGGCAGCAAGGTGGGGCAGAAAGTAGCCCCGGCCCAGAAGTTGAGGGTCAGGGTCAGGTTGGCTGCCAAGTGTGATCTTGGGCCTTCTGGACCCCACTGTTTGTAAAATAAAGAAGTTCATGTGTAAACTCTTTTCCTGACATTATGTGACTCCATAATAGTATTTATGGACAAGAGGCCATATATCCAAAACTGAACCTCAGAGATTCAAGCCCCCATTTTAAGGCACTCTGCACACAGGTAGCGCACAAGACTGGTGGTCCTTCCCCTCTTCAAGAAACTTCAGTGGCTCCCAGGCCTCTAGGATATGTAGAAAGTCCTCCAGCACTTTTTTTTTTTTTAGGTTTTTGCAAGGCAAATGGGGTTAAGTGGCTTGCCCAAGGCCACACAGCTAGGTAATTACTAAGTGTCTGAGACCAGATTTGAACCCAGGTACTCCTGACTCCAGGGCCGTTGCTTTATCCACTATGCCACCTAGTTGCCCCTCTCCAGCACTTTTGCATGCATTGATGAGCATCCCTTTCTTTCATTCTACAGAGTCTTCCTTCTGGGGTCTTCTCCTGCCCCAAATTACCCACCCCATGTTATGTGAGGCCTTGTCAGCTCTCTGGGACTGTTTGTGGTCTTTGTAGCTGCACAAGGACCACATGAGACAGTCCTTCAATATTATTGACTGTTTGACTTAATCCAAGCTACCCTGAAGATGAAGAGAGGCAGATGAGAAAGGACCACCAATTTAATATTGCCTGCTGTCAGCCCTTTACAAATATTCTCTCAATAGGATTTGCCCGAGGTGACGCAGCTGGCAATGCCAGATCTGGGGCTCCAAGCAATCTCAGTCCAAATTCAGCATTCTTCCCACTACACCCCTGCCCGACTTCATAATTCTTTCTAAAACAAACAAATAATAGTAATCACGGCATGTGGGCCTGTGTTGGGTCGTTCAGTCATTCTGACTCTTCATGACCCCATGGACCATAGTGAGGTCCTCTTCCCCAGGGTTTTCCTAGTCAAAATGTTGGAGTGGTTTACCATTTCCTTAAGTGACTTGCCCAGGGTTACACAGCTAGTAAGTTTCTGAGGCTGAATTTGAACTCAGATCTCTCTGGCTCCCCATTGAGCCACCTAACTGCTTCAATGGCTCTGGGCATACTGAATTTTAGGAGTGAGAGGAAAAAAAACAACACACAGACATGAAGACCATCTCTAAAAAGTTCCTAGATTAGCAGAATTTGTTAAAAGGGCAAAAATGTCAGGAAGCCAAATAAACTAAAGGGTTGAAGGGAATTAATATTTTTGTGTCTGAAAGACAATGTCACCATCAGGAAATGAAGTTAACTGGAAGTTTTGAGGTTGTAAAGAAAAGTGAATGAATTTGATTTTTGCCAAAATCTTTTTGACTCCTTTTTTCTCTTCCCTTCAAAAAGCAGTTTTTCATATTCATTTCTTTTTTAAGAATTGTTCAGTCATTTCAATCATGTCATACTCATGGTGACACCATTTGGAGTTTTTGTGACAGAGATACTTTCGTGACAGAGATACTGGAATAGTTTGCCATTTCTTTTTCCACTTCATTTTGCAGATGAAGAAACTGAGTCAAACAAGGTGGACTTGCCCAGGGTCACACAGCTAATGAGTGTCTGAGGCCAGATTTGAACTTGGGTCTTCCTGATTCCAGGCCTGATGCTCTTATCACTGAGCCACCTAGCTGCTCCATTAAGAGTTAACAACTTCTTTACCTTTTACTTCTCATTTTCACATCCTACCAGAAGCAAGACCATCCAGCGCTGCCTTGACCTTAACCACCACACTATCAGTTCTCTGTACAGGTTTCTGTTTTTCAGCGTGTTGGTGATATACCAAATTGGAAATGCCCAAAGACTTATTCCTAATTCACATTTTGCATAGCATTTTATACATAGGGACATAGTACTATTAGTGAAGATGGTTTGGTAGCAATAAAAGCACTAGATTGTAAAACATAGACCAGTCGAAGAGGACCTGGGAGAGTCTTTGATATTCCAATTGTGACCCCAAGTGTGACCTTGGGTCCTCTGGACCCCACTGTCTGTAAAATAAGGAAGTTCATGTTTAAACTCTTTTCCTTACATAATAGTATGGACAAGAGGCAATAGATCCAAAACTGGCAGGGACCCCCAAGAGAAACTGAGCCACAGACTTTTTATAGAGTCTCCACCACTGAACAACTCAATTTATTCCAAAAGTAGGCATTTGTATAGTGTATAGTGTATTTTGGTGAATCAAATCCAGAAAAGAAGAAAGGACATGTCAAAAAGGTAAGATAAGTGTCTGACTGAAATGAAAATAAAAAGGGAGAAGGATCTGGAAATTGGATTTCTCCAAGAGATCTTTGAGCAGAAAGAAGATTTAGGATATTAGCCAGGCTCTGCTCATTGCAGATCATATTAACCTTAGTAAGCAATGCTTAGTCTCAAAGGGTTAAAAAATCACAAGTCTTTCAAACACATTATGAAAAAAAGTCTCATTTCTACAAACAAAATACCAAAATATCAAAGAATTCTTTTCACTATAAACTGGTGACATCATCTCTGACAAATTTCTATGATACATTATTAAAGAGGTGGGTTAGAAGGGAAGCATTACAAGCCAACGTGGGTTTATCAAGAGTAAGAAATGCTAAACTAGCCTCATTTCCCTTCTTTTGACAGGGCTATATAGTCATTTGACAATGACTCATGATATCCTGGTAGAGAAGATGAAGAGATGTGGTCTGAATAGAGTTAGATCTCAGGACTGATTGAGTTGCTAGAAAAGTGATTGAGAATAGATGTCATCTTTTATAAGTATATTGGGAATTATATTTCTTGCCTTCTAAATGAGTGGAAGGAGGGAAAGAATTGGAAAATTGGGAAAAGATATAGAGATCATTCTGGAAGGAGGATCTTCCTAATACATTGCCATAAAACTGCACTTCATGGTGTCCTAGTCAAAATTTTTGCTAGTACACATCACTTGCATGCTTATCCAAATTTGCCAATTATATGCAACTGAAGCATCTCACTATTATAGGGCTGACTTAATCAGAATCTGAAAATCACAGCAGTGAATGATACACTAAAATAAGATTTAATTTAACAGGGATGAATATCTCATCTGAACTTTCAGACCCCTTATTGGTCTGCCCTGCCTCATCTTTCTCCACTTCAGTTCATCTTCCACACAGCTGTCAAAGTGATTTTCCTTAAGCATAGACCTGGTTATGTCACTCACCTGATCTAACTCCATTGTCTCTTGTGTTGCTCAATGGTTTTTTCACTTGTGTCTGACTCTGGGATTCCATTTGGTGTTTTCTTGGCAAATATACAGCTATTTCCTTCTTCAATTCTTTTTACAAATGAAGGAATTGAGGAAAATAGGGTTAGGTGACTTGCCCAGGGTCACACAGCTGGTATCCAAGACTCAGGAAGATGAGTCTTCCTAATTCTAGGCCCTGGCACTCTATCCACTGTGTCAAATATAAACTCTTCCGTTTGATTGGGGTTTTTTAAGGTTTTGGGGGGTTTTTTTGCAAGGCAATGGGGTTAAGTGGCTTGCCCAAGGCCACACAGCTAGGTAATTATTAAGTGTCTGAGACCAGATTTGAACTCAGTTACTCCTGACTCCAGGGCCAGTGCTCTATCCACTGGGCCACCTAGCCGCCCCTTCCATTTGTTTTTTTTTTCCTTAGGTTTTCATAAGGCAAATAGGGTTAAGTGGCTTGGCCAAGGCCACACATTGCCTTTGCCTAGAATTCACTTGTCCCTTAATCTCCTCCAAGAATCATCTCAAGTATCACCTTCTTCCTGATATTCCTGTTTTGGATTTTTTAGTATTTATTCTGTGCCTGTTTCTATAGATATATCTACACACATCTCTCTATACATACATATATTTGTGAATATCTTTGTATATATATATATATATATATATATATATATATATATATATATACACACACACACATGTATGTATTAAATGAAAATGTCTACATTTGTGAATATATAATTTATATATACATATAGATGAATGAATGTCCCTGAATAGGACAAAATAGGACAAAAACTCCTTGGGAGGGTTAGTTTCATTGTTTGTCTTTGTATCCCTAGCACCAAATAGAACATTGGTGCCTTAAAAAATGTTTATTGATTGGTTGATTTGCATCTTTGGAGGGGACAAAGTCTTTCACCATCCTGGTTGTTCTCTTCATGTTCCCCAGTTTTTCATCAGATCGCCAGTCTTTCCTAAATTGTGATGCCCTGAACTGAAACCAATACTCCATATGGTCTGACCAAGGTAAAGTATAAATGTAGTCTTCCTTGGTCCTGGATGACAGCATGAAATGGCAGGTTTTTCTTTTCATTTGCATTTCACATTGTTGACCCATTTGAGGACCTACAGTCCACTAAGACTTTTAGAACGTTTTCAGGCAAACTGCTAACCTGGCCTCTAAGAGGGATAAACTTGAGCATGTCCACTGAGGAAGACCAGAATGGAGAAAGAACTGGAAAAAAAATGGACTCTGAACATGTATGGAAGAAATTGAAGGTGTTTATCCTGAAGAAGAGGAAATTTAGAGGGGGAATATTTCTGAGATAAACTAATTAATTACTGGACAATATCTGGTTCTCTCTCTCGTTCTCTTCCTCTTGGCTAAGGAACTCATGCCTATTCTGGTTGTATGGTATAATTTCATCTGTATATCTTCTCTGATTTCTATTTCGTATTAATTTATATAAATTGGTTTTTCCCATTCACTACATATGTTTTGTGGATCTAGCCTTTGTTGGAAAGGAAGCTAAGATATAAATATAAAGCTAGGGACTCTCTTCTTTAAGGGATAGTGATCAGAAGCTCAGCATGAACCTGACCCATGAACCTTGGTCCCCTAGACTGAGAGTGGAATGTTTGGCCTGCGGACTATATAAAGCTCATAGTCTGATGTTGCCGTGGTAAATGTAGGCAGAACTCAAAATTCAAAAACTAGGAGATTTTTAAGGGTTAATTAATTAAATATTTGCCCAAACATAGAAAGTGGAAGATGACTCAAAATAAATAAAATCTTTATAATTCAAAAAAAAAAAAAAAAAGAAAAAAGTGAAAGATGTTATAAATATCCTAATGGCCCTTGGCAGAAAAAAAGGTTCCCCACTCCTGCCCTAGACTAACAATATTTAGCTGGGGGACAAACTGATAAAATTCTGACCCAACATTCTTTTTTTTTAATTACATTTCTTTAAGGCAATAGGGTTAAGTGATTTGCCCAAGGTCACACAGCTAGGTAATTATTAAGTGTCCAAGATCACATTTGAACTCAGTTCCTCCTGCCTCCAGGGCTGATGCTCTATCAGCTGCACCACTGACATCCTTTCTTTTGGGGAGAACAGAAAGGCCATCCTCTGGCACCAATCTCCTACCTCTCTTCTAGCAGTAATCAAAGTCTCACTTGAAGAAGGGTGGGAAAAGAAGAGATATCTATTCATGCCTCCCAGCAAGCTGATTCTAAACACATACATGTAGACATGCATAATCTCCATGAACAATATACAAATTATCTCATATCTAGAATGAAACTTTCTAGGTCAGATAGCAATACACCTCTGAAAGTTACATATTGAATATATTATATACTTTAAAAAAAAGCAAGCTGGACATAATAGTTTCCTATACCTTCATAGTTTCCTATACAATCCTTTTTGTTCTGCTTTGTATATGGAAATACTCATTTTATTTGATGTTGGTTACATTCATAATAAAAAAAAATTTTTAAGGTCAGTCAGGCCATGGGATATTTTATAGAATTTGACAGATTGATAGAGAAATTACTCTGAGAGAATAAATAAGCAAAAATGGCCAAGAATGTCATATATATTTTGTTTTTTAAATAAAAATGGGAAAAGGCCAAATGTCTCAACTAAAGAAATATCTAAGTAAAGAATGTTAAGATGAAATTCACTTAGAACTCTTAACCTCTTTTGGGTCATGAAAGCCTATGGACTTCTATATATCATGCTTATTTTGTCATTTAAAGAAATGCAACATTTTAATTAGAGCACAGTGAAACTGTTTTCTTTCCCAAGTAAGTTCCCAGGCCCACTGAAATCTATCCATGAACCTCAGGTTAAGAACTCCGGTTCTAGGGCTATAAAAAAAAAAGACAAGAATAGCTCTCATTTATATAATGCCTTAAGTTTACAAAATGCTTTACACACACACACACACAGTATCCTCAAGTAGATAATGTGGTTATTAGCATTTTACCATCTTTTGGATCAAGAAATCAAGAAAAGGTTGAAATATCAGAAAGTCACAGGCAGGTGGTTAGAATCAGAAGATGAGATTTGAATCTAGGTGAGAGTAATACACATTTATAGCTAAACCATTTCTTAAGATTCATCTCACCAAACCCCCATGGGCAGCTAGGTAGCACAGTGGGTAGGGAGCCAGGCCTGGAGTTAGGAAGATTCATCTTCCTAAGTTTAAATCTGGCCTCAGACACTTTCTAGCCTTGTGACCCTGGACAAGGCCCTCAACCCTATTTATATCCCAGTTTTCTCATTTGTAAAAGGAACTGGAGAAGGAAATGACAAACCACTCCAGTATCTTTGTCAAGGATACCCTAAATTGGGGTCATGAAGAACTGGACATGACTGATCAACAATTAACAAATCTAACCCTCTCATTTTTCAGATGAGGCCACAGATATGGAGAAGTGAACTGACTTAACCCAAAGTCACACATGTTTTGAGGTGAACTCAACCCGAGTTCAAATGCAGCTTCTCACATGTACTGGCTGTGTGACCCTGGGAAGGTCATTTAACCACTGTCTACCTGTTTTTTCAACTGTAAAGTGGGGATAATCAGTGAGGATAAAATGGGATAATATTTGCAAAGCACTTGGTAAACCTTAAAGTCTCAGAGATGCTTCTTCAGATCCCTTGAGTCCAAATCCAGTGTTTTTCCTACTAACACATGCTTTGTTGTTAAATGGGAAGGGGAACATAACATATGCACAAAAATATACATATACTATATATTTGTGTGTATAAGTATGTGTCTAGATATATGTACATGCACAAAATAATGTTAACTAAGAAAAGCAGGGCACAAAATAGCATATACCCATCGATGAAAATCATATAAAAATATACATGAGTATGGTAACAGAAGTTGGGAAAGAAATGGAATAAAGAGAAATGATTAAAATGTAATATTCATTAAGTTCTTTTTTCTCCATAATATTGCTTTTTTTTTTCAAAATTGCCTAGGTTGTAGAGGAGTTGGGAGAAACTTATCATGATGCTCCTTGTCTCTGGGCTATTGGTGGCAGCAGCCAAGGAGGAAGGGGTCCCAGACTTCCTGAAGCTGGGAGGCTGCAGGAAAAGGGCTGCATGAACTCACAGATCTCTCACCTGGGTGTAAAAGAGGTGCCCTTCATCTGCTTCATCAAGCTCTGGATCCAGAAGGGTTGGGGGAGACTTTACTCATGTAGCCCAGAGAAGAGGTCAAGAGGGTAAGTGAATGTGACCCAAGTGATACAGAGGGACTCCACACCCCAGAGTACACTAGAATCATAGGACATCAGGTTTGGAGGGAATAATGTAGTCCAACCCCTTTTCGTTTTACATATGGAAAAACACAACTCCCAGGAGGGGAAATAACTGGTCCAAGGTCATGTCTCAGGCTCCTGATACCAACCCCATTGCTTTTTCTACTATATCTCAATAGACCTTGCATTTCCTACCATTAATCAAATATATTCTTCAATGTTCCCAAAAGCTCATTCACACAGTAGTCCTCCCTCCATCGGTGAGGATTTCTCCTTCAGACTTCCTCCAGTGATATGATCCTTAGTCATTTTTTCAGATTCCTGACTCATAGGAAGCAATGTGACTCATGTCCTCCATAGATAGTCCAACCAAAGTTCGAGTCACCTTCTGCTAGGATTGAGGTTCTGAACTTTTTTATATCCCTGTAGTCAGGAAGCCTATACATCATTTCCCAGAATGTTTTAGGTAATGCTAAATTTCAGTTAGAGGTAGTGAAAGTGAAGTTGTAATTTTTTTTTTCCTATCCAAGGTCACAAACTTCCTGAAATCTATCCACAGACTCTAGATTAAGAACCTCTATTATAGATCTGTGAATATTTTGTGGATACCAAAGAAATGATTAGGTTAGCCATCCCTTGCTCTCTCTATATATATCAAGTTTCTAAGACCTGGTGAGGAAAGTAATCTCAGTAGGGAGAGTTTGAGAACGAGGCCTTGGCAGGGAACCAGACATTTCCAAAGCGACCTCCTCAAGGAGACTTGTCACAGACAGGTATGTTGGGAAGTTTGAGATCAGAGCAGAAGGTTCAGTGGATTGACATGTATCATTTTTTTAGGGTTTTTTTTTTTGCAAGGCAAATGGGGTTAAGTGGCTTGCCCCAAGGCCACACAGCTAGGTAATTATTAAGTGTCTGAGACCCGATTTGAACCCAGGTACTCCTGACTCCAGGGCAGGTGCTTTATCCACTGCACAACCTAGCTGCCCCCGACATGTATCATTTCTAGTACATGCAAGCAAGTCCATATATATCTTTATACCATACTGATTCATATTTGGGGAAGGACCACACCTGCTTATTGTTGTGAGTTGCTACCTCAGGAAGAATTCTCATTCAGTACATCACCTAGTTGAAGGAGAAGCTGAGAAAAGTCTACCAATAAGCTATAACTTCAAACAAAAAATAAATATTTATTAAGGGACTTTTTCCTTTTTTTGTATCTCCATGGCATAACCTGAACATAGAAGGCACTTAATAAATCTTAATAAAACCAAGGGAAACATTTAAATATTAATAACAAACAGTAGATGATGAGTGACAGGAAGACCCTCTCCCCTCAAGGAGTTTACAGTTAAATATGGGAAGACAAAACACAAAAGGAAGATTAAAAGCATGGAGAGGAGTCAGGGAAAGATACTTGATGTGGGGCATGATGGAAAAAGTCAGAGATGCCCCAAAGAAGTGGAGCCAGGTGAAAAATGAGAGGTTCCAATCTGGCTTCCCCCTTCAATGGCACCACTCTCCAATTGGAGAATAGAGGCTGGTGATGATGTGGAGGAGCTCAGAAGATGCAAAGAGACAGAGTTGCATTGAAGAAAATCAAAAGTTGGTTGACCAATTGAAAATCCACCCATTCAAAATTATTGAGAGACTGGACAACTTGCCTGTTACTATTCACTATAAACACCTCTGATTCATAGGAGAGTTCATAAGACTTATTAAAAAGCAGGTAAAGGGAACAGCTAGGTGGTGCAGTGGATAGAACACTGGCCCTGGAGTCAGGAGGACCTGAGTTCAAATATGACCTCTCAGATACTATCTGTGTGACCTTGGGCAAGTCACCTAACCCCACTAGCTTAAATAAAAAAAATTTTTAATTTTTACAGCAGGTAAACAGAACTTTTGATGGATCATGAAATAGTCAAAAATGAATTAAAGAGACTGTTGTACATCACCATTGTAAAAGGATTTTCTGAACCAGATATGGACACTGAAAGTGATTCATTCAGTGAAATATTATTATAGGACAGGAGAATTGACCCAGAGGCAACTCTTTTATCTGTCCAAAATAACCATAGATTCTCCTGGAGTAAAGGATGCAATGGTAGCTAACCTAATATGGTTGCTGGTCCAGGTGTAGACACACAAGTCTATAATGATCCTGATGGCCAGCCCATATCAACTACTAGCTCTGGTATAGGAGCAGAGGGATCAGTCTGTGACTAGAGAACTAGTTCTATTAGACCAGTCACTAGGTTAAATTATGATGTAAACTATAACACATATATATAAGAAAAATATGTAATTATATAAGTAAATCTGAAGACATTGCCCAACAATACTAGATATTGCTCATGTAAGATATACTTTGCATGTAATTATATATTTTCTACCAAACATGTGAATTTCTACACATTTAAGTATATTTAAGTATATTTGTATTTTATTTTGTTATGGTCATTTGACTGTAATTTGTGTTATGCTAATGCTGTCACAGTGTCTGTAAATTGTTTTGTATTGATATTACTACTTATATTTAAGATGCATTTTTATATAGTTCTATTGATAATGCTATTGGTGCAGCTAGCTCATTTTACGTCATTAGTTATCCATGCCTATTGCTTTTGATTGATTGCTGTGTACTATGGATATACATATATCTTTAAAATTTACATGTTTGTGTCCATTAGGTATGTTTTCACTGAAATATCCTTCCAAGTAATGTTCTATATGCTGACATGCTTAATCTATTGCACGTACTGTTAATATGCATTTTTTTAGTTCAGTTCCAACAATACCGAAGGTTGGTTACCTTGAATTCAGGAAAACCACTCATTGTTTAAAAGCATTCATGTCTGTGTTTACATTGGACTTGCCTGAGTCTTTGCAGGGGACTGCAAAAAGTTTTGGTTCAGGAGAGGAATGTAACCCCAGCCCCCAAAACTCTTCCTTTGTGAAGATCAATGCCAAGTGCCTGCAGAAGGGTTAGAGTTGATGAGAAAGGAGAGTAGAGAGATCAAGCCTCTTCATTCTTTGGTTTCTTCTGGTACTTCTGGCTTCCAGCTCTAAGAGAGAGAAAATGAATGAAGCCGCTCTTCCTTCAGATTGCTTAGGGCTGGGAGCAGCTGACAGTCTCCATCATATCTTTACTCTGTTCACTATGCTAGAGATTTAGGAGAATTTCACCCTTTGGGTGAGATCTGAGACTCCTGTTGACTTCTATTACCTTTTGCTTCCAATGGGAGGGCTCCTTCACTCTGGTTTATTTTGCCTTTCCTATACTTTCTCCGATTTATGTTTTGCTTTGGATTTCTTTGCTATTTGCTATGTATGTTCTTTGGGGAACTGGTTTTTGGAAAGGAAGTCAAGCCTTGGATATAAGGCTAAGAGGCAGACTTCAGAAAAACCTGGAAAGATTTAAATGAACTGATGCTGAGTGAAGTCAGCGGAAGCAGGAGTTCAATTGTACACCTTAACTCAACTATGAGACTTAGCTCATCTGAAATAGTGATCAAAAACAATTCTAAAATTGTGGAAAATGCCAACCACATTCAGAAAAGGGATTTTCTTTCTCCCAGTTTTTTTCCCCCATTTGTTCTGATTCTTCTTCTGCAACATGACTAATATGGAAATATGTTTAATGGTTAACCATATCTAACCTATATCAGATTACTCATTGTCATGGAGAGGAAGGAGGGAAGGGAGAAAAATGTGGAACTCAAAATTTTACAAAAATGAATGTTGAAAACTCTTTACGTGTAAGTAGAAAAAATAAGAAAAAAATAATTTCCCCATATCTTAGAGAGGGGAGAGAGAAAGGAAGAAGGGAGGAGAATTTGGAACTCAAAACTTTTAAGATGAAATTGAGGACATATAAAATATTTTCTAAAAAATAGTTTCCTATCCCATAAAATATCATCCAGTTCCATATTTCTCCACAAGAATAATAGGAGATGCTTTAATGAAAAACCTTTCTAAGATATGGGTTAACTATACTGATAGCATTGCCTTCATCATTTAGTTAAATAATGGCAATTAGTCTGGCAAGAATGTGAAGACATGCTGGCTCTTTGTCTTCACTGCTTTTTTTCCTTTAATTTTTTTAGTTATTTGTCATCTCTTTAATGGTATATTCTAGAATTTTCTCAGGAATAGAAGTCAAACATATTTCTTCTCTTCCCTTTTTTTTTTGAAAATTGGAATATTTGCCTTTCTTTAATTAGTGGCACTTTTCCCTATTGCATTTTTTTAGGGTTTTTTTTTTTTTTTTGCAAGGCAAACAAGGTTAAGTGGCTTGCCCAAAGCCACACAGCTAGGTAATTATCAAGTGTCTGAGATCGGATTTGAACCCAGGTCCTCCTGACTCCAGGGCTGGTGCTTTATCTACTAGGCCACCTAGCCCCCTCCCCCGCCTATTGTCTTTCAGTACTGATAATAGGGGTAGCTAGGTGACAAAGTGGAAAGGGCACTGACCTTAGAGTCAGGAGGACCTGAGTTCAAATTTGGCCTCAGACACTTAATTACCTAGCTGTGTGACCTTGAGCAAATCACTTAACCCCATTGCCTTATAAAAACAAAACAAAAAAACAAACAAAAAAAGAAAATCCTGACAATAACTGCCTTAGGGAAACTAGGGTGTAACTAGGGCAGGGCCAGTAGAACTTTGACCAGGTGTTATATTTTGAGGGTGCTGATAGTACTTTGTACAAGAACTACAACTCTTGCTCACCCTACCTTTTGCAACTGCTACTCCAGATGTG
This sequence comes from Macrotis lagotis, assembly GCF_037893015.1. Lineage (NCBI taxonomy): Eukaryota > Metazoa > Chordata > Mammalia > Peramelemorphia > Peramelidae > Macrotis > Macrotis lagotis. The sequence goes on along the minus strand of NC_133658.1, from coordinate 145,169,010 downwards.
GCCTCACCCTAGTATCCTAAGGGACATCTTCCCTCATAAAAATTCCTAGTTGGGTCCCTGCTCCGAGTTAGCCAAAGCTGTCATTTAACAGTTCTTGTTCCTCAAGAGCACATCCTGTTCTGCCCGTCTCCCTCTCTGCTCAGTTCTGCCTAGATGGTCTCTGCCTGCATTTTAATCCTATTTTTGGATTCCCCCGAGGAACTTCAGGTCAAGTTCTTGCCTCCCCTGAATCTCCCCCTCCCACCCCTAACCATGGACCCTTGTGTACTTGAACTTTCCCCCAGGTGTCACAGTGCCCACACACTTGCTATGCCTCCCTGGCCTTCTCTCAAGAGGAGCTCAAAAACATGACTCAAACACCCCAAACGAGACAGTCTCAACTTACAACCTTTCCTCACACTTCTTTCCAGATCCCATGTGTGTGGCAAAGGAGAAGGGGGAGGAGTTGGTCTTGAGAAGAATTCAGGGGCCCGAGGATCAGGGTTCCCCAGGGCCACATTTGCCCAGCCCCATGGGTACACATTTCAGCCAATTTGAAAGACAAAGTGACCCGACAGTCTCTCCTTCCCAGGTCTTAACGTGACATCCAACTAGGTCCGGCCACTCCCACTTGTTCTCCAGCCTTGGCCTCCCATCACCAACCCTCCCGCCCAGGTCATCCTCTACCATTTCACGGGACCAGTGCCCTCCGGGACTACAGCAGACTCTCTTAAATAAGCCCAGGCAATTGGAAACACCTGACACCTCCCACCCCCTGCAGCTCCAAGGCCCAGCTGGCTCTGTTCTTCCCTTCAAGCCCCACGGTTAAAGTGACCAGCTCTGTAAGAGCCTCACCTCCATCGGGGCCCTGTTGATTCAAACACCACCGACCTCCTGTTTTGTCCCTTTGGCCTGATCTCCCCTCCCTGACCCCAAGCCTCTGCCACAGAGTCCCATGCTTTAATGATCCATGATCCTTAATGTAGAGCTAGAGGGGCCTACAAATTAGCAGGGTTGGTCCACTGTTTTGTGATTAGTCTATGTTCGCTGGCCCATCTCCAATGTACGAAGGAAGCCGTGAATAAAGTCAGGTCCTGAGTGAATGTTAGCCTACTTGTTATATCTATTGTATGACTGAGGGGTTCCTAATCTGGAAGACACCGACATGGTGATGTTTTATGTACGTGTGACTAGATCAATAACTATATTCACTATACTCCCACAGTTGTAATCCTATGTTTTGTTTTCTTTTATTTAGGGGTTTCACCCCCCAAAAGGGGTCCATGATTCACACAAAAAGATGAAGAAACCACGCTTCAAAGGTTGGCATAGGAGAGCTAGGAGTTAAATCAGAAATTGAGGCCATGAACAAACTTTGGCACCTTTGTCCTTTCTATGAGCTCATGACCTCCTAGGCAGGGGAGAATTCCTCAGAAGCCCAGCCAAGGCTGCGAAAGGCAAGGCACATTCTCTCTAGGAGAACAATTCTAAAGGCAGCTTCGCTTTCCTTTGTCCTTTCGACCAGTGACAGAGTCCTAAAGTGTAGAGAGCTAGGAGAGGTAACAGATTGGGCCTGGGTTCCCCAGCAGTCAACCACTCTGGGCCTCAGCTCCTGGACTGTCCCATCTCCTCTCCAGGACCCTTGCCCACCTCCAGATGCCTATGCCTGGGGTCTGTTCTCCAGACTGATGAATCCTAGGTGGGGACCACTGAGATGGACAAAGTTACAGCATACTTCACTCCCAACTCAATTCTCTCTCACAATTGCTCTGTTTCCTTATCATTGCCCTATTGTCCTCTCCTTCCAGATCTTAGAATGTAAGTTCCTTGGGAGTAGAAACCATTTTGGTTTTGTTGCTTATTTGTTTTTTGCATCTCTAACACAGTGCCTGATTATAAATAAATAAATAAATAAATAAATAAATAAATAAATGAATAAATGAATAAATAAATAAATAAATAAAACAATACAATAAATAAAAGTAATAAAAAACTTATTTAGGTGTCTGGGGACCCCCCAAAGAAAAGAAGCACCCCTAACAGGTGTGATATTCCCTGTACTAAAGGAAGAGAAAGCTGAACTGAGAAGGGATCTTGTTCATCAAAGGATAAAAACAAACTCAAAGGATATAGAACAGCCTCCTGTCTTTGGTCAGCAGTGAGGGATTTGTTTTTTGTTCTATTTTTCTTTTTTTTTTTTTAAATAGAGAGTGGGTGAGTGGTAGAGAGAAAAAAAATACTTGTTAATTGGAAAAAAACTTAATTTTAAAATAAACAGAACATCCTTTAATAAATCAATAAGTCTCATTTGGACATTTAAGTCTTGGGGATTCATTTTTTGTTTTTTCCTTTTGACCTGCCTAGGGTCTACCCAACTCATTTGGAAAGGTTTTTGTCACCAAATGTAGGAAATGAAATGGATAGGAAAAATTGAGCATCTTTTCATTTTAAAATATTTAGAACTCACAAAATAGCCCTCATTTAGTCAGGGACAGTAAATGGCCCTTAATTCAACCCCTTCTTTCATTTTACAGACAAGAAAACTGAGGTCTGGAGAAGTAACCTTCCAAGATTGCACAATTTTTAGGCAGCAGAGCTGGGATTTGATTCCAAGCTCCTGCTTGCAAAGAAATCATTCTTTCTTTTTCACAATGTTGATTTTATTGGTGTAAGCATTCCTTCCACCCACTGTGATTTGTAAACTCTCCATGATTAAAGAGATGGTCTTCAAGAGATAATATGACTAAAAAGCATCATCCTATAGCCACCCTGGTGATAAACTGCTCACCACTCAGCAGGTCCTCAGTAATAGATGTGCCTTCTATTACAGGTGTGTACTGTTTATTACTGATAGGCCTAGGCCCTAGGATCAAAGGATTTAGACCTAGGAGAGACCTGAGAGATCATCTAGACCACTCTTTCCTTTTAACATGGGACCTGTCGTCCCCTCCCACATGGGGTTCAGCTCTGGACTTCACCCAGATTCATCCTAGAAAGGGCTGGGGCTGACTCCAAGTGGGAGGAGGAACAGGCCGAACTTTTCTGATTTCTCTGTCCTGCTAATTGTCTACCCCAGAGCAGCTCCAGGGGAAATTTTTTACATAGGGCTCATTTCTCCAATCTTCTGTAAAAATGTCTACAATCTCTACAGGGATGTTGGGAACCCATCTTGAAAGGGTGTAATATGGATATCAGATACTGGACAAGTGCTTAACACACAAAAGTCTCTTAAGTATTTATTGGTGAAGTGTTGTTGTTTAGTTGTGTCCCCTCTTCATGACCCCACTTGGGCTTTTCTTGGCAAAGATCCTGAAGTGATTTGCCATTTCATTCTCCAGTTCATTTTTCAGATGAGAAAACTAAGGGAAATAGGGTTAAGTGACTTGCCCAAGGTCACATAGCTAGCAAATACCTGAGATCAAATTTGAACTCAGGTTTTCCTGATTCTATGCTCATTTTCTAGTCAGTGCTCCACCTACCTGCCCCTTCAGTAGCAAATACAGAAACATAAAACAAATGACCCATTATAGTCATGCTCAACCAGAAGGTACCTCTTCAACAGCTGTGACTGCTATTTCAAATTCACCTTGAACCTGTACTGTCTAAGGAACTCACAAGATCTGTATCTACTGTTCACCTTGCCATGGCTTTCAGATAGATCTCTAGGTCTCAGGAAAATCTTACTGATGGTAGCTCTCTTTAAAGGATATACTATTTGACTAATATGGAAATATATTAAACATGATTGGACAAGTATAACCTATATCAGATTGCTCACTGTCATGGGGAGAGGGAAGGGAAGGAAGGGAGGAAGAAAAATGTGAAACTCAAAATCTTACAGAAAGATGAACGTTGAAAATTACCTTTGCATTGAAAAAAAACAAATTAAAAAAAGAATGTGCTGTTGCAGTTCATCTCCCCTGGGGAGAGTCAGCACCCAACTCAGAAATTAAACTTTCCAAACTCATGAGATTAACTCCAAGTAGAAATGCCAAATACCTATGAGCTATGGTATGAGCTAAGTTCGGCACTCTAACCACTTCAACACCCAGCTTCCTCAAATGTAGATATCCCCCATGGCTTTCTCTTGGGACCTTTTCTCCTTATACTCTTACTTGATGATTTAAACAGTCCTCATGCATTCATGATCAAGAAATCTATAAATCCAACCCTAGTGTCTTGAGCTCCCATCCCACATTGCCAGCTGCCTGCTGGACATTTTGAACTGGATGTACCATAGACATCTCCAATTTACCCATCCCAAAAAGAACCCATTACCCTTCCCCCACAAAAACCCTCTCTTCTTCCCACATTCCCTATTCACAGTGACTCAAGGTCACAAGCTCAGTGTCATCTCTGATTCCTCATTCTCACCCTGGCTCACTCTGATGAATCTTTTTGTTTCTATCTCTATAACATCTCTTCTCTTTTACCTCCACAGCCATCAGCTACTTTAGACCCTCTACACCTTTCCCTGGACTATTACAATAGCCTTCAAATTGGTCTCCTAGTCATAAATCCCCAAAGGTTAGCACAGTCCTTGCCTCAAATTTCTCTCTCTACCAATCCATTCTCCACGACAGCCAATAAAATGATTTTCCTAAAGCATAGATCTGATTATTACCCTTTCCTCAGTAAACTATAATAGTTCCTTATTACTTCTAAGATCCAATAAAAAGTCATCAGTTGGGGGGCAGCTAGGTGGCACAGTGGAGTCAGGCTCTGGAGTCAGGAGGACCTGAGTTCAAATGTGATCTCAGACACTTAATAATTATCTAGCTGTGATCTTGGGCAAGTCACTTAATCCCATTGCCTTAAATAAATAAAAAAAAATTTAAAAAATCATCAATTTGACATTTAAAATTCCATATGTCCTGGCACTCCCTGTCTTACGTTGCAGCCCTCTTTACATTTTGGCCTTCTTCAATAATGAAGGACAAGAACCAACCAACACAGTATTCCCTTCCATACACTTTATTGTTTACCTGCTCCTGACATGCTAGACTCCATCCTCCATTTCTTTCTTTGTACTGACTTTTAGTTAAACTTTAAATTCTCCCTTTCCTTTCTTACCTCTGCTTCTTAAAATCTCCAATTTGCCTTAAAATTCAGCTCAGATGCCTCCTAGTGCCTTCCAATATCTTGTTTCGGTTTTAAATTACTTTGCACATGCCTATAGAGGTACATTTGTTTCTTACTCCTCTCAGAATGTAATCAGTACAAATGCCAACCATGATTTCAGAGGACTGATGATAAAGTGTGTGCCAACTTCCTAATAGAGGGGTGATAGACCTAAAATGCAAATATACATACAGTATATAATATACATAAAGATGTCTATATATAAAATTATCATTGGATAAACAGATAGAACCGGTTCTGTCTGACTTTTCATGATCTCATCTGAGGTTTTTGGGGGTTTTTTGCAAGGCAATAGGGTTAAGTGACTTGCCCAAGGCCACACAGCTAAGTAATTATTAAGTGTCTGAGACCAGATTTGAACCCAGGTACTCCTGACTTGAGGGCTGATGCTTTATCCACTGTGCCACCTAGCTGCCCCTGAGGTTTTCTTGACAAAGATACAGGAGTGGTTTACCATCTTCATCAACTCATTTTATAGATGAAGAAACTGAGATAAACAGTTAAGTGACTTGTCCAGGGTCATATAACTAGTTAGTATCTGAATCTGGATTTGAACTCAGGCCACTGATTATATCAGCTAGGTAAGAAGGATAGGAGGGTGAGGGGCAAGCAAGAAAGAGACAGAGAGACAGAGAATACACATCGAGCTGATAGAAGAATTTGTTTTGCTTGACTATGACTATTCATTACAAGTTTTTCTTTTTCTTTTTTTATGGAGGGATTGAGGTGGAAGAGAATAATGATTATTAATTACAAAATACTTTTTATTAATTTTTAAAACTCCTTAGAGAAGCAACTGATTTGGGAAAGGACACTGTACAATATCCTTTATAGATATTGTCTAGTTTGATCTTCACAACACTGTGCAGTAGCTATTACTGTCAACCCCATTTTACAATTGAGGAAACTAAGTCTGACAGTGGTCAAGTGGTTTGCTCAGGGTCTGCTCCTCAGGCAGCTTTTTCAGATCCTGCCTTCTGATAGTGAAATTGTAGAAATATCACCCCCTAGAACTCCATTTTGGGTCAAGTCTTCTATCTGGGTTCCATGCATGCATAATCAGCAAGCATAGAGAAATTTAATAAATGCGTATGTTAACTTAATTCTGTTTGCACTTTCTTGAGACCACTCTGGAGACTAAAATTGTCTTTTATTAGGACAATATCTGGAATTTGGTTTAATTCTTTAGGGCCAATCTCATGGAGGTGGATAATTCCAAACTCAGAACTCTAAACCACATTGCCTACCATGGTTTCAGGTTCAAACAGCCCATGGACCTGGATGCAGGTTCTACCACTGACTAGGGTCCTCCTGCCCCAGCCCTAGTTTCTTGAAACTGGGCAAGACAAGTCTAATTGCTCCACAAACAAAAAACTTCATCCCTCTACTCTTGGCATTTTCTCTGGCTATCTTCCATAGCTGGAAACTCTCCCTTTTCCACTCCAACTAATGAACTCCCTTGGCTTCCTTTAAGTCCCAATTAAAATCCCATCTTTTATAAGAAACCTTCCCCAAGCCCTCTTAATTCTAGTGCTTTCTCTCAGTTAATTATTTCTATTATCATGTGTGTGCCTTATTCTGTGTATATTAGTTTGAATGTTGTCTTCTCCATAGATTGCAAGTTCCTTGAGGGCAGGGACTGTCTTGTGCCTTTTTTTTTAATTCCCTGCTCTTTAGACAGTATCTGGTGTATTATAAGTGCAAGATAAATATTAGTTGATTTATTGAGTAATCGAATTCAATACCCCTACTCATCCTGTGAGGCTCAGAAGGGAATTCTATTCAATCCAGAATAGCTCATCTCTGACATCCTGGAACCAAGAGGTCCAAAAACTTTAAACCTGAGTTCATGATGCTGAGTGAGATGAGCAGAACCAGAAAAACACTGTACACCCTAACAGCAACATGGGGGTGATGATCAACCTTGATGGACTCAATCATTCCATCAGTGCAACAATGAGGGATGATTTGGGGCTGTCTGCAATGGAGAATACCATCTGTATCCAGAGATAGAACTATGGAGTTTGAATAAAGGCCAAGGACTATTACCTCAAATTTAGAAAAAAAAACTGATATCTTATTGTCTGATCTTGCTATGTCTTACACTTTATGTTTCTTCCTTAAGGATATGATTTCTCTCATCATACTCAATTTAGATCAATGTGTACCATGGAAACAATGTAAAGACTGATAAATTGCCTTCTGTTGGGGGGGGGGAGTAGGATTAGGGGAAAAATTGTAAAACTCAAAATAAATAAAATCTTTAATTAAAAAAAAAACCCTGAGTTCAGTTGTCCTTAGGGATTTTCACCAAACCTTTCTATAACTTGGCAAAACCTGGGAAGGGAAGATGACTAATGAATCAGGATGACTACATTTTCCAGCTGCAAAGAGCAAATCTCTTCCATTTATTCTCTGAGAGTTTTTGGCTTTGCTTTAGTTCCTGGAAGAATTAACTAATCCTTCAATGACTTCTCTGTAAAAACAAGATGAAACCCATTAGAAAAATGATGCCCTTTGGTCAAAAAAGATGACTCTGGGTTCAGCAGGTGCCTTCCTCTTGTCACAGACTGTGACTTTTGAAAACTCCTTAGTCATTTCAGAATGTTCTCTGGGTTAAAAATGAACATTGAAATCTATTTATTAAATCACCAAAGGTGGAAGACCTGGGGTCTTTTATTAACAGGGGCTGATTCTTCTTCCATCAACCAATCTCCAGGTCTGGGTCCCTGGAGGATTTTTCCCTACTCTGGGCTGAATACCTACTTCCAGAGAAGGAGGTTCCCCTTTCAGAGGTCTAAAACTTGGAAACTATCCATAGCCTTTCTTTATTTTTTTTTCTTCCAAATTAATATTAATGTCAAGTACTACAGGTGGTTAAAATGACAAAGGGAACATTTGTGCTTGCCAAGGCCAATACAGGTAATCCAGGTGAAATGTTTCTAAGAATTAAGCCTTCACCTCATTTCCCCTGTCTCTTTCCAAACTGTGCCCCTTTCCTTAGACCTTGGCATGGAATCAGAAATGCCCAAAGCTGGTAGTGCCTTCTCCTTTCTCCATCTGGGAGAAATTCTGATCTTTTCCATCCTTCCTGTCTTTTCTCACACTATTCTCTGATGCTTGGGATGTGCTTTCCTCTCTCCTCTCTCCTCTCTATTTCCCCCTGTTTAAAGACTCTGACTTAAATTAACTGATGCTGAGTGAAGTCAGCAGAACTAGGAGAACATTGTGTGATGATCAACTATGATGAACTTAGCTCCTCCAGTGAACAAAGACAATTCTAAAAGACTGTGATGGAAAATGCCATCCACATATAGAGAAAGAACTATGGAGTCTGAATGCAGACCAGGGTATACTATATTCACTTTTTAATTTGTTTTTTGTTTTTTCTTTCTCATGTTTTTTCTCTTTTGTTCTGATTCTTCTTTCAAGACATGACTAATATGGGAATATATTTAATATGATTGTACATATATACCCTCCATTAGATTACTTGTTTTCATGGGGTGGGGGAGGAAAGGCAGGGAAGGAGAAAAATTTGGAACTCAAAATTTTACAAAAATGACTGTTGAAAACCATCTTTATATGTAATTGGAAATAATAAAATACTATTTTTAAAAAGACTCCCTTTCTACACATTATTGCTCTCCAGAAAGGTTGGATGAGTCTGAACTCATCCAACCTTTCTGGAGAGCAATTTGGAATTATGCCCAAAGGGTAATAAAAATGTGCATGCCCCTTGATGCAACAATACTACTACTACTGGGTCTATACCCTGAAGAGATCATGAAAAAGGGTAAAAACATCACTTGTACAAAAAATATTTATAGCAGCTCTGTGGTGGTGACAAAGAATTGGAAATTAAGTAAATGTTCATGAATTGGTGATTGGCTTAACAAACTGTGGTATATGTACATTATGGAACACTATTAGAAACCAGGAGGGATAGGAATTTGGGGAAGCCTGGAGAGACTTGTATGAGTTCATGCCGAACAAGATGAGCAGAACCAGAAGAACATCATACACCCTAACAGCAACATGATGATCAACCTTGATGGACTTGTTCACTTCATTAGTACAATAGTCAGAGACAATTTTAGGATATCTGCAATGGAGAATAGTATCCAAAGAAAGAATTGAGGAGTTTAAACGAAGACCAAAGTCATCACCTTTAATTTCAAAAAAAAAAAAGGTACTTTATGTATTATGTAAGCTTGCTATCTCTTATACTTTACTTTTCTTCCTTAAGGATGTGGTTTCTCACTCATCACATTCAATTTTGATCAATGTATACCATGGAAACAATGTAAAGACTAACAGGCTGCCTTCTGTGGAGGGTGGGGGGAGGAAGCAAGAATAGGGGAAAAATTGTAAAATTCAAAAATAAATAAATTTTTTATAAAAAAAGACTCCCTTTCTTCAGGACCCAGATCACCTGCTACCTCCTACACAAAACTTACCATTATCCAAATTCTCACCTAGCACTCTTTCTGATCCTCCCTTTAATAATAATAATAATAATTTGCCTTTATAATGAGCCTTAGGGTTTGCAAAGTGCTTTGCTTACTTTTTTTAATCTTAACAACCCTTTGAGGTGGGTGGGGTGGGGAAGACTATTATTCCCATTTTACAGATAAAGTTAAGTGAGGCCAAAAGATGTTACATGGTTTCCCCAAAGTTACACAGCTAGTAACTGAGGCTGACTCTACCCATTCTGTCACCTCCATGTCTTCTTGCACTCCTACGTGGAGGATCCCTGAGGTATTTTTTGAAGCACCTTCAAAGACTATATGAATCCAAGTTATTGTTCTAATTACTATTGTGCCTTTTCTATTTTTTTAAGTTATTTGTATGCCCCCTTCTGGATTCTAGGGGCAATTAGGTGGCTCAGAGGAAAGTGTTGAGCCTGGAGACAGAAGACTCATCTTACTGTGTTCAAATTTGGTTTCAGACACTTACTGGCTGTGTGACCTTGGACAAGTCACTTAACCCTGTTTGCTTCAGTTTCTGTAGAATGAATTGAAGAGGAAAGAGCAAACCAGTATCTTTGCAAAGAAAACCCCAAATGGAGTCATGAAGAGTCAGACATGAATGAACAACAATTGAATTCTAAGCTCTTTGAGTACAGGAACTGGGTCTCATTTCTTTTCTTTTTTTTATTATTTTATCAAATGAGTTAATATAAATAAAACTCTTTGTACTGGCACACAATGGGTGACTGATAAATACTTATTCCCTTTTCCTTTCACCTTCTGTCTCCCTAAGCACCCAGACAATTTGTTCTCTTGTGTGTGGACTGCATGTGAAATCAGTGTTGGTTGATTTGAAAAGCAGGTTTGAAATCCCGGGTCTCCTCACCTCCTACATTCAGTCCCACAAGAAATCCCAGGCCCCAAGTGGAGAAAATTGGTGTTAATTAACCCTCTCCCAAGGCTAGTTGATTCATGCTCAGAGGGACTTCCAGACTGGCAGGCTCCTATCTTCTGCCTCTCCCATCCGGCACCCAACTCTGTCTTAGGTCATGTCTTCACACCCTTTATAATAATAATGACTCACTTCTAACTCTTTGGGATTTAGAAGGCACTTTCTTCTCATCCATCCTGTGAGGTAGGTAGGTAAAGTATTATTTTTCCTTTTTTTTCTATTTTATATATGGGGAATTGAGGGGGGAAAGAGAGAAGAAAGAGGAGAAAGTGAGAGAGAAAGGTAAGGTCTGTCAGTCCTAGAGATGTTATGCCAAAATAAAGTCCTTCTGATTCCAGGTTTGGTGCTCTATCCATTGCACTGCCTGGCTGTCTCTATGCCAATATATAGTCAGCTTGTTGACAATGATCGAAGTCTACTCTCAGGTCACTAAGAGTTCCAGTTAATGTTTATGTTGTTAATGTGCTTACTTGTCTTCCTCTTTAGAAGACAAACTCTTTGCAAGCAGGGAATATTTATATCCTCATTATTAAATCACCAAAGGAAGAAGGTTCCTTTTATTTTCTTCCATCTCTCACCTCTAGGACCAGGCTGAGATCCCACCACCAAAGGATGAGGTTCCTAGTATTCATATCCTCTCAGCCATAAGCCTGGAACACAGCAGGCACTTAACCACCATTAATTATTCATTGATTGGTTCAAGAATGGTTAAAGAAAACAGTAAATGATTAGAACAGAATTTCAATTGTGAGGAAGGAAAGGAGAGAAGTGATGTTTCTTTCAGTATTTTAAGAAAGACTAAATTTGTTTTTTGTTGGGTAGACCTCAGGTGGCAGCCTGAGGAGTGGTGGATAGAAGTGGGGGAGAGAGGGAAAAGCAAATGTGGGGTGACTATCAGGGAAAACTTCTAACAATTAGGGATGCCAGAAAGTGTCCTAGGCTTCTTACTGGAGGTCTTCTCAAAATTACCACTTGTCAAAGGATTGAACTAGGTGACCTTCCTGCTCTGATTTTCTTATTCTGGAATGAAAGATCTGGGCAGACAGTCAGTGAAAATGCTCAGTCAGGACTTCGAGGGACAACAAAAAAAAGGCAGTGTCACTGTAAGGAGGAGGACGTGGAGGGGAGGGAGGAGTAAAAAGACTGGCAAGGTTAGGAGGAGGCTGGAGTATGAAGAATTTTAAAAGCCAAATGGGATTTCTATTTGATGCTGGAACAAATATGGAAGATTCAGTAAAGGAGACTGAAGATGACCTTACAGGTAGGAGAATAGAGAATAGCCTCGAAGACCTAGAGAGTATCAAGCTGCAGAAAGTTATCTTTTCAACATTATCAATGGGCTTCTCAAGGAATTTAGTCTGAGGAGATATAATGGGAAAATAGCTAGAAATGATATGTGGTGCAGTGCATAAACTACTTGCCCTGGAATCAGGAGGAACTAAGTTCAAATCTGACCTCAGATACATATTAGCTATATATCCCCAGACAAGTCACTTAACCCTATTTGCCTCAGTTTTCTCATCTGTAAAGTGAGCTGGAGAAGGAAATGGAAAATTTCTCAGTATACTTTGCTAAGAAAACCCCAAATGGGATGACAAAGAGTTGGATGTGACTGACCAACCACAGAATAACTCAGATAAAAGAAGTCCTCAATCATTTTTTAAGACTGTAAAGAAGGGGGGTAGCTAGGTGATGCAATGGATAGAGCACCCACCCTGGAATCAGGAGGACCTGAGTTTAAATCCAGTCTCAGACACTTAATAATTGCCTAGCTATGTGGCCTTGAGCAAGTCACTTAACCCCACTGCCTTAAATTTAAAAAAAAGGTTTTTTTTAAGAATTTAAAGAAGCCCTGAGACCAAAAATTTGTGGATTGCTGGGCTAGAATGTGGAGTACACATATGTTAGACTTAGAAAACAGAGGAACTTCAAAAGTATAAATTCCCAATTAACAATGAATAGTCAAAAAAACACACTTTTCAAGAGGAAAAATAGATTGCTAATAATCACTTGAAAAACTGTTCAACCTAGCTAATAATCAGAATTGTAAATTAAAACAACTTTGAGGTATGCCGGAAAAAAAGCACAAGAGCATGGAAATTCAGAGCTTATGAGAAAAAACTTATTAATTACTGGTAGAATTGCAAAGTTATAGAATTTTCTGTTGGACAGTTAGGTGGTGATCGGAGTCAATTCTAGGCTTGGAATCAGAAAGAATCATCTTCCTTAATTCAGATCTGCTGTGTGACCCTGGGCAATTTATTTAACCTTGTTTACTTGAGTTTTCTCATCTATAAATAGAAAACTACAATCTATAAAGTAGCAAACCACTCTGGTATCTTTGCCAGGAAAACCCCGAATGGGATTACAAAAAGTCAGAAACAACAAAGTGACAGAACAAATAACAAAGGTGGTGATAAATTAAATGATGGTTTTTTTGAGGATGAGGGAAGCAGATATTCGACAGAAAGATTGAACATGAGTGAGAGAGTAGGGATGATATAGAGTGGGCGATGTGTTGGAGAAGATGAAATGAAATGAGATCACTTGTACTTGTGGCTTTGCAAGCCAAACATTAAGAAAGGAAAGAGGGAGGGAAGAAGGGAGGAAAGAAGGAATGAATTCTGAAGGTTAATAGATAAACAGCCATTGAAATCTTGATTGAGTGATAAAGAAGGATAGAAAGAATCTCAAAAAAGAGTTTGCAGAATGATGATGTTAGGAAGTGATAGTGGAAAGGAACAAGGAATATTCCAACCTTGACCAGTGAGTGAAGGTATGAATGAAAACCAGTGCTAGAAAGGGTGGCCAAAGAAATAAGGATCATCAGGAGGGAGTCTAGTCTTAGTTCAAGAAAGTGGAGGGAAAAGGCTTAAGATGAAAGGTAGTTTGTTACCTATGGAAACTAGCATTCCAAAGAGCCCAAAATTTAGAGAGGAATATTGGTAGGACTGGGTTGAGGGGGATGGAGAGGAGACTTTGGATGGTGTCCAGGGATTCAGAATTACTGATATAGTAAGGATATAATGGCATTGAAGTATGTTAATCGAGGAATAAATTCAATTAAGTTCACTTTGTCCAAAGGGGTTCAGCTTCAGGCTGGAGTTGATCCAGGGCCTTAGGCAGTTGTGTATAGCTGCAACAGGGGAGGATTAGAGAAGAGGGAGCTAGGCAACTGCTGTGGAGCTGTAGGTATAAATTCTATAGTCTAAGGATTACACCATTCTACACCACTGAACTGTCTGCTGCCATCTCTTGGGCTAAAAGGCTGTGATCTCTGTCACTGTCTGTTAAGATCTGTCAGTCCTAAAAATACTATGCCAGCATATAGTCAACCTTGTTGACCATGATCAAAGTCTACTCTTAGATCACTGGACTCAGGTTTTCTCTGAACTGCTCCAAAAAAAAGACTGCCACAAATATTTTAGTGACCTTCTAAAGCAGAGGTCCTTAATATAGGGTCTCACAGACCCCTTCACTGGGACTGTGAACTTAGATGGGAAAAAATTAAACATTTTGATATAATTTATTTTGCTTGTAATTCTACATATTTTAAAACATTCTTCTACCAGAATCTTTAGGCCTCTCAATAAACTAGCAAAGATGTCAATAATATTAGGAATCATTGTTCTGGCAGTTTTCAAACAAAGAAATTAAAACTACATATAATCATATGAAAAAATGCTCCACATCAATAATACAAATTAAAAAAACTATGAAGTACTACCTATCACCTATCAGATTGTCTAAGAAGACAAAAAAAGGGAAAACAATCACATTAACGCACTGTTGGTGGAATTGTAAACTAATACAACCATTCTAGAGAGCAATATAGAGCTATGTTCAAAAAGCAATATAACTAATCATACCCTTTGACCCAGAAATTCCAATTCTAGGCCTATATACAGAAGAAATCATAAAAATGGAAAAAAGTCCCACATTTTCCAAAATATTCATAGAAGCTCTTTTTGTAGTGGCAAAGAATTGGAAATTGAGGGATGTCCATCAATTGGGAAATGATTGAACAAGTTATGGTATATGATTGTTATGCAATATTTTTGTGCTATAAGAAATCATGAATGGCTCGATTCTAAAGTAGGAAAGAATTTCAGGAATTGATGCTGAGAAAAGGAGCAGAACCAAGAGAATATTGTACACATTAACAACAACATTGTGAAGTTGGTCAGCTTTGATGGATGCAGCTCCTCTCAGCAGTACAGAGGGCTGGAACAGCCCTGGGAGACCTGTTATATTAAATGCTATTTACACCCAAAGGAAAAAACAAAACAAAAAAACCAAATTACAGAATCTGAATGAACACTGTTCACTTTTTAAAAATTTCTGTTATGTTTTTCCTTCCTACCCCATGGTTTTCTTTTCCCTTAATCCTAATTCCTTACAGAAAATGACTAATATGTAAACATGTTAAACACAAATGTATATGAACAGTGTTCACTAGACTGTTAGTGGTTGATGGGGAGGGAGGTGGGAAGGGATGGTGAAAGAAAATTGTGTAACTTATAAATATGAATGTTGAAAAACTTCCATAACATGAAATTGGAAAAATAAAATTAAATATCTATAAGAAAAAAGAATTACTGTTCTGTTAACATATTACATAAGAGTAATTATAATCCACAACATCCTGAGCTAATCAAAGCATCCCACATCACTGAGACTCAGTCACTCACCCTTAATGGGCATGCTCATGGGTATGGCCGCACCTTCCAAAGAGAAAGTCCCAACCAAAGACTCATCTTCTAGTAGTTTCTCTAATCAAATTTCTACATACAGGGCAGGTAAAATGAGGGCAGAGACTAAATGACTTATGGTCAGGGTCTAGTTTCAGGATCCGGGTTTCCTGATTCCTAGTCTAGTTGTATTTCTTCTCATCATTGTTCCATTTCTGAGCAATATTCTAGTTCCCCACAACCAAAAAAGAGTTAACCCCAAAATCTGAATTTACGGTGATTGGGAAAATTACCAATACATGATTTAAAAAATCTTTTTAGAAAAGAAGGCAGAGAAGAAAGGCTAATATTACCCTCAAAAAGTTTGGGGAGCAGAGGGATCATTTAATAAGACTCTCCTACAAGGGATGAGGATCAGCTGTTTGACATCTTCACCAAGGACAGAACAAAATGAAACTCACTCAAAGGGAATCAAAAGGGATTTAGGCCAGATATGAGGAGGAATTTCCTGAGTGCTAGCTCTGTTAAACATTAGAATAGGTTACCAAGGGAAGCTGTGGAATCTCCTCCTCTCTCCGGAAGGCTTTAAACATTAGAAGTTCCCATCTGTGTAGGATGGATGAGGGGTGGTCCTGCCAAAAAGTGGGTGTGTGTTTCGTGGGGGAGGTGGGAAGTATGGACTAAATCAACCCTACACTATGAAACAACAACAGTGACATCTAGTGAGTTCCCAGGCTAGGAGCACAAATTTGGATCATGTTCATTTTAGATTTCTGGGGGGACTGAAAACCCAAGATTAGGAACTAGACCAAAGTTATACAAATAATAAACATTGGAAGACATTCAACTTCAGCTATTGTTCTTCTGTTATTCTATAGCAGGAGAAGAGCAAGAAAATTAATAAATTAATCATAAAAAAAATCCCTACTCTCAAGTAGCCTATATTCTAGTAAAGGAAACATACATATATAAGTGCATAGAAAATAAATAGAAATGGAGGAACTGGTCAACAATGGCCTAGTTCATATAGTAATATGGCATGCTATCTGTGTGTTGACGATCCACATAGATGCTCGATGAGCCTGCTTTCATAAATATTTAATGAAAGGAATGTGGCCCCACCCCCCTCCCCTCCTTTCTTTCCCAATTGAGAACACATTTCCTATTCTCTTACTGCATGCATCTTTTGTTTTTTGTTTGTTCAGGATTTTTAGGTTTTTTGCAAGGCAATGGGGTTAAGTGGCTTGCCCAAGGCCACACAGCTAGGTAATTATTAAGTGTCTGAGACCGGATTTGAACCCAGGTACTCCTGACTCCAGGGCCGGTGCTTTATCCACTGTGCCACCTAGCTGCCCCTCTTACTGCATGCATCTTGATGAAGACTTGTCTGTTGAGCCAAGTGTTCTTAAGAGTTTTACAAATATTTCATTTGTACAACAATCTAGTGAGGTAGATGATATTTCCCTTTTTGTGAGTGAGAAAACTGAAGTACATAGTGGTTGAGGTACCCAGGGTCATAGTCTGAGTCTGAAGACAAATTTGAATTCAGATCTTCTTGATTCTAGGGCTATTATTCTATTCATTGTACCACCTAGTGGTGGATACATGTGGCCAATCTGTTGAATTTGAGTAAATTTTTACTTGGTTACTGAGAACTTGGATTTTTTTCCTTTGAAAACTTTCCTTTGAAAATTTCCTATTCAAAGTCTTTGATCATTTATCAATTAAAATGTTTTTCACAAATATGGATAGGGAAAGAATGATCAAATAATGGATAGAGAGCATCACAGAAAATAAAATGGGCAATTTTGATTATATAAAATTAAAAATTTGGAGTAATAAAATGAATGCCATTAAAATTAGAAGGGAAGGGGGCAACTAGGTGACGCAGTGGATAAAGCACCAGCCCTGGAGTCAGGAGGATCTGAGTTCAAATTGGACTTTAGACACTTAATAATTGCCTAGCTGGGTGACCTTAGGCAAGTCACTCTTAACCCCATTGCCTTAAATTAAAAAAAAATTAAATTATTATGAAATTAACTAGGAAAAGATTTTTACAGTAAAATATTCAGATAATCTGATAATGAAAATTATAAAAAGCTTATTTAAATACAATAAATAAGAACAAAAGCTAGGCATAGTTTCAAATTGCTTTTCAAAATATGACTGTTTTTCTACAGTAATTATAATCTTCCTTTTTTCTTAATTTAGCTAATCTGATGGGTACACTGTGATGCCTCAGAATTATTTTAATTTGGGGCAGCTAGGTGGCACAATGGATAGAGCACCGGCCCTGGAGTCAGGAGTACCTGAGTTCAAATCCGGCCTCAGACACTTAATAATTACCTAGCTGTGTGGCCTTGGGCAAGCCACTTAACCCCATTTGCCTTGCAAAAAATCCTAAAAAAAAAAAGAATTATTTTAATTTGCATTTTTTGATTATTGATACTTTAAAGTATTTTTAATATGATATTGATAGCTTGAATTTCTTCCTCTGAAAACTGTCTATGCATGGGCTTTTAACTATATATCAATTGAGAATGACTCTTATTCTTACAAATATATCTGTAAGGATTTTTTCTTCAATTTCCTTTTCATTAAATTTTAGCTAAATTGGTTCTATTTGTGCAAATTTTTAAATTTTACGCACAACTTTAAATTGTCTATTTTACATCCTTGTAAACCTAACTAACTCTTGTTTGGTCATAAACTTTTCCCTTATACATAGATCTGAGAGTTCTGTTACTCCACAAGAATTTTATTATTTTTTTTACATTCATTTTTTCTTATTTTGAGTTCTAAATTTCTCCCTCCTTAAGCCCCTTCACCCATTGAGAAGACAATATGATACCATTATAAATGTGAAATCATGCAAAACATAATTCTATTATACCCAGAGTTCATCAGTTCTTCTCTCTGGAGGTGAATAGTATTTTTCAGCATGAGTCATTTGATCATTGATTTGAGCAGAGGAGCTAAGTCTTTCTTAGTTGATCATCCTTACAATATTTCTCTTACAGTGTACAACGTTCTCCTAGTTCTGCTCACTTTACATCAATTTATAAAGGTCTTCCCAAGTTTTTCTGAAACTATCCTTCTCATCATTTCTTACAGCATAATAATATTTATCACAATTATATGCCACAGTTTGTTCAACCATTCCCCAATTGATAGTCATCCCTTCAATTTTCAACTCTTTGCCACCACAAACAGAGCTGTTATCAAAAAAAAAAGATGCCTATCCTTTCTCTTTGATTCCTTTGGGATATAGACCTTCCATAGTGATCTTTGGGCATAGTTCTAAATCATTTTTCCAGAATGGTTGGTCCGGTTCACAACTCTATCAGCAATGCACTAGTTGCCCTGCTTTTTGGCATCCCCTCCAGTATATATCATTTTCCTTTACTGACATGTTATCCAACATGATAGCTGTGAAGTGGCAATTCAGAGTTTTAATTTGCATTTCTCTATTAGAGATTTAGAACATTTTCTCATATAACTATTGATAGCTTCAATTTCTCCTTCTTAAAACCGCATGTTCTTGAGCTGTCTGCAATGGAGAATACCATCTGTATCCAGATAAAGAATGGTGGAGATTGAACAAAGTTCAAGGACTATTCCCTTTAGAAAAAAAAAAAACAGATATCTTATTGTCTGATCTTGTTATCTCTTATACTTTTTGTTTCTTAAGGATATGATTTCTTTCTCATCACACTCAATTTGGATCAATATACAACATGGGAAGAAAGTAAAGACTGACAAATTGCTTTCTGTAGGGCGGAGGGAAGTAAGATGGGGGAAGTTGTAAAACTCAAAATAAATAAAATATTTAATAAAAAACCGTATGTTCATATTTTCTGACCATTTATCAGTTGGAGACTGACATAATTTTATAAATTGGGTTCAGTTCCCTATATATTTGAAAAATGAGACTTTTGTCAGAGAAAATTTCTATTAATTTCCCCTCAGTTTTCTACTTTCTCATTTTAGTTATATTGCTTTTGTTTGTGCAAAAATATTTTAATTTCATGTAAATAAAGTTATTCATTTTATACCTGTGAAACTTCTTAACTCATTTTGTCATATTCTTCCCTTATTCATATATTATAGGTAAATTTTCCATGTTCCTCTAAATTTGCTTATGATATTAATCTTTCTACCTAAATCATGTACTCATTTTGATCTTACCATTTATATATATATGCATATGCACATACATATATACATATACATATATCTAATGAGGTATTGGTTCCCCCTCTCTAGTTTCTTCCAAACTGCTTTCCAGTTTGCCCAGCTGTTTATCAAATAGTGGGCTCTTGCCCCAAAAGCTTAGATTTTTAATTTCATCAAATACTAAATTATTAGGGTCTCTAACTATGTATTGTGTACCTAATCTACTCCATTGATCCACCATTCTATTTCTTAGCCAGTATCACCAGATCAGTACAACTAGGTGGTGCAGTGGATAGAGAACTAGGCCTGGAGTCAAAGACTCATCTTTCTGAGTTCAAATCTGGTCTTAGATACTTATTAGCTGTTTGACCCTTTATAAATCACTTAACCATGTTTGTCTCAATTTCCTCATCTGTAAAATAAATTGGAGAAGGAAATGGCAAACCATTTCAGTGTTTTTGCCAAAAAACAGACAAATAGGATCACACAGAGTTGGACACAACTGAACAATCAATTTGTCTTGATGAACTGCTAAGCCAATGTCCACATTTTTTTAATCTGTTCCTTTAAAATTCTTGACCTTTTCTTCTGCCAGATGAATTTTGTTATTATTTTTTCTAACTCTAGAAAACAATTTTTGGTGGTTTGATATAGGACTGAATAAGTGAATTAATTTTGGGGGAATTGTAATTTCTATTATATTGGCAATTGTTTAAATCTGTCTTTATTTGTGTAAAAAGTGATTTGTAAAAATGTTCTTACAGTCCCTGGTTGTATGTTGGCAGGAAGACTCCTAAATATTTTATATCATCTGCAGTTATTTTAAATGGAATTTCTCTATCTCTTGCTGCTAGACTTTGTGGGTAATATATAAAAATCTTGATGATTTATGAGGGTTTATTTTTATATCCTGAAACTTTGCTAAAATTCATTGTTTCAACTAGTTTGTTTCTCATTGTCTAGTCTTATTCCTTCAATTTCTTTTTCTTCTCATTGCTATAGCTAGCATTTCTAATACAATATTGAATAATAATTATGAAAATAGACTTCCTTGCTACATCTCTGATCTCATTAGTTAGGCTTCTAGTTTATCTCCACTACAGATAATGCTTGCTCTTGGTTTTAGATGGATACTAATCATTTTTTTTTAAAGTTCTATTTATTCCTATGCTTTAGTGTTTTTTTTCAGGTTTTTTTTTTTTACAAGGCAAATGGGGTTAGGGAATTATTAAATGTCTGAGGCCAGATTTGAACTCAGGTACTCCTGACTCCAGGGCCCGTGCTCTACCCACTGCGCCACCTAGCAGCCCCAGCTTTAGTGTTTTTAACAGGTATAAGTGTTATATTTTGTCAAATTTTTTTTCTGTATCTATAGATATGACTTTTTTTTGTTATTGATGTAGTTATTTTTGCAGTTTTTCCAATATTCAATCAGCCCTGCATTTCTGGTATGATGCTCACTTGGTTAAAATGTATGATCTTTGTTATATATATTGCAGTAGTTTCTTTGATGGCATTTTAATTAAATATTTTATATCAAATATTTATTAGGGAAATTTGTCTGCAGTTTCCTGTCTCTGTTTTTGCTCTTTATTATTTAGGCATCATAAGCATATTAGAACAAACTTTCATAGAGAGACTACCTATTTTTTTTAAATCATTTCTATAGTATTGGAATTAATTGTTCTTTTTTGGTAAAATTCACTTTTAAATCCATCTGACTCTGGAGATTTTTTTTTTCCTTGGGAGTTCATTGATGGTTTGTTCAATTTCTTTTTCTAAGATAAGGCAATGTAAATATTTTATTTCCTCCTCTGTTAATCAGGGCAATTTATAATCCTTATAAATATTTATCCAATTTACTAAGATCATAGATTTTATTGGCATATAACTGGGTGGATAACTCTTAAAAATTGTTTTTATTTTATGATCATTGGTGGTGCTTCACCTCTTCATTTTTGATGCTAATTTGATTTTCTTCTTTCTTTTTATTTTAAATCAAATTAACTTATGGTTGTCTGTTTTATTGATTTTCTCCTAATAATTAGCTCTTAGTTTATTAGTTCAATGGTTTCCTACTTTAAATTTTCTTAATCTCTCCATTGATTTTTTTAGGATTAGATTTTTTGATTTTCAATTAATTTTAATCTATGCTTCCAAAGTCCTTTATTGAGGGGTGGCTAGGTGGCACAGTGGATAGAGCACTGGCCCTAAAGTCAGGAGTATCTGAGTTCAAATCTGGCCTCAGACAATAATTGCTTAGCTGTATGGCCTTGGGGAAGCCACATAACCCCATTTGCCTAAAATAAATAAATACATAAATAAAGTCCTTCATTGAATGTAATTTGTATTGTATTATGATCTAGAAATG
Organism: Macrotis lagotis; assembly: GCF_037893015.1. Classification (NCBI taxonomy): domain Eukaryota; kingdom Metazoa; phylum Chordata; class Mammalia; order Peramelemorphia; family Peramelidae; genus Macrotis; species Macrotis lagotis. Next base: position 145,147,227 of record NC_133658.1, on the reverse strand, counting down.
GTATATTTAATAATACTCATTTTCTGCATTTTTGAGAGGTTTTTAATGCCCTTATACAAAATCAATTTTTGTGAAGGTGCTATGCACAGCTGAGAAAAGGAATACATTTTTCTATTCTCATATTTTCACTAGAAGTCTATCATATCTTCTAAAAAATTATATTCTCCTTAATTTCTTATTTATTTTATGATTAATTTAGTTTTGTGAAAGTTGAGATCTCCCCCAATATAGTTTTATTTTCTATTTCTTCCCTGCAACTCATTTAACTTTTCCTTTAAGAATTTGGGTGCTCTGCCATTTGATGCATATACATATATATATATATATATATATATATATATATATATATATATATATAGTACTGATATTACTTCATTGACTATAGTACCCTTTGCAAAACCCTAGTGTCCCTGATTATCTTTTATAATTAAGTCTATTACACCTATTATTTGTGTGACCTTGGGCAAGTCCTGTTCCCCTCTACAAAAAAATAAATCATATGTATATGTGTGTGTATTTGTATTATCTAAGATCATGATTGCTACCCCAGCTTTTTTTACTTCAGCTGAAGTATAGTAAAAATTATTTTAATTTTTAAACTATGTGTCTGTATGCCTGTCTTTCTATCTGAAGTATATTTCTCATAAACAACATATTATTGAATTCTGGTTTCTAATGCATTCATTTCTATTTCATGTGTGAGTTCATTCCATTTACATTCACAGTTATGACAACTGCATTCTATTTCTTCTGCTCATCCTTCTCTCTTTATTCTGTCCCTCTATAAGTTTGTTTTGCTTCTGAACCTGCCTCTCTTAATCTTCCCTCTTTTTCTTAGTCCCTTATCCTACTTCCCTGTTGGATAAGAGATTTCCATACTCAACTCTGTGTGTGTGTGTGTGTGTGTGTGTGTGTGTGTATGCATATTCTTCCCTCTTCAAACAACTTCCAATAAGAGTGAAGTTCAAGTATTGCCTACCCCCCTCATTTTCCCTCCACTCTAAAAGGTTGTCCTTTCGTGCATTTCTTTTTTTTAGATTTTTTGCAAGGCAATGTGGTTAAGTGGCTTGCCCAAAGTCACACAGCTAAGTAATTAAGTGTCTGAGGTCAGATTTGAACTCAGGTACTCCTGACTCCAGGGCCAGGGCTCTATCCACTGTACCACCTAGCTGCCCCCCCCCCCCATTGTCTTTCAATACTGATAATAGGGGTAGCTAGGTGACAAAGTGGAAAGAGCACTGACCTTAGAGTCAGGAGGAGTTATATTTTCCTATGTAGGAATGTGAATTTTTTAACCTGTTTAACCTTATAAGTCCCTTATTATTTTTTCATGTTTACTTTATCATGTTTTTCTTGACTTGTTCTTGAATGTCAAATTTTCTATTTGGCTCCAAGTCTTTTCATCAGGAATGTTTGAATACTCTCTATTTAATTGAATATCCATTTTTCTTCTGAAGAATTATACTCAGTTTTGCTGAGTAGGTTATTTTCAGTTTTAATCATGAGTCCTTTGACTTCTGGAATATATTTCAAATCTTCTACTCCTTTAACATGGAAGCCTTTTAGTGTTGTAATTTTGATTATGACTCCATAAAATTTTAATTTTTCTTCCTGGCTGTTGGCAATATTTTCTCCTTGACCTGGATGTTCTGGAATTTGTCCCACAATATTCCTGGGAGTTTTTTTTTATTATCTTTTTCAGGAAGTGATTGATAGATGCCTTCCAATTTCTATTTTATTCTTTGGTTCTAGAATATCAGGGCAGTTTTCTTTTATAATTTCTTGAAATATGTATAGGTACTTTCTTTGGTCATGGCTTTCAGGTGGTATAATAATTCTGAAATCATCTCTCCTTGATCTATGTTCCAAGTCAGGTGTTTCTCAATGAGATATTTCCTATTTTCGTCCATTTTTATCATTATTTTGACTTGTTTTATTGCTTCTTAATGTCTCATGAAGTCATTAGTTTCTCTTTGCTCAATTCTAATTTTTAAGGAATTACTAACTTTAGTGAACTTTTACTATTTGATCAGTTCTGATTTGTAAAGACTTCTTTTCCTTCAGTGATTTTTTGTGCTTCTTTTACCTTATATTTTTAGAGTAGTTTCCTTCAGTTCCCCTTATCTAGTTAATTCTCTTTTCGTAATTTTCTTGCATCATTCTCATTTATTTTACTAATTTTTTTCTGTACCATTAATATCTTTGGCTCTTTCAGGAATTCTTGGGCTTTTGTCAAATTTGTATTTTTCCTTCCAGGCTTTGCTTGTAGCTGTTTTCACCTTGTTGTCTTTTCAGTTTGTGTCTTGATCTTTCCTGTCACCATAATATATTTTCATGGTCAGGCTAGTTTTTAGTTGTTTGTTTATTTTTAAGCCTATTTCTTGACTTTAAACCTTATGTTAGGGGCAGCTAGGTGGCGCAGTGGATAAAGCACCGGCCCTGGAGTCAGGAGTACCTGGGTTCAAATCTGGCCTCAGACACTTATTAATTACCTAGCTGTGTGGCCTTAGGCAAGCCACTTAACCCCGGTTGCCTTGCAAAAAAAAAAAGCAACCCTAAAAAAACAAACAAAAAAACCCCTTATGTTAAAGTTGGGCTCTGCTCATTTGGGACTTGAGAGGCACTATCTCAAGCTTTAAGTATTTTTGCTCTGCTATTTTCAGAGGTAGATCCATAGGTCTCTAAGTTTTAGGTGCTTCCAAGGTGGGTATCAACTGGATAGAGATTTGGAGCTCTCATCTTTACTCAGGAAGGGCTCTGCTTCCCCGTAGCCATAAGCACTAGCACATCTCTTAGGTTTTAGACTGTCCAGGGCCCCTACTTCCTTGTGACTGTCCTCTCTGTCCTAGAATTGTAACCCATAACTGCTGCATATGGGCAATGAAGTTGCCAAACAGTATCAGGTCCTGTACTCAGTGCCAGCAAAAGAGCCCCTGTAATCTCTTTCTGACTAGTTGTTGGACATCTCTGAGTAAAAAGCTTCCAAAGCTACTGCTGCCACTGTCACTCCTACCTCCAATATCTACCACTCATGCTGCTGCCACTTGTACTTTGGACTAGCTTCTGCCCCAGTGTCACAGACCTCTTCTGCTGACCTCCTCAGTTGATTTGGATTGGAAAACTGTTTCACCCTGACCTTTTGTTGGCTATACCACTCCAGAATTCAATTTGACATTTTAAAATTGTTTGAAGAAAGATGGGAGAGCTGATTTGCTACTTCTGCTCTACAATCTTGGTTCTGTCCATTTTTGACTCTTTCTGTGCACTTTGTTGGCAATATACAGAAATGTTAATGACTTGGATGGACTTATAATTGTTTCAATTTCACTAAGTACAGTTTATGATATAAATTATGTCATCTTCAAAAAAGTGATAGTTTTGTTTCTTCGCCTGTGCTTATTCTTTCCATTTCTTTTTTTTCCCATTTTTTTGTCTTATTGTTATAGTTAACATTTCTAATATTATATTGGGTTTCCTAGCACCAGACTGAATGATGATAATGGATATCCTTGTTCTACTCCAATCTTATTAGAAAAGTTTTTAACCCCCCTTATAATGAATGGTTTAATATAAATATTACTTATCATGGCTTTTGGTATTAGAAGATGTAGATAAATTTAAGAATTTCAGAAAAGCTCCAATCATTACTATGCTTTCTATAATTTTGTTTTTTTAGTTTTTTGCAAGGCAATGGGGTTATGTGGCTTGCCCAAGGCCACACAGCTAGGTAATTATTAAATGTCTGAGGCCGGATTTGAACTCAGGTACTCCTGACTCCAAGGCCAGTGCTCCATTCACTGCGCCACCTAGCTGCCCCACTTTCTATAATTTTTAATATGAATGGGTGTAGTCAAAAGGCTTGTCAAAAGTCTTTTCTGAATCTATTGATATAACCATATGATTATTGTTTTTGCCATTAAACATGGTCAATTATAATTATAGTTTTCCTAAAAATGGACCAGTCCCAAATTCCTAGTATTAAGTACAGCCTGGTCATAGTGTATAATCTTTGTGATATGTGTCCTTGCCAATATTTTACATAAAATTTGGATATTGGTCTTTAGTTTTCTTTATTTTGACACTTTTTGGTTTAAATATCAAGACTATACAGATTTCCAGCCAAGATGGTGGAGAGAAGAGAGACACTAATAGGTGCTCTCTCTTTCCCCTCAGAAATAACATGAGAGAAACCTTTTAATAGAAATTTATCAACAAAACCCAGAAAGAGAAGCTAGGAGAAGAACACCTACCAAGAAGGTCTGTCCAAGGGGATTGTGGGTGAACTGGAGACGAGAGCAGAGGATCAGCTCTGGGGGAGGCCAGAGGGTCAGCCTCAGCTGTGGAGACTTTGGTGAGTGGATGTGTGAGATCCAACTTTAGTCTTTGGTGGGGGAGGGGAGTGAAGACCTGGGGGTCCAAGGGGGAGAAGAGCTATGGGAGGGTGAGTTCCAGCACAGAGTCTCAGAGCATGCCTGGAGAACAACCAGCTAGGCCAGGGACCTGAGCTCCACACTCTCAGCAGAACCCTTTGCCCAGAACAAACAAACAATAAATACCCCCCCACCTCAGGGTGGCAGAGCTCACTCAGCAGAAAGAGATTAACTCCCTCCCCCCAGGGCCCAGCCCAGTTTTCAAGGTTAACTCAGACCCTGCTGCTGAGGACCTCACTCTAGAGAAAGGAACTAGCACCCCCTACTAGCTGGTCCTTGGAATTACTAAGCCAAGTGAACAAAGCCTCTAGGATACTCAAAAGCAAACCTCTGAGAGCCAGCCCCCACCCCAACACAAGATGAAAAAAGGCCAGAGAAAAGGGGGTCCCATGGAGAAACACTTAGAAGAGACAGATTCTAAATCAGAGAGATCTAGCATTGCTGAGGAGAATATGAATTGGTCTCCAGCCCAGAAAGACTTCCTTAAAGAAATCAGGAAGGCGTTTAAAAATCAATTGGAAAAATTGGGGAAAGAAACTCAAGAGAAAATTGACATCTTGCAACAAGAAAACAAATCCTTGGAAAATACAATTGGACAAATACAAAATGAGAATAACTCAGATCTTCAACTGGGCAAAAAGCAAAAAGAAAATGATTCTCTCAAAACTACATTTGGGCAAATAGAAAAGTCCTTCAAAAATAGAATGAACCAAATGGAAAAGGAGTTGCAAAAGATAAAGGAAGAAAAATCTTCTCTTTAAATTTATTTTTTTTATTCTCATTTTGTACAAATGTTTTTTTTACATTAATATTCTTCTTTACAAGTAAACAAAATACCCCTCCTCCTCCCCCATGAATATAGATAGACTTGTTTGGGCAAAAAAAGTAAAGGGGAGAGGAAAAAATTAAAATAAAAAATAATAATAGTAATAATTGTAGGTATGGCCAGGTGGCGCAATGGACGAAGCAACAGTCCTGGAGCCACGAGCACCCAAGTCCACATCCAGCCTCGTAAACCCAACAATCACCCAGCCATGTGACATGCAAGCCACCCAATCCCCACTGCCCTGCAAAAACCAAAAAAAAAAAAAAAAGAAAAAAAAGACCCAAAATAAAATAAAATAGTAATAATAGTAGGGGTGGCTGGGTGACAGACAGAGCATTGGCCCTTGAGCCAGGAGCACCTGGGTCCAAATCTGGCCCCAGACACCCAAAGATCAGCCTGCTATGTGGCCCCAGGCAGGCCATCCAGCCCTATTTGCCCTGCACCCTCCCCCAAATAATCATAACAAAAAATGTGCTTGAGTCTTTGTTCCAACACCAACAACTCTGTCATGGGTGGATCTCATTCTTTATGATAAGTCCATCACAAAAGTTATTTCCATATTTTTTCACCCTTGTCATTGCTGATCGCAACTCCCTCCTTTCTTATTTCTCTACTACCATGTACTCTATTTTTCTCTCTCCTTTCACTCTGACTCTGCTGTAGGGTAGCTGAGTGGCGCAGCAGACAGATCCCTGGTCCCGGGGCCAAGAAGCCCTGAGCCCCCACACTACCCTTTAGGCCCAGAATCCACCTGGCCCTGTGGTCCTGGGCAGGCCTTCCATTCCCAGCCCCTTGCAAGAAGTAAGAAAGAAAATGTGTTATATCTGGCCACTCTCCCCCCATGGTCCATCCTCTCCTCCTTTATTCACATCCCCACCCCTACCCCCTGTTCCCCCCTCCTTCTTACTCCAGATGTCTATACCCCATTGAGTATATTTGCTGTTTCCTCTCCTAGCCATCTCTGATGAGAGCAAAGTTTCCCTCATTCCCCCTTGCCTCCCCCTTTCCATATCATTGCAATAGCTCATTGTAATAAAAAAAAATCTTATGTGAAATATCTTGGACTATTCCCTCTCTCCTTTTTCTTTCTCCTATTCCATTTCCCTTTTTTTTCTATTGACTCCATTTTTACACCATATTTTATCTTCGAATTCAGCTTTCTCCTGTGCTTCAACTATAAAAGCTCTCTCTACCTGCTCTATTAACTGAGAAGGTTCATATGAGTATTATCAGTGTCATTTTTCTATGCAGGAATACATGCAGTTCATCCTCATTAAGTCCCTCATATTTCCCCCCTCTCCTCCAATCTCCATGCTTCACTTGAGTCCCGTATCTGAAGATCAAACCTTCTGTTCAGCTCTGGCCATTCCAAAAGGAACCTTTGAAATTCCCCTGGTTCATTGAAAGTCCATCTTTTTCCCTGGAAGAGGACATTCAGCTTTGCTGGGTAGTTCATTCTTGGCTGCATTCTAAGCTCTCTTGCCTTCTGGTATATTGTATTCCAAGCCCTATGAGCTTCCAGTGTAGCTGCTGCTAAGTCCTGTGTGATCCTGACTGCAGCTCCACGATATTTGAACTGTGTCCTTCTGGCTGCTTGTAATATTTTCTCTTTGACTTGGGAGTTCTGGAACTTGGCTATAATATTCCTAGGGGTTGGTTTTTTGGGATCTCTTTCTCTGGGGGATTGGTGGATTCTCTCCATTTCTATTTTGCCCTCTGCTTCTAGAATATCAGGGCAATTTTCCTGTAGTAATAATTCTTTGAAAATGATGTCAAGGCTCTTTTCCTGATCATGACTTTCAGGTATTCCAATAATTTTTAAATTATCTTTCCTAAGTCTGTTTTCCATATCAGTTTTTTCAATGAGATATTTCACATTTTCTTCTAATTTTTCATTTTTTTGGTTTTGAAGTATTGATTCCTGAATTCTGTTAAATTCATCAATCTCCCTGAATTCTATTCTTTGTCTGAAGGATTTGTTCTCCTCAGAGAGTTTTCTTATCTCTTTTTCCATCTGGCCAATTTTGCTTTTTAAAGCATTCTTCTCCTCAATAACTTTTTGAACTGTTCTATCCATTTGACCTAAGCTGGTTTTTAGCGTGCTATTTTCTTCAGCATTTTTTTGGATTTCCTTGACTAAGCTGCTGACTTCATTTTCATGTTTTTCCTGCATCTCTCTCCTTTCTTTTCCCAGTTTTTCTTCCAACTCCCTCATTTGATTTTCAAAGTCTTTTTTGAGCTCTATTAGCCTGAGCCCAATTTCTGTTTTTCTTGGAGTCTTTAGATGCAGGAGCTTGTGCTTCTTCATCTTCAGACTGAGTATTTTGGTCCTTCTTGGGCTCATTTGCAAAATATTTCTCAATAGTCTTCTTTTTGTTTCTCTGCTTGCTCATTTTCCCAGCCTGGGCCTGGTTTGGGGTGTTTCTTGAGCTTTTGGGACACTCCCACAAGGGTCTCAGTGTGTGAGGTTCTGTCCTCCCTCCTGGTCTGTGAATGACCATAAGCCACCCCTCTGCCAAGGGGCTGATGGGGGGGGCTGCTGTTCTATGGGGGGGGCCTAGACTGTGGTCAGGATCTGAATGTGGTCAGAGCCCCAGAGTCCTGTTTCAGGGGCAGAGGACAGAGCTAGGCAGTCTCTCTTCACTCCCCTCAGCTCAGTGGGCTCATGCCCTGGAGGCTCCTGCTTACTGGCTCCTCCTGCTTCTGTTTCCTGGATTAGGGCTGGGGAAAGACCATGCTGCTTGTTGTGTGCCCTGAGGGCTGGGCTCCACGTGCTTGCTCTGGCAGAGGTCCCCCACTTTGTGCCTGGTGCTCCTCGGGGTGCAGCTCAGGAGACTCCCCCGCTGCTGTGAGCTAAGACCCCCAGCACCCTGGGGCTGCCTCTGGGAGGATGAGGTTCTTTGGCTCTGGTGGGCCACCCCTCTGGCAGGCCGCCTCTCCGACCCTGGGGGAGCAGAGCCTTTCTGCTCTTTTCCAGGTTACCTTGAGTAGGAGAACTGCCTCACTGGGTCCCTTTGTGGGTTCTGTCTCTCGAAAGTTTAGTTAGAGTCCTTAGCTGATGAATTTTATCAGAGAGCTCCTAAGACTCAATCCCTTCTTGTTGCCATCTTGGCTCTGCCCCTGAAAAATCTTCTCTTAAAAAAAGAATGGAATTGGCAGAAACTAATGACTTCATGAGACAACAAGACTGTATTAAACAAAACCAAATGATTTAAAAAAATAGAAAAAAATGTAAAATATCTCATCAGCAAAACCACTGACCTCAAGAACTGATCGAGAAGGGAGAATCTGAAAATTATTGGCCTTCCTGAGAACATTGGAGAGAAAAAAGCCTGGACTTAATATTACAGGATTTAGTGATGGGAAATCGCCCTGATAACAGGGAACCAGAGGGCAAAATAGTTATTGAAAAAATACATTGATCCTCTATGGAAAGAGATCCTAAAATGAAAACACCAAGGAATATTGTGGCCAAATTCTAGGACTGTCAGATAAAGGAAAAAATCCTGCAGGCAGCCAGAAAGAAAAAATTTAAATACCAAGGAGCCACAGTAAGGATTATGCAGGACCTGGCCAAAGCAACATTAAAGGATCAAAGGGCCTGGAATGAAATATTCTGAAAAGCAAGGGAGCTTGGAATGCAGCCAAGGATCTACTATCTGGCAAAACTGAGCCTTCTCATCCAGGGAAAAAGATGGACATTTAATGAAATAGGAGATTTCCAAGATTTCATGACAAAAAAACCAGAGCTAAATAGAAAATTTGGACATCAAACAGGAGGCTCAAGAGACACATGAAAAAGTTAAAAAAACTAACTGCTATACAATAAGATGAAACTGGTTATATACCTACTTGGGAGAAAGAGTCTCATAATTCTTGAGAATTGTAACTCTATTAGAGAGAATATACATAGCCAGAAGTGATGGACACTCATGACTTTTCATGTGACTCAGAGAGAATGATTTAAAAACAATACTTCTTAAAAGGGGGGGGCAGTAAGGAGAAGGGAGGTTGGAGGGAGACTGAATGGGTTAAATCTCATTACACCCAGAAGTACAAAAGACCTACTGTAATTGAGGGGAAGAAGGGAGGAGGTGAGAACCATCTGAATCTTCATCTCATCAGACTTGGCTTAAAGTTAATTTAGACACACTTAATAAAATTAAGAAACTTATCTTACCTTTCAAGAATTAAAAGGGAAAAAGGGGAGGGGGGACAGGGATGGGGAATGGGGAGGGGGGAAAAAGGAGAACCCACAGAAGGAAGGGAAGAAGGGTAAAAAGGGGAGGGGTCAATTTAAGAGGGCAAACACATTGAAGGTGGTGTTATTCAGAAACAAAACATTGGGGAATATGGATAACTGGGGAAAGGGAAAAATACAAACAAGGAAGATAGCATGGAGGGCAATAAAGAGTAATTATAACCTTGAATGCGGATGGGATGAATTCTCCCTTAAAACATGAGCAGAAAGCAGAGTGGATTAAAAACCAGATTCCTACAACATGCTGCTTACAAGAAAGTCATTTGAAGCAGAGAGATACATATAGAGTAAAGGTAAAAGGTTAGAGCAAAATATATTTTGCTTCAGCTGAAGTGAAAAAGGCAGGGGTAGCAATCTTTATCTCAGATAAAGCAGTTGCAAAAATAGATAGCACTAAAAGAGATAAGGAAGGAAACTATATCCTCCTAAAAGGTACCATATATAATAAAGTGATTTCAATACTAAATATGTATGCACCCGATGGGATAGCATCCAAATTCTTAGAGGAGAAGTTGAAAGAGCTACAGAAAGACATAGACAGCAAAACTCTACTAGTGGGAGAGCTCAACCTCCCACTGTCGGATTTAGATAAATCGAATCATAAAATAAACAAGAAAGAAGTTAAGGAGGTAAAGAGGATTGTTAGAAAACCTAGATATGATAGACCTATGGAGGAAATTTAATGGGGATAGAAAGAAATATATATATTTTTTTTCTGCAGTACATGGCACTTCCACAAAAACTGACCATGACTAGGACATAAAAACCTAATGATAAATTGCAGAAAGGCAGAAATAGTGAATACATCTTTCTCAGAACACAATGTAATAAAAATCATATGCAATACTGGGCCAGGGAGAAATAGACCCAGAACTAATTGGAAACAGAATGAGTGGATCAAGCAACAAATTATAGAATTATAGAAATTATTTCATTCTAGATAATGACAATAATGATACAATATACCAAAACCTATGAGATACACTCAAGGTGACTGTCAGGGGATATGTTATATCTTTAAATGCTTACATGAATAAATTAGAGAAAGAGGAAATCAATGAACTAAATATGCAACTAAAAAAATTAGAGAAAGAATAAATTAAACCCCCCCCCAATTAAAAACCAAATTAAATATCAAGACTATGCTTGTGTCATAAAAGGAATTTGGTGGGACTTCCTTTCCTATTTTTTTCATTTTTTTAAATTCAATTTTGTTTTCAGGTCTAAATTTTCTTTTTCCCTACCATGCCAAGCATCTCCCCCACCATTGAGAAGACAAGAAAACAGAACCATTACAAATAAATATAGTCAAGCAAAGTATATTTCTCAATTACCTATGTCTAAAAGAGAAAGAAAAAAAGAAACGAAAGATGCTTTAATTTGCATTCTTAGTCCATCACATTTCTTCTATCTGATAGGGAATAGTATGTTTCATTACGAGTCCTTTGGAATTGTTGTTGGTCATTGTGTTGATATGAATTTCCTAGTCTTTCAATTTTTTTGTCTTTCCAATATTGTTCATATTATATAAATTGGTCTTTTGGTTTAGAGTAGTTTCCTTCAATATTTTTTTGTTCCCCTTATCTATTTCATTCTCTTTTTGTAATTTTATTGCATCATTTGCATTTATTTTAATTTATTTCATAAAAGTCTACTCAAGGTTTTCTGAAAATATTCCTTGTATCATTTTTTATAGCACAATAGTATTCTATCACCTTCATATACTTCTTTAGCTATTCCCCAATTGTTGGGCACTCCCTCAGTTTCCAATTCTTTGTCACACAAAAATAGTATAAATATTTTTCTATTTATAGATACAGAAATGTCTATTTTACTTGTTTTTTTTTGAGAAATATTATGAGTCCCTATCCTCTTTTAATCTCTATGGGATATGGGCATAAAAGAATTCTGGAGCAAAGGCTACAAACCATTTAAATAGCTTTTGGGGCAGTGTTCCAAACTGCTTTCCAGAATGGCTTATTTTCCTATTTTTTCTTTTTTTTTCTTTTTTTTTTTTAAGTTTTTTTGCAAGGCAAATGGGGTTAAGTGGCTTGCCCAAGGCCACACAGCTAGGTAATTACTAAGTGTCTGAGACCAGATTTGAACCCAGATACTCCTGACTCCAAGGCTGGTGCTTTATCCACTACACCACCTAGCTGCCCCAAATTTTCCTATTTTTTTCAAGTCATTTATGTAGCATCATAATTAATTGTTCTTTAAAAATTTTGGTAGAATTTATGGATGCAAATTCATCTAGTCCCATGTATTTCCCCTTTTGGAATTCATTTAAGATTTGTTCAATTTATTTTTTTTAAGATGCCATTTATCTGTGTCTCTCTTGATGGTATCTATTTTTCCTACTACTTTATCTAAAAATCATCAGTTATGTCTTTCCTTTTTGAGAGATTCTTTTAAAGCCTAATGTTAAACTTAATGTTAACCTAATGTTAAACTCATGAGCTCTCTCAATTTAACTCTGCATGACTATATATGTATTTCTTATCTGCAATAATGTACACAGTGCTGCCCTTGGCGTTAGGAAGACCTGAGTTCAAATGTGACCTCAGACACTTGATAGCTATGTAACCTGGGTAAATCACTTAACCTCTTTGCTTAATTTTCACATCTTTAAAATGAACTACAAAGGAAATAGCAGACCACTCCAGTCTTTTTGCCAAGAAAACTCCAATGGGATCACAGAGTCAGGCACAACTGAAATGACTTGATATCATCTCTATTTTACTCTATAATTGCCCATTTTTTTTAGTTCAGTAACATCAAAATATAATTATTTTTCCTTACATCAAATCCTATTACATTTAAATTTTTTCTCTTAAACTTGCAGTTTGTTTTGTTTAAAATAATTATCCCAAGCCTCTTCACACAATTCACTTCATACCCAGACCACGCCAACTTCTAATTCTTGCCTTTTAAAACTTTTTTTAGGTAGCACCAGCTTATTTTATATAAAGAAATCTGATGCCAGTCTTTTTTAAACAAACTTATCCCACCTACTCTGCCTAGCTTAGATATTGATCCCTTGATTCTACTTTTACCTAGTTCAACATAGGTAAGATTAGGGTTCATAAGCTTCCTCTCTTCATCTTTCTACCTCTTTGACGATGTTCTGATTTCAGGAAACACTAAGTCACTTCATTCTCCTCTTCTCTTTTCCATCTCCTAGGATATTTCATTCTGATTACCCACCCTCTTCTTTGTTCCCTCAATAACCTTTAAGCCAGGTGAAATTTTAAAAAAATATTCTTTTCTCCTTGTATTTGTAAAAGTAAGATATTGCTCTTTGATATGTGGATATTGGTTGCTGAAAGAGGCAGAAAAAGAACATTTGAATAAGAAACATTAATAAAGTCTACTTGAGAAGAAGCAGACACAAAAATGCTCAAGAAAAGACAGACTAGGGCTGCTAGATGGTGCAGTGGATGCAGCAGCAGCCCTAGAATCAGGAAGACCTGTGTTCAAATCCACCCTCAGACACTTAATAATTGCCTAGCTGTGTGAATTTGAGCAAGTCAACTCCATTGCCATAAATTTTTTTTCAAGAAGAAAGGTTGCCTGAACACATGAGAGAAAACGACCCTCAGGATGCAGTTCAATGTGGTCCTTCCCATAGTCTACGTGACTTTTCAGAATTTTGAAGGATGTAACTAATAAACTAAAATTCAAACAACTAATTGGAAAGTGGAATGAAGGCCTATAAGGTCTGTTGGGGATACACCTGACAAAAATGCAGATTTAAATCTTTTCACATCATAAAGTAGAAATGGAGGCATTGATTTGAAGAATTTAGGTTTATCAAATGAAAATAGAAGCAAATGTAGGAGGAATTGGGGATAGAAGACAAAGAAATTGTTTACATTAGACAAAGCAAAAGCCCACATGATTGAGGTGACCCAGGAAGGCTCTGCCTGTTTTTTTGAAAGTCATGATGTTTAGAAGAATTCTTTTGCTGAGGATTGGCTGGAGGAATGAGTCATCCAACAGAGCTCATAAAAGGTGAATGACTCTATAGGTGCTGAATGCTGATGGGAAGAAAGTAGGATCCTATGTTAATTGAAGAGTCATTAAGTTGTCATCTTTTGGGAGGACCAACCTCTCAGGGGAACCTGTCTTGATCCTTACTGTCCTCTTAAGAGAGGACAGTGCCTCAGGCAATTCATGACTGGATGATAGGAAAAAGTGAAATTCAGGCTTTGCACACTTTGAGCTAGGCTAATATATTTAAAAAGTGTAACACTTTATAAATACCTTGCCAAGGATGGTTGTGTGCTTGATACTGTTTCAGTGGACCAAGAGTAGCAGAGAAGCAGCTATGGCCAACAGGAAAACTGGGAGGACCAGAAGGGGAACAGATAGATGTTTTGTTTGCTTTTTCCCTGCAGGTGATATGGCTCTCTAAAGAAACTACACTAAGGAGATGTACTATATTCAAGAGAACAAAGACATTGAGGCCTGTCATCCAGTCATGAGTTGCCTGAGGCACATGGTTTCTCTACTCTCAGACCTATTACATGCCCAGTCTAGTCTACACTATGCATAGGTGTGCCCCAGATTTAGAAGCCAATTTTCCATTTAAATGTCTGTCATTTTTTCTTTTTTAGGTTTTTGCAAGGCAAACAGGGTTAAGTGGCTTGCCCACAGGTAGGTAATTATTAAGTGTCTGAGACTGGATTTGAACCCAGGTACTCCTGACTCCAGGGCTGGTGCTTTATTCACTACACCACCTAGCCACCCCTAAATTTCTGTCATGTTTTATAATACTGACCCATCAATTAGTCCCATTCATCTAATAAGTTTTCTCATGATTTTTAGATTTTAAGGGTAGAGGGTGGCATAATGGAGGCACCAAGTCTGGAATCAGGAGGGACCCGAGTTCAAATCTGCACTCATACTTACTATGTAGGCCTGAGCAAGTCCCTTAACCTGTTTGGTCTGTTTCCTCATCTATAAAACAGTAATAACAGAATCTGCTTCCCAAAGTTGTGAGAATCAAATATTTGTAAAACTGTGAACAGTGCCTAGCTAATAGTAAGTGCTATATGTTAGCTATTATTTTGGGTTTTTTAAAAAATATTTTTATAAAGTAAGTTGATGAGAGAATTATGAGATATATTCTTACTTCACTCTACTCAGGCTTTTTTGTTACCTTTTAAAGTTCCTTTAGTCCACTGCTTTGGTTTCAAAAACCAACTCAGCTCTGACTTTAGGATTGGTAGTGATGGATTTTTTTTTTTTGAGTTAAGCATATGTTGTTTTATAGAAGTTGTTCATTAGTAGGAGTCCATTCTTTGTTTTTCATCACATCATCTTGTAGTCTTTTGTCATCTTTGCTAGAAGAGGAACCCTGCACGATTCAAACTATGCCCCACAATTGCCCAGAACTGGCATTCCATTTTTTTAGGTAATCGTTTTGGAATCATAACCTAGGGGATTAACAGTAAAGTATGTTTTCAACTGCTCAAAAGTGGATTATAAACATAGTATTTTCAATATGGCATGTGTTTACAGTGATATTTCTGAGGGTGTTTAAATTTGGATGCTATCAAAATGGATTGAAGTTCTAATTCCAATGCTTTGAGGCAATTTTCTTGCCCAAAATATTAAGACTTTGTTTCATGTTTTGACAGGCTAATGATAGTCTCTGTTACATGACAGTTTTACGTGGTCAAATTACACATAAGACAAACAGGCTTAGGTAGTTTGCAATCTGCATAGCTGGAAGGAACACGAATGAGATCACCAATTTATTTGAGAATGAGTTCTCCCTTTATTTTCCAGTTACTTGCATCTTTCTTGTTTATTAAAAATAGTATTATTTGTATCCCCATCACAGCACAGTACATTACAGATTAAGCACTTAAAGCTTATTCATTTGTTCATTTATCTGCTTCTCAGCTTTCCTTTAGCCCATATATTTTTTTTGCATACATCACCTGTTTAACTCCTTTCTTCAGATCCAGCTTTTATCTTCACTGATTTTCCTTGTGATTTTTTTTCAATTTGTGTTAGTCCTTTACATAATTATATGCACTTCTTGTATTTTTAAAGTGATGCTAAACTGAGCTTACTTAAGACTGCTCACATTCAGCCAGTTGGACCCACAATATTGCCCAGGGTGGGATGCCTAATTAGCAGCAATGGCAGGTTATAAACCTAAACCTAAACCTCCAACTTAGAAATCAAGTTCTCTCCTTTGGACAACCCCCCACCAGAACATAGAAGCAACATGAAGGGAAGCTAAGTCATCACATGTTTTCAGCTTGTGCACAAGGTAGGTTCAGAGTCCAACACTCAGACTCCTAATACAGTAGTAATGAGGAACTGTATATTAAGAGTGACTTGGAAAAAATAAGAGTGGAAGAAGGAAAAAAATGGCAGGTTTTGTTTTTTTGGGGGGCTACTCATGAGAATGTCAGAATATGAAATCAGAGATAAGGCTAATGGCTACTTCTGGCTTCCTTGGAGTGCAAAGGATAAAAGATGACTTTAGATGATCCTACTTTGGGTATCCAATTTCTCATCCCTCAACCTTTCAGAAGAGAAATCCAGTGAGTACTGTCTAATATACCTACTGAATGTTAAATTTACATTTCAAATGCCTATTTCAGTATTTTTCTCTAAGCATAAAGGATAAGCATACTTCTAAGTACTAGTACACAGCTATAAAACTTCACAGATTCATAGATGTCTGGAACACATTGAGTTCAACTAACTTAGCAATTAAATCTAGGTAACCAAGCCCTTTGTCACCTTCATCCCTCTTATTCTTTTCCCAACTCTGACCTTCACTGAATGCCAATAATAATTCAAAATTGAAGAATTGCCCTACAGTATTATTCCATTTATACATGGCATGAATAGTCCTATTTGCATGATTTTATGTAAAGAAGTCACTATATATAAAATTTACTTATTCATTTTATGGTAGCTAAGTTTTTCCTGATAAAATCTTGAAATTTGCTTAAACTCTTATTTGTTCTTAAATGTAGCTTTTTTTTCCATCTAATTTTATCCATTAATGGGGATCTATTCAAAATAAGTTTTTTTTTAAGGGGGGTAGTCAAATGATTGGTGTTTGGTATTTCCCCTCATAACAGGGAATTGTATTGAAATTTTTTGTGGGAGGTGTAGAGGGAGGATGGTGTTGAATGCAGAATTTCATTATTTTGATTGATTAACCTGCCCTTTGGTATGTTAAATCAGGTAAAATTTAACATACTACCAAAACTGATAAAGCAAGTCTTGGTCCCTGAAGATCAAGTATGCAACTTTGTTTTTTCCTCTTAAAAGTTCTTGTGGGGCAGCTAGGTGGCACAGTGGATAGAGCGCCGCCTTGGAGTCAGGAGTACCTGGGTTCAAATCTGGTCTCAGATACTTAATAATTCCCTAGCTTTGTGGCCTTGGGCAAGCCACTTAACCCCATTGCCTTGAAAAATCCAAAAAAAAAAAAGTTCTTGTTTGTGAAGTAGTGATGCAGGACACAGGAAGACTTATACTGGACTTAAAGATCACACCCTTTGGGACAGGAAAGACTAGTGCACAGAGTCAATGCACGATGAACTGTTTTGGCCACTCCTCAGAGGGCAGCCCCTGTGGCTTGTGTATTGGGAAAGTACCTGGAGTCAGGTGCTGTACCGTTCCCAAGGGCCATCCTTGTCCAACCCACTAAGGAAATGCATTTTTAAGTAAGATCTCCTAGATGGTCTTTTTCTTCCTTCTTTGAAGAATGGGCACTTTCTAAGCTAGAACCCTATGCTCCCACTGGAGAACTACAGTTTCTGTTTCATGTGGCCGGACTCAGTTTGGTCTAAGCCAGCCAGCTCTCCAGGCTGCTTTCCTTTCACTCTTTTCCTCAGGTACCTGGTCTAGACCTTTGTTATTCACCCAGTCCTAAGCTGCTTACAAGCAGCTTGGTGTCTCTTCGATAAAAAAAAGTTTTAATCTGTGAATTTTGCAAGCTTGTGAAATAAAAAATCCCTGAGCTATTTCAATTCCAGGGTTAGTTGTGAGTTTTTAACCTTCAAGAGCTCTCAATCTTTATTGGTAACACCAATTTCTCCTATAACAATAAGAAATCAAATTAGAAATTTCTTCATTAAGCTATTATGCAAGAGGCTATTTTTTATTATTGTCTCTTCTAGAACGGTCCTAGGAATAGCTCTATGAAAAAGACTATCATGTTAAAAATTAATTCTACTAGTATAAATTATTACTAGAGCAAATACAAATGCTTACTCAATATAGTTTTTAAGTTTTAAACTGCACTGACTTTTGGGAGACCTTGTATTTCTGTTTAGCACTTTTGCCATCAATCTGTCAAACTTGAATTGCAGATTTAATTTTTTTTTCAAGGCAATGGGGTTAAAGTGACTTGCCAAAGGTCGCAAAGGCAATTAAGTGTCTGAGGCCAGATTTGAACTTAGGTCCTCCTGATTCCAGGGTCTGTGCTCTACTGCATCCCCTGGCTGCTCCTGCAGCTGTAATTAAAAAAAAAAAATACCAGCAACTCTTTTCTGGGATCTTTCTAATAGTTCTACTTGCATACCCCATGCATATCTCAAAGTTTTTACCCCCCTTGTGAATTTGTATGGTTTTGCTTCTATCTACTCACCCTCTATTGCGTTCTTGGCAGCCTTCAACAACTTTCTATTTAACTCTAACTGACACTGGAAATGGAGTTGAAGCACAATCAAAATGTTTTTCTGAGCAGAAATAAAGAGTGGAGCTGAGAGCAATCTTCTGATTATTCCTCAAGCTGAATATTTTAAGCAATAAAGGAGGTAAGGAAAGTAGCTAACTAGAAGAGACAGGTAATGACAGCTTAACAATTTTTGGCTAATTATCTTGGATATGTTATATCTTTACACAAACCCCACCCAAACTACCATTCATGCCAAAGCATTTGTATCATTAAAGCAAACCACCACTAGGCGACACATAGAAGCAATTATGTTCCAAATGTGATGAATTTATTTTACTCTGATGCAAAACCAAAGCTTTCACTATAGCAGAGACCAAGTTGATAAAAGGTCATGAAAAAGTGGTGTAGGACATGCAGGATGTGATGTATGAACTGGAGGATCAGGTCATTTCCTTTATAACATGACACTACACTGTCATTGAAGAACAAATTTAAAATAACACTGAGAAACTGAACTGAAATGTGGCACAAACATTACAACTTCCATGCATGCCTTCAAGTATTTCTTTCTTATAATAGACTCAAAAACCTCTAGACATCAGCGTGGTGGTGCTACAACAATTCTTTGGAAGAATAAAAAGTTCACATTGTTGAAATTTCACAGAAGAATATTAAGGCCAAAACAGAGTGGGTTCATTTCTCTTCATTTCAAGGGGCAGATAGCTGATACTTTACTTAAAAACTATATTAAGCTTCCAATTCGAATCCCAACCCAACCTTATGACCTCCTGCATTGAAGTTTTTTCCATCAATTAAAGCTGAAAGCGTCAATTTTACACCTGCAAAGGAGAAAAAAAACACCTATAATCACATTATTACTAAAAAAAAAAAATCCTAAGTTTTAGGCAAGTGCATGTCAAACCTTTAGTAATCTGATTTTAATGCTAAGGTTGGAAAAAAATTTATGGCTTTTTAAAGTTTATACTTATAGATATTGATCTGCTATGTTTTGTGAATGAGACTAAAATCAGTATTTTTAAAATAAGAATAATTTTGTATTCTGTATTAATGACTGCTACAATTTATTGCAGTCCTAGAATTAAAATTTATTTGTTACTTCCCCCACTTTCCTTCCATTAATATCCCCTCTGCTTACCTTCTCGGAGTGTCTGAGTATAACCAAGTCCAATAAGGCTGGCATTATTCACTTTACCCTAAAATTAGAAGACAAAAGTGTTACTTCACATAGAGGCAATCATCACTGCTACTTTTTACCAATACTCTCAGGATGTCAGAAGCATCTTAAGGACATAATTTATAACTATTGTATTGAAAGCTTAGGGGATAAAAAGGTTAATTTCTATGACATCATTTAAATTCTTCAAAGGATACTACTATAGTATTGGTTTCCAGTTACCCAAAAACTGTTCCAAAAATCTAATATATTTATGGTGAAAAGATATTTTTCCTGAGTTTTGACATTTTATAATAGCTATTCAATAAATATATGTTGACTTGTTTTTACTACTTATAATTCCCAAATTATACCTTTTGAACAGATTCATATTTTTTGAACCTAATAAGCAATCTCAATTTTTACTTAAAAAGATGCGAAAATGCTAGATTATGTTGAGTACCTCACTCGCTTTTTACAATAAATTAAAATTCTAAGTGATATATAATAAGGTGCTATTCAGCACATTACAACATTCACCTTGAATAACATGTAATGGGGTCTACTTTTTAAATGAATAAAGATTTTGAAAATTCATCACTTTTAATTTCTAATGCCATATAAATTCACATAAACAAAAACAGTTTGGGGTCCTCAATACTTTTTAAAGTGTAAAGGAGTCCTGAAGACCCAAATATTTAAGAACTGCTGACCAAGAAGCATGAAGTTTCCAACATATTTTAACCAGGGTATAATTAACTCAAGTAATAAAAACAAATCAGACTAATTCACATCAAAAGAAATCTTGGACCAGACCACAGGAAACTCTCTCTACCAATGCACACTAGTACTACTGTGCAATTCAGTCCTAGTTGCCTGTGGCACTAAGATATTAAACAACAGAGGTCAAGACTTGAACCCAATTTTTCTTGCTTCTGAGTGGATTTCTAGTCATTATTCCATGCTGACTTTTTGAGAGAAAAAAGAAACCTCAATTCTTATAAATGAGCTATAAATTATTTTTATAGAAAAGTAGTTTTATTATTTTCATATCCACATATGTAACATACAGTGCCCTAAACTACTGATACAAAGCACTACAAACTACCTATACTGAATGAAAGATAAATTTAAAGTCCTTGAAGTTTTTTCTTAAGATTTACCATTAAGATAAATACCAATCCAGATCATATCAAGTTAGTAAAAATCTTGATATTTCACTGTACATGATATATACTGTAAACTACAAAATTTTTGATTCATCATTTGGTATTGAAAGTAAATTACTTAAATCTACCTGCACTATAGTTTCTTCATCTTTAATATGGGAAAGTTGGCATATGCCCTGACATATAAAATGTATAAAATGAGATAACAGACAGCTAAGTGGTATAGTGAATGGAGGGTTGCACCAGGAGTGAGGAAGAACCAAATTTAAATATGCTGAGTGAGTTTGAGTAAGTCATTTAATCACTACCTTTGTTTCCTGGTCTTTAAACAATAACATCCCATACTCCTTAAGAGTAGTTATAAAGACAAAATGCTTTACAAATATTAAGTGTTATATGAATGCTAGCACCTACTATTATATATGAAATGTTTGAGAACTTTAAAATGCTAGAAACATAAGCAATTATTATGCCTATTATTACTAAAAGTTATTTTGCAACAAAATAGTAATAATAAAGTATATGAGTCTCACTTATCAAGAGAATCAAAAGAATTTTAGAATTCAAAAGAGCCTTAAGAATCTATATTTAAACTCTTCTTTTAAAAAGGAGTAAACTAAGGCCCAGAGAGAGAAAATAACCTGCCCAAGGTCACAAAGCTAACTGATGGCAGAACAAAAATTGATATCCAGGTCTCCTGACTTATTAAAAAACCAACAAAATCAATCATAACAGACCATTCATTTGCAACTTGTAGCTGAAAATTCAAAAACAGATACTATTCAGGCATCCATTCTTACAGATAGAGAAGTTCTGTGATCCAGCTTGTATTTAGCAGCAATACCAAAACGAGTGTTGTTACTGCCAGCAGTCCAAGCAAGATTTATTGATGTTTCGATGTCATCATTAACCTTTTGGTAGATTGACCCTCCAAATTCAGTGCCATCATTCCTGTTTTTAGAGTAGATAAAAGATATAAAAAAAAAATCAAGTCTTGCTTAGGTTTTCTTAAATGAGTAAGAAACAAACGCTCAGATTATAAACTAGGACCCCACATTGCTAATTTTTTTAAATAAATGACTCCTAAGTTCAACTAAATTCGATGAACTTATACCTGACTCAAATATTAATAAATGAACTAAAATTGTCTACGCAGTTGCCCAAATGAGAAGCGGGCAATTAAGAGTGACCAAGCTTCGTATATAATTTGCATGTAATATTTTCTAAACAATTCATTCGTGTCCAAAGAAAATTGGTTCTACCTTTTACATTTTCCTAGAATCCATGGGCTCTAAAGAAGCAGGGTTCATGATAGACAATTGACAAGAAATGATCAGATCCAAAGATAAAAGTATAGCAGTATTCAATATTCTTTCCAGTCCAACTTAAGTTTCTTCCTCAGAATTCTCATTATATTCCATTTCATATACACTGCACTGAATGAAACTGGTCACAATTTCCCACACATGGTCTACCCTTTCCCATATCTATGCTTTTCCTCATGCCACTCACTTCTATGAATCCAGTATACCAAGTGACATCCCATTCTGGTATCTAATAGTAGTATTGAACTATCAATACTTACACATGTGTGTGTAGCTGGAAGTCAACAGCCCTATAACCCAAGGCAAAATTATTCTGAGACAGTTTAGATTTGGCTGTGTCAAAACTCATCTGATAGCCAGCAAGCCATCCTTCATAGGCTAATACAGCCCAGCCATAGAGGGTCGGTCCAGAAAAATCAATGTCAACATTTCCACCAAGACTGAAACAGTCCCGCTTATAGGAGGCCTTTAATTTTCCACTCTTCTTTCTGTAAAAAGAAACATCTGATTTTATTCTATAACATGTTTAGTTAGTAATCCTAATATAGATCTTATAGACTCAGACCTCAAACTGAAAGTTTTCTTTAAAGATATGCATTATGTAAAAAGCAAAACTGTTATAAACATCTTATTTAATTTATTACCAATAAGAACTTGTGTTTTTTTTAATAGTTATTTCTTATGATAGGTCATGTTATTACCAATTTCATATATGTAGCAACTGAAGCACTGAGAGTTTAAATAACTTGCCTAGGTTCACACAGCTAGTAGGTATCAAAGGTAGCACTTTGGGTCTTGCTAACCTCAAGGCCAGCACTCTATCCATTACACTATTCTCTCTAACTTACAAGAATACAGTAAAGGAAAATAGCTATGAGTCAAACATTTTCTACCAACTACCTCCCACTTTGGCATTTTAACAAATTTGTGATCCACTTTTCAATTTTCATATTCTAAGTTCTCAAGTCTCATAATTTGTTTTTATCCTCAATTATCCTCCATATTCTCTCCTCCATTAAGACTATCTCTTTTAAGTTATATGCCTATTCTTCTATGTCCTCTGGGTCATACAGGATACTCTGTTAAAAACATGAGTACATAATTACCCTGTGTTTGGTACAAATATGGTGTCAAGAGTCACCTTCAAACCTTCAGCCAACTGAAAAAGATAGAAACACTTAGCATTAATAAAACTTTGTAGTCAAGAAGACAATTTTAAGCATCTCCTAACTTTATATCTAAGAAAGAATTCACAATACAAAATCTACTACAACATTATATCTCAAAGCATTTTCTCCCCTCAACAATGTTCTCCATCCTTCACAACAAAAAAGATCAAATACCAAAAAACAATACAATCAGGATACAAATCTCTAACACTTTTTTTTTAAATTGGAGAACCAAGAATTTTTAAAAGACGGTTCAAGCTAAGAATTTGGAAATCTTATTCTAATATTTAGATGTTAAAATAACATTTAACTCGACATAAAGAAATATGTTTGAAAGGGTTACATAATCTAATAAAATTTTTTTGAAGGCTGATCCAGATCTAGAATGGAATGGTACCATTCTTCACAATGAACAAGTAATGGACACTGCACAGCAGAGTTGTCAAATCTACCACACACAAAATTCCCAAGTGCAGGACAAATTAAAATGTAAAATACAATATAGATAATGTTGATTTGTGGTTTTCTAATTCAATATGCAACCTCATTTCTATTTTAGTTTGATGCCACTGGTCTTACAGGGTATTTCCTTACATCATTGCACAATCTTCATTCTCTTTATATAAGATCATGGTAGGATAAATTTGTATGGTTGGTGAAGAAAAAATATCAGACAAGTTATTACATGCACTCAAAAACACATTTTCTGGTCTGTTCAAAACTTAGTTTGTAAGATGTACTTAAAACTTCCCAACTAAACTTCAATTCTTTCTCCTTACTTTATCCTCCATGCTGATTTCTGTACCCAGAGTATTGTCTGTGTTCCATTTTTGAACGAAGGTAAGCCCATAGTCACAAATCTTGTATTTCGTTTCCAAATTACCCGAAGCTTTTCCTGTGTCAGTGTATGAATGACCAGATGTGGAAAATTCCTGGTAAAAATGGGAAATTAGGTAACAATTTCAAAATTAACAAGTCAAATTAAATAAATTTTAGAAAGCATTACTATATTGCTCAGAAAAAACTACTGAATTTTGCTATTTTATATGATTCTATTTCTGTAGCAACTTTAATCTCCAATTTCCTTTATCTGTTTTTAAATGTTAATTATTTTTATCATTTTTAGATATTCTTCAATCATTATGGTTCTCTAACATTCATTTTTTTGATCTACATACAGAATTATATAAAACTACTTTAAATGCAGGGACTGTCTTCAGTATACTTAATATTAGCTTTATGCTTGTTATTCAATACTTGAGGAATGCAAAGTTGTCCCAAAATAATAAATTTAATGAACGTAAATTAAATATTTACATGTGACATTTACATACACCCAATAGTTTTAAAATGTTAAAATAAATTAAGTTTTCTTTTCCAATTCTTTGTTCTATTAACTAGCTCATAATTTCAGAGTGAAATTTGGAGTAATTCAAGTGATTCTTAAATGAAAATGATTACCTACTTCTATATCATGCCTTCCAAACTACTTAATAGTGGTTAAAAGAAGAATAATTAATTTTTTTTATTGTCAGAATTATGGTTTTTTATAAATTAAAATTTGCAATATTTTCAGTATCCACAATCAATTGCAGTGAAAAGCATCTGCCCTATTCTTCATTTTAAAACATATGTGTCCAATCTTTGTAGCAGCCCTTGGGGTGCATTCAATGGGGCTTGCACTGCATTTGAGGTTGTGCTCATTGGTTGTCTAAGTCGCACTGCATTCATAAAGAAGTGCTGAATTCTGTATGTAGTCATAGATGAGTGTCTGTGGGGTAATGTGGCCCAGAAGAGATAAAAGGTTGAACACTATTGCCCCAAAATATCAGTTACTCAAAATTTATCATCAGTAATATGTAAATTAACAATTTGCTGATTGACCTTCTTAGGGCAAACAATTCTAAACTACTGCCAGTTTTCCAGAATACCACTTCACTGAGTTTATAATTTTGCTTCTTCTTAAAGAGGTTGTGTCTTGTATGCTTGAGAAACATGACTAGGCAATTATGATATACTTATCAACACAGAGCAGAACACTTTCAGAAGAAAAGTTCATACAGGGTTAGATCAAACTCTCGTTAAAAATTATTTTATTTTAATCCTATTGACATTGCACAAAGTTCTTTTCTTTCTTTTTTTTTGCAAGGCAATGGGGTTAAGTAGCTTGTCCAAGGCCACACAGCTAGGTAATTATTAAATGTCTGAGGCCAGATTTGAACTCAGGTACTCCTGACTCCAGGGCCAGTGCTCTATCCACTGCGCCACCAAGCCACCCCTACAAAGTTCTTTTTAATGGAATAATTTTATTTTTACACTGGACACTAACATATACTATTTCGTTTTAGTGACTATAAATCTGAAATGACATGTACTATAATGAATATTAAAGTTGGTTTCTCTATGACTGCCTAATAATGCCTTTTCCCTATAAAGTATTAGTACCACATAAAAAAATCTAAGAATTTTACAATTCTATATTGCATGCTAGTTAGCAACACAATCAAAAAATTATTATTGCAACACAGATGGATTATGTGTGTGATGGAAATATCAAAATATCATTTTCCATGTCTGGAAAATGAAAAGGATGTCATCATGTTGTGGAATATTGATAGCTGTGACAAAAAAAGCAGACCAAAAACATACATAAGGAATAAAAAGGCAAACACATAAGCATACTCTTTATTCTTACCAGCTGGATGAATAATACCAAACCACAGCCGCATGAAAAGATAAAATTTTAAAGTTTTGAGATTTTTCCAAAGATGAAAGCTACTTCTATAAGGTTCCCATTAACTTTTAAAAACATCATTATAATTTATTTAAAAATCTTATACAACCTTTTAAAAAAAGAAAAATCCAACTGGAAAAACATTTTCTATGTAAGAGTATGTATACCCACACACACACATGTTCATATATATATATATTATATATATTATTCTTATTTAACAGATGGAAATACAAAGACATAGAATGGCAGTTTCAATACAAGATCAAAGAATTCAAGTCTTTCAACTCTAATCCTCTATTAACAGCATCATAATGTCCTAAAAAGATGGCTGCACTGATTTACACAGGTTCTGAAGGCTATGGAAGAAACTCTGACAATGAAAATAAAGGAAAAAGGTAGCTTAGAAATTTTTATCCTCCCTGCATGAAATTAATGGCTCAGATGACGTTAAAAGCAAACCAACAAAGCCTTCTTATGCTCATGATTTTCAATAAAAGGTTTTTATTAGCATCCATTAAAGCCTAAGATAGTCTGGATTTGTGTTTCATGTCTAAGATTTTGTCAAATAATCACAAAGGATTAAAGAGACAATAATAAATGAGTTTGTGAAAGTGAAGGGTACTAGAGACACTAACTGTGGAGTTTATAAGTAAATTCTAAGTTTTCAGCAAAATTCAAAGTGGATACATTCATATGTATATTCAAGGAAAAAAACTGTTCTCCTTATCCCTATGTGTCTAAATAAGGCTGCTAGCTTTAAAAGAGAAATAGTTTAACTTGGAAAGAAATTTTGTATCAAGTTTCTCTGATTTTAAATCTTATTTAAATTTAAAATTAGAGGGAGAAAGAGAATGAATACACTAGTTTAAGTTTATAAGGGTAAGAATCATTCTCCAACTGATTTAAAAAGATTTGTAATGGATATGAAATGACAGTTCTTCAAGGATAACATCCAAGCTATACATGTGAAAATATGCTCAAAATCATTAATGTAAAGGGATATGCAAACTAAAGCACACCCATCATAATGACAAATATATATAATGACAAATATTAAGAGGGACTATGGGAAAACAGGTGGAGTTATGAACTGTGAATAGCCATTTTGTGAAGCAATTTGGAACTATGCCCAAAATGGCACTAAACTGTATACATAACCCTCTGACTTAGTGATACTTCTATTAAGCCCAAATCCCAATGACAAAAAAAAAAAAGAATCCATTTATAGCAGTTCTTTTTTGTAATGGCAAATGGGAAATGAATAAATTATGAATATAATGGAATACCATAGTGCTTTAAGAAATGATGAAAGGGATGTGGTTCAGAAAATCCTAGGAAGACTACAGGAATTGTTACAGAGTGATATGGGCAGAACCAGGAAAATAATTCATAAAATTTGTAAAGACAACTCTGAAAGACTGAAGATCTTGGATAAATGCAATAACCAGCCATAATGCTAGAAAAGAGGTAATGGATTCAAGATGTAGAATGAGATAGATATTTTTGTACATAGTAAATATGGGAATTTGTTTTTCTTTTAAATGAAAGGTAATGTATGGAAGAGGAAAAAATGTTTATTATATGAAAAATTAAATAGAGATGAACATGGGAATAAAGATTATGACTAGGAAAAAAGAGCAAATTACACAAAATACACTACTACAACTACCTTTGCTCATTCCTTGAAGAGGTGAACCTAACTGCTATAACCCAGGACAAAGAGATAGAGTATCCAAAACAAGTGGGACTCATCATTATAAATAAGCATGCATTATTTTTAAAATTACATGATTGTGTTAATGAATTGCAATGAAGATCATTTTTAAAAGTGTCAACAGGGGAAAAATCCATCTATAAAAATGTGGAAAATGACACAAAACCAAAACCATTAAATGTTTCTTTAAGTTAACACCTATTTAAAACCCCAGGTACTCACCACTCCACTGCAAGACTTGGTTTTAAGATCTATTTTAACCAAACCAAACCCTGAAATATAAAAGATCATAATATTCAAAAAGTGAAAGTTACAAGATTTTTAAAAATTTGATGGCATAAAATCATATGTATGCTACAATCTAATATTGCTATTTCCATAACAATCTTTATTATAAACAAGTAATTCAAAGGCAGTTTTTCAAGACCAGGAAGAAGAGAATTAGCCTAGTTATTCATAAAGATGAGAAATATTTCTGCCACATTATGAGAGAGAACTGAACACAGTGCAAAATATATTTGGCTGACATATGTACCTATCTAAGCTAAAACTGACAGATAAGTTTAATAACATTTACTGAATAGTTGAAATACATTCAGCAAAAGGAAAGTTTATCATTCACTTAAAGATTTTTCAGTCGCTGAGATTCCTATAGAAATTGTTGTTGTCCGGTCCTTTGTCATTCTGTGACCTTATTGGGGGTTTTCCTGGCAAAGATACTGAAGTGGTTTGGCATTTTCTTCTCTAACTTATCTGCCAGATGAGGAAACTGAGTTTCCTTGGTTAACAACAGAGTTAAGTGACTTGCCCAGGGTCACAAAGCTAGTAAGGGTCTGAGGCCAGATTTAAATTCAGGAAGATGACTGATTCTGAACCTGGCACTCTACCCACTGTACCAGATAAATGGTTTTTTGAGTGTTGTTGCTTAGGAAGGGCATTGCTAAGTTTGAGGACAAGTAGAATAGTGATGGGCCTTGAACAAATTCTATATCTAGACTGGAGCTATCACTATCTGTCTTGAAGAAGAAAAAATTGAGGACTGTAATGGTTGTTTTCAAGGACATAAAAGGCTGTCATGTGGAAGAGATTATTCTGGTGGGCCTCAGGGAACAAAATCACAAGCATTTGAAAATGCAAAGAAACAACTTTAATCTTGATGTTTGGAAAAACAATTAGAACTGTCCAAAAATAGAACATGCTACCTGGGGATGCGGTAGATTCTCCCTTAATGGAGATTGGTCTACAAGCAAAGGCTGAATTATCATTTAGTAGGTATACTGTAATTTGGATCCTTTTGGGGGTATGGGTTGGACTACATGACTAAGATCCATTCCAACTCTAAAATTCTGTGATTATGGGATGATATTTGATTTTTTTTGTCAAGTCTTCTGCACTTGCTTAACCAGAATATGACCTAGAACTAGAAATAAAATAACCAAAGCAAAAAGTCTTCTCTTAATGAGTAGCAGGGTTTTAATACAACTCTATTAACTATTTCTCTAAATAATATGAAACCAGTTAAAATTTTAACATTATAAGCACAGAGAACTAAAATTCAGTCATAACATACATACCATATCCTTTGTTGAAGACATCTTTGGCAGCCTTTCCTAGGTCACAATAACTTGGAGTGTTACACATTTCTTCTAAGAAAAACAGAAACAAGAAAAGAATAATTTAACTCTTAAGAAGAATACTTCTATCATTACCTCACCCAATAAAAAGGTACTATCTCATTAAGGCAAGAAAAGCAATAAAGTCAAATTAACAACTATCCAGTATCAAAGAGAAGTACTTAAGAAGCTTGAAAGTTGTCTACTGCTTAGACATACTCCGTATTTGAATGTTTAATATGACTGAATAAGAAATGAACAAGATACATGAATTCAGTCCTATAATACTAGAGTAAAAACTTGGTAACATTCCTACATTTAAATTAAATTTTGGTATCCATTAATTGATATGATAACAGACTGAAAAAAATTCCTAGATCATTCTGCTATTTATATTAAAGATTTTCCAGATGAAAACTAAAAGAGCATTCTCATAATACCAAGTTGCTCTTAACAGAATATTAAAAAACCTCTTCTTTTAAATGCACCCCCCCAAAAAAAAACCCTCTACAGATAAAATCCTCTCTTAGGACTTTTAAAAGTCAAAGCAAAAAAGTATCTCAGCAGAATCCAAAGAATATACACAATGACATTAAGGTAAATGAAAGGATCTCAAGTAACAAAAAATAAATGAAGAGCTTGGAAAAGCGATTCTGAACATAATTCCATTGTAGATGTGGGGTTACTACTATAACAGAATATTGTATACATTGTCAGACAAGACTTATTTATTGAATGCTGCTGCTGAAAGGTTTTTCTTTGTCAAGAAGAGAGTTTCAACCTTGGGACAAATAAGGTAGGAAATGACTTGAGTTATAAAGACAAAAGATAACAAAATAAACAGCACAGGAGATAAACTATTTTTATGAACCCTTAAAATGCAGACAACAAACTCATTAAAACCTTGAAAATACAGATTTTTAAAAAATTGAATTATCCTATCATTAAACAGCATTCATAAAAGAGTTCTGGAACTAGGCCTACTTCTATACATTATCTGGATGGCCAAAAACATTTATGATCCAAGATAAGAATGGTGCAAAGTCAGAGGTTAAATTATCCAATTACAAAACACCTTGAACTTTCCCCTTTACTGTGAAATATTCATCACATGTTATGAGCTTTTTGCCAACTTCTCATAAAAGGCAATGCCTTTGTGAGCCTGATGTTCCTCTGTCTTTATTTAAGAAATCTATTCATGCAGAAGGTTCTGAAGCTTGACACTCAGATTTAAGACTAAATCAAGTGCAGAACTATACCAAACGTCCATCCCCTTTGCCAAACTTTTAATAGTTACTAAGGGGCAGCTAGGTGGTGCAGTGGATAAAGCACCGGCCCTGGAGTCAGGAGTACCTGGGTTCAAATCCGGTCTCAGACACTTAAAAATTACCTTAGCTGTGTGGCCTTGGGCAAGCACTTAACCCCATTTGCCTTGCAAAAAAAAAACAAACTAAAAAAAAATAGTTACTGGGAAACATTACGCTCCTTTATGCCAGTTATTTAATCTAAACCTGTCATATATATTGCAAAAATGATACAATTTTAAAGAAAAAATGGTTCACCTGTTCAAAAATGGTAATGAATGATCTCGATCAATATCAATAAATAGTATGAGCTTCAATTTTGTCCTGATACATAGAATTACGCATTTCACTTCGAAAGGCAATTTTTTTCTTCTTTCAAATAAGATCTTTCTGGGGTCTACATGTTTTTTCCCACTCTTAATTGATGGCATTTTAAAAAATGTGGAGTGAGAAGAATCAGGGGTTTTCTTTTGCTAAAGGAAGTTGTTTTGGGTAGGTTGGTTAAATAAAAGGCAGCTATGGAGCTGTGGCACGCATCAGGTGCAGCTGTTTATTAGGGACAGATGAAGAACCGCTACTACAACATTTCGCCATTCACGCGGCCACTTGCAGGCGGTTCGACCCCGGCGGTCCGTCGCTTTCCGTCCCCGTTCTGCGTGGGCTCTGCGGGCGGGCCGGCGCCGGCCGACCCCGGAGGCCGCGGCCCCGGGCGCCAGCGGCTCCCCAGGCGGCCCTGTCTCCGGGGCGCCGGCGCGGCCCCTCCCGCGGGGGTCCGGCCCCGAGTTCCGGGAGCAGGTGACAGGCCCCCCGCCCCGGGCACGCTCCCGGGCGCGTTCGGAGGCTCGCGATGGGCACACACGCCCGCTCCCCTCGCCCCCCCGGCCCGCTCCCCCCTCCCGGCGCCTCCCCGCCCCCCAGGCGCGGGGCACAGAGTTACAAAGCGGCCCCCTCCTCCTCCGTCCGCAGCCCGGTGCCCAGGCCCGTCCCCGCCCGGCTCGGGCCGGCCTGCGCGGCGCGCGGGCCCGCGGCCTCCTCACCTCTCACCGAGGAGCCGCCGCCTCCTCCTCACCAGGGCACGGCTGAAGGTCTTCTCCACACCGACCCCGCGTGCGCCTGCGCCCGAGTGGCTCCCAGAGCGCGCCTGCGCCCCGCCGGCCGGCACTTCCGCCCCACCCCGCCCCGCCCCGCCCGCCCCACCCCACCCCTGAGCGTGCCCCCCGGCGGCGCCTGCGCCGTGGCTTCCCGGCGCCCGCCGGCGGGCGAGGCGTGGGCTGATCGGGCGAAAGGCAGGACCGGGGCGTCCGAGGGGGCGCCCAAGGCGGAAAGCTAAACCCCCCGAGCTCCGGACGGGGTCGCTTACCGGGTCCGCGCGCGCGGGAAGGGGGCCCCGGCCCACAGCGCCGCCGAGGGGCTAGGAGGCCGAGGGAACGGACGCCGAGGAAAGGAGGACCATCCCTGGCTGCGGCTGCTCTCGCGAGAACTGCCGTGGGCGGGACCGAGGTGTGTTCCCGAGGCGTGAGCGGGCGCAGCGTGGCCGGCGGCCGGGCCGGCCCGGGGCCTGGACTTCTTGTGCGGCTTGGGTCCGGCGTGATCCGCGGGGAGCCCGCCCCGACTTCAGCCCGCACCCAGAAATGCCAAAATCTAAGGGATTCAAGAATAGATAAAATTGTATATGATTTATCCCGTGCCGGGTACAATGCTTATTTCACTTGCTCCTCCCACCCAGCAGGGGGAGGGGGAATACTATGAGACCAAGTAGACAAACATGGTGTATTTATTGCCCGGGAATGCCCTTGGACCTTCTTAAAACGCTTGAAGTTAGATAGGTGTATTTTTGAAATTTTAATTTAATTTTTTTCTAATTACAATATTGATCGTTGGGTAAGATTTTGAGTTGCACAATTTTTTCTGCCTTCCCCATCCCCCTAACAGTGAATAACCTGAGCAGCTAGGTGGTTCAATGGAAAGAGCACCAGCCCCGGCGTGAGGAAGACCCCCAGTTTAAACTTGAACTCTTCCTAGCTGTGTGACCTTGAGCAAGTCACTTAAATCGGACTGCCTCACCTCCAGGGCCATCTACAGTTGTCCTGATTCGTATGGGACCCCCGGAACCCAGATGACTCCAGAGGACAATGGGAGACTGAAGACCTAGCACAACACCCTCTCGCTCAAATCCAATTCACTTACTTGTCATGGCATCAACTTCCTGATATGCTCTTTGAGAAAGAAGAACAAATATCATCATCATAGATTATCTATGCATAATCATGTAACATTTCCACATTAGTCATGTTATGAAAAAGAATCAGAACAAAAGGAGGAAAAAAAACATGAAAAACCAACAGACATAAGTTTTAAAAAGTGAAAATAGTATGCTTTGATCTGCATTCCGACTCCATAATTTTTTCCTCTGGGATGTGGTTAATATTTTCTATTACACATCTTTTAGAATTGTCTGCTCATTATACTGCTTAGAGGAGCTAAATCTGTCACAGTGGATCATCACACAATGTTGCTGTTAATGTGTACAGTATTCTCCCATTTCTGCTCACTACACTCAGCATAAGTTCATACAGGAGGTGACTAGGTGGCACTGGTTCTGGAGTCAGGAATACCCAAGTTCAAATCTGGCCTCAGATACTTAATAATTACCTAGCTGCATGGCCTTGGGCAAGCCACTTAACCCCATTTGCCTTGCAAAAACCTAAAAAAAGAAAAAAGAAAAGAAAGAGCATAAGTTCATACAAATCTTTCTAGGCTTCTCTGGTCCACCGGTTCACAATTTCTGTCTGTCCAATAGTACATTCGTATACTAAATTGTTCTACATTCCCCAAATGAAGGGCATCCCCTCAAGTTCCAATCCTTTGCCACTACAAAAAAGAGCTGCCATAAATATTTTTGTTCATGTCCCTTTTTTTATGATCTCTTTGGGATATAGACCTATTGTTGGAATGAAGGGTATGCACAGTTTTACTTTGCTCTTTGGACATAGTTCCAAATTACTCTAGAATGGATAGATCAGATCATAACTCCATCAGAAGTACTGTAGTGTGCTGGTTTTCTCACATTCTCTCCAACATTAATCATTTTCCTTCTTTGTCATATTAATCAATCTGATTGGTGTCAGGTGATACCTCAGAGTTGTTTTAATTTGCATTTCTCTAATCAATAATGATTTAGGGCATTTTTATATGATTATAGTTTTAATTTCTTCATCTGAAAAACTCCTTTGACCACTTATCAATTAGGGAATGAGATGAATTCTTGAAAAATTGGACTCAGTTCTCTATATATATTTTAGAAATGAGGTCTTTACCAGAATTGCTACCTATAAAAGTTCTTTCCCAACATTTACGTTCCTTCTAATTTTGGTTAAAACCTTTTTAATTAATGTAATCAAAATTATCCATTTTTCATTTTATAATGTTCTCTTATTTGGTCATAAACTCCTCTACTCTCCATAGATCTGACAGATAAACTATTCCTTGGCTTCTGGTATCACTTTTTATGCCCTAAACAGATATAATCCTTTATCATATAGATTTGGAAGCTATTCAAAAGGACAATTAGTCTTTTTTATCTACTTCCCCACTTTATAGATCTGGAAAATAAAGCTCTGAGAAGTCAGTGTACTAGGCTATCCAGCTAGTAAGTGATAAGAGACTGGTTTGAAAGCCAAGTCCCTTTACTTCAAATTACCTTGTCTTTGCATTGCATCACATTACCTTGAAGAAGAAATCTTCTACTCTGGACTAGCCTGAGCCTACTCTTTCTCTTTAAGCCTTGGAATAATTTGCCTTTGCCCTCCTTTATACTCTTTTCTTAATCAGTATTCTCAAATAGTAGAAGTATCGGGAGTCAAATATTTTTTCCCTTTAACCTCTACATAAATATTCAAAGAACCCAATCTTAGTGTGTGGGTGACTGAATTTTCAGGACCTACCAAATTTGTAAGGCTTTGCATATGGGTTTGACTATAGATTGCATGTGTTTTGTTCAAGGATCTTCCTTGTTTTCTCTAGTCACAGCTCTCATGGAACAAGATCTACCAAGGCACACAGAAGTGATCAGGTACTTCTTTTCATGTAAAGACAATTTTTAAAATTAATTTTTTAAATTTAATTTAATTTAATTTTTTTATCTGAGTTTGAGTTTTACAATTTTTCTCCCAGTCTTACTTCCGTTCCCCCCACCCCCACAGAAAGCAATCTGTCAGTCTTTATTTTGTTTCCATGTTGTACATTGATCCAAACTGAGTGTGATGAGAGAGAAATCACATCTAAAATTAAATTTTTATAAAATTTTGAGTTACAAATTTTCTCTCTTCCTCCTTCCCCTTCTTTCTCCCTCCTCCATCCTTCCTAAGAAGGTAAACATTTTGATATAGGCTGTTATAATACATGGGCAGTCATGTAAAACTTATTTTCATATGAGTCATTGTTGTGAAAGAAGAAACAGAACAAAAGGAAAAAACTATTTCCCACCCCAACATGAAAATAGTATGCCTCACTTTGCATTCAAGTTCCATTAGTTCAGGGGCAGCTAAGGTGGCATAGTGGATAGAGCACTGACCCTGGAATCAGGAGGACCTGAGTTCAAATTTAGCCTCAAACATATAATAATTACCTAGCTGTGTGACCTCGGGCAAGTCACTTAACCCCATTGCCTTGTAAATAAAAAAACCCCAACAAACCCATTCTCTGGATGTAGATAGCATTTTCCATCATGAGTCTTTTGGAATTGTCTTGGATCACTGTATTGCTGAGAAGAGCTAAATGAATCGTGGTTGATCATTGCCCAATGTTGCTGTTACTGTGTACAGTGTTCTGGTTCTGCTCATTTCACTATACACCAATTTATGTAAATGTTTCCAGGTTCTTCTGATGAAGAACTTCTTGATGAGTGCCTCAAATATCACAAACACCTTGCTAGAATTGTTTGAGACTAGCTAAGCTGCTAGAATAGAAGGACTAAGTATAGTCTAATTTTTTCAATGGATATATGAACAATGAGGTTGAGTAACTATCAGAAATCTAGGAAAAGATCAGAGTGGTTCCCTTTTCTAAAGCAAATTCAACCCACCGGCAAGTGACCAGGATAAAAACTCTGGAACAGAGCTGCTGTCAAATCACAGAGCTGGATCCCAGGAACAAACCAGGAAGATTAAGATCTCAGACTCAGCCCTGAGTATAGGTCTATTCTCTTAACTCATTCCCCTACAAAGAACAGTCTCAGCACTTTCCATATAATCCATGGAGGGAATCTGAAGCTTGGGATACAACCCCTGGCGCAGGAGTCCCAGCTCGGTCACTAAGCAATCAAAGACTCATTTCCCTGGTACAAAGACCAGAAGAGGAGAAAAATTCTAAAACGGTTATAAGAAAAGAAAAAAAATCATCTTTTAGTTAAAGGCTCTATAAGACGAGAGGTTTGTTGGGGTTTTTAAAACATTTAAAACTCTTATAAATTAATTGACAACACTAAAGAATTGGAAAAGAAATTAAAGCTTTGGAGAAGAGAATTGGAAAAAATTAGCAACTAAGCACAAGAGTTAAAAGACCTTAGCCAATTAACAGAAACCTTGAAAATTAGAATGAACTAAACAGACTGAAGTTAATGACTCTAGTATTAAAAGTAGTAGTAAAAAAAGAAGTAGTAGTAAAAAAGAAATATTAAGATAAAATCAAAAGATTGAAAAAATATAAGGTATCTCACAAACTGGCCTGGGAAATAGAACAAGATGAGATAATCTGAGAGTACCAGAAAACCTTGACCAAAAAGGGAGTCTGGATATATCATTTTTTTTAAGATAGCATTAAAGAAAACTGCCCAAATCTATTGGATCAGGAAGGCAAAGTGAAAATTGAAAAGAATCCATCCATCTGCTCTTGAAAGAAACTTCAAAGTGTAAACTCTCAGAAGCTTCATAGTCAAAGTCCAGAGCTTTCAGGTCAAAGTAAGAAAAAAAAGAAAGAAATCCTTTAAGTAACCAGCAAGAAAGTTCTCAAGTACTGAGGAACCATAGTCATATAAGCTCATATAAGATTTATCAACTACCAAAATAAAAGAATAGAGAGCATGGAATATAATATTCCAAAAGGCAAAAATCGCAGGCTTACTGTAAAAAATAACATGCCTAGTCAAATCAATTGTAGTCCCACAGGAGAAAAAATTGACCTTTAATGAGGATTTCTAAGTATTCCTAGTGAAAAGACCAGAGCTGATTGTAAACTTTGAAATATAAATATAGAAGGCACAAGAAACATGAAAAATTAACTACAAGGGAACAATTGCCATAGAATCTTCATAATGAATTGTTTATATTTTTTTTGGAGGAAGAGAATAATAATAAAGGCTACTTCCACAACCTTAATGTCACAAAGGGTCATTTTTGTTGTTGCTGTTGTTTTTTTTTTAGAAAGATTTTGTTTATTTTGAGTTTTACAAATTTTTTCTCATTCTTAACTCCCCCCCCCCCCCACAGAAGGCATTCTGGTAGTCTTTACATTGGTTCCATGTTATGCATTGATCTCAGTTGAATGTGATGGCAGAGAAATCATATCCTTAAGAAAGAAAAATAAAGCATGAGATAGTAAAATTACATAATAATAGATTTTTTTTTTCTAATTTGATGGTAATAGTCTTTGGTCTTTGTTCAAAGTCCATAATTCTTTCTCTGAATACAGATGGTATTCTCCATTGCAGATAGCCCAAAATTGTCCCTAATTGTTGCACTGAAGGGATGAGCAAGTCCATTAAGGTTGATCATCACCTCCATGTTCCTGTTAGGGTGTATAATGTTTTTCTGGTTCTGCTCATCCGGCTCATTGCTCTTGCTGTTTTTGATATTTAGTTGTTACCTGACTCTTTGTGATCCCATAGACTATAGCCCTCAGGCTCTTTTATCTTCCAGTACCTCTTGATATCTGTTCAAGTTCATGTTGATTGCTTCCATGCCATTACCTATCCATTTCATTCTTTACTGTCCCCTTTACTATTTACCTTCAGTTTTTTCCAGCCTTTATTATGTGGCCCAAGTATTCAAACTTCAGTTTCAGTATTTGGTTTTGCAGTGAATAGTCTTAATTTCTTTGTTAATTGATTTGATTTCCTTGCTGTCTAAGAGACTCTGAAAAGTCTTTTCCAGCAACACAATGAAAAAATTGATGCAGTTTGCAACTCTTGCAGTCATACTTTTTTTTTATTTTTTGTACAAGTGATTTTTTTATACATTACTAAAATATTCTTCTTTAAACATAATACCCCCTCCCCCCAAAAATATAGACCCTTATGAGAAATAAAGTAAAAGAAAGAGAAAAAATGTGCTTCAGTTTGTGTTCCAGACACCAACCAGCTCTGTCTTGGGTGGATCATGTTCTTTTTTTTTTTTAAATTAGTGTTTGTTTGGGTTTATTTTCTTTTTTGCAAGGCAATGGGGTTAAGTGGCTTGCCCAAGGCCATACAGCTAGGTAATTATTAAGTATCTGAGGCCAGTTTTGAACTCAGGAACTCCTGACTCCAGGGCCAGTGCTCTATCCCCTGCGCCATCTAGCCACCCCTGGATCACATTCTTTATGATAAGTCCATCACAAAAGCTACTTCCATGTTTTTCCACCGTTGCTGTTGCTGATCACAACTCCCTCCATCCATACCTCCCCACTACCATATACTATATTTTCTCTCTCCTTTCACTCCATCCCTCTAATAAAATGTACTGTAGGGTAACTGGGTGGCATAGCAGACAGAGCATTGACCCTAAAGCTAAGAGGCCCCAAGCCCACATACCACCCCTGAGACCCAGCAACCACCTGGCCCTGTGGTCCTAGACAGGTCACCCAATCCCAGCCCCTTGCAAGAAGTAAAAAAGAAAATATGATCCACCCTCTCCTCCATCACCCACATCCCTCCCTTCCCTCTTTCCCCCTTCTCTCCTTTTTACTTTAGATGTCTATACCCTATTGAGTGTATGCTGTTTCCTCTCTGAGTCACCACTTATGAGAGTGAAGCTTCCCTCATTTCCCCTTGCCTTCCCCCCTTCTATATCATTGCAATAGCTCATTGTAATAGAAAAAAACTTACTATATGAAATATCTTAGCCTATTCCACCTCTCCTTTTCTTACTCCCATTACATTTCCCTTTTAGCCATTGACTCCATCTTTACAATATCTTGTATTTTCAAATTCAGCTCTCTCTGTAAAAGCTCCTTCTACCTGGTCTATTAAATGAGAAGTTTCATATGAGTATTATCATTATCATTTTTCTATGCAAGAATACATACAGGTCATCAACATTAAGTCCCTCATATTTTACCCTTCTCCTCCATTCTATATGCTTCACCTGAGTCCTGTATTTGAAGGTCAAGCTTTCTGTTCAGCTCTGGTCCTTTCAACAGGAACAATTGAAATTCCCCTGGTTCATCGAAAGTCCATCTTTTCCCCAGAAGAGGATGTTCAGTGTTGCTGAGTAGTTGATTCTTGGTTGCATTCCGAACTCTTTTGTCTTCCAGAATATTATATTCCAAGCCCTACAAGCCCTTAATGCAGTTGTTGATAAGTCCTGTGTGATCCTGACTGCAGCTCCACGATATTTGAATTGTGTCCTTCTGGCTGCTTGTAATATTTTCTCTTTGACTCGGGAGTTCTGGAACTTGGCTATAATATTCCTGGGGGTTGTTTTTTTGGATCTCTTTCTGAGGGAGATAAGTGGATTCTCTCAATTTTTATTTTGCCCTCTGCTTCTAGGATACCTGGGCAATTTTCCTGTAGGAATTCTTTAAAAATGAGGTCAAGGCTCTTTTCCTGATCATGACTTTCAAGTATCCCAATGATTTTTAAATTATCTTTCCTGAATTTGTTTTCCAGATCAGTTGTTTTTTCAATTAGATGTTTCACATTTTCTTCTAATTTTTAATTCTTTTGGTGTTGAAGTATTGTGTCTTGACTTCTCATAAAGTCATCAGCTTCCTTTAGCTCCATTCTATATCTGAGGGATTTGTTTTCCTCAGAGAGTTTTCTTATCTCCTTTTCCATCTGGCCAATTCTGCTTTTTAAAGCATTCTTCTCCTCAATAACTTTTTGAACTGTTTTATTCACGTGACCTATGCTGGTTTTTAACATGTTAACAGAATTTTTTTGGATCTCTTTGACTAAGCTGCTGACTTCTTTTTCACGTTTTTTCCTATATCTCTCTCATTTCTTTTCCCAATTTTTCTTCTATCTCCCTTACTTGATTTTCAAAATCTTTTTTGAGCTCTGTCATGGCCTGAGCCCAACTTCTGTTTTTTCTTGGAGTCTTTAGATGCAAGAGCGTGTACTTCCTCATCTTCAGATTGAGTATTTTGATCCTTCTTGGGATCATAGACAATGTATTTCTCAATGTGTTCCTCTTTTTTCTTCTGTTTACTCATTTCTCCAGCCTGTGCCTGGTTTTGGGGTGCTTCCTGAGCTTTTGAGTATTATTGGGATACCCCTCCATGAGGATCTCAGTGTGTGATGCCTGGACTGCCCTCCTGGTCTGTGAATGACCACAAGCACTCCCCTCTGCCACGGGGCTGAGGTGGAGGGCCTTGTTCTATAGGGGGCCTAGATTGCGATCAGGATCTGAATGTGGTCAGAGCCCCAGAGTCCTGTGCCAGGTACAGAGGACAGACCTCAGAAGTCTCCCCTACCAGCGGTGGGCTGAGCACTCAGGGCTCAGTTGCCTGGAGTCTCCTGCTTGCCAGCTCCAGGCCTGCTTCCCTTTCCTGGATCCGGGTTGCCGAGGCCAACACCGTGCTGACCTCACTGACTGTTGCAACCACCCTGAGGGCCTGTGCTTCTCTTGCTCACTCTAGCTGAGGTCCCCAGCTGATCCTCCAAGTTGTACCCAGTGCTCCCCGGGGTGTAAATCAGGAAACTGCCCCCACTGCCATAAGCCACAGCTCCTAGGCACCCTGGGGCTGCCTCTGGGTGGCTGAAGTTTCTTCACAATGGCAGCCGCCACTCTAACCTCTTGGTCTGGAGAATTGCCTCACTGGATCTTTCTGTGGGTTCTGTCTCTTGAAAATTTAGAGTCATAATTTTAAGGTTTTTGAAATATTATGGAGAGAACACCTAGGAGAGGCTCTTCTCCTGTCACCATCTTGACTCCGTCCCCCATACTTTGTTAATGGAAAAAAATATAGTTTGACTATAAAGACTTTTGTTGGCAAGGTAATGTCTCTTGATTTTAGTCTACTGACCAAATTTGCCATAGCTTTCCTTCCAAGGATCAATTATCTTTTTAATTTCAAGACTGCAGTGATCTTGGAGCCTAAAAATATAAAATCAGTCACTACTTCCATTTCTTCTCCCTCTTTTTGCCAGGAATTGATGGGATCAGTTACCAAGATCTTAGTTTTTTTGAAGTTGTTTCATGCCAGCTTTTACACTCTCCTTTCTTCCCTCAGCAACAAGCTTAATTCTTCTTCACTTTCTACCTCAGAGTAGTATCATCTACATTTATAAAATTATTGATATTTCTTCTGGCAACCTTAATTCTGAATTCTGATTTGTCCAGCTTGATATTTTGCATGATATGCATGTGAGTGTCAATATGCATATGCATATATGTCTGCATATGAGTTAATTAAATAAAGTAATGATATAGAGCCTTTTCCAATTTTAAGCCAATATTAGATTCTAGATATTGCTTCTTGGTCTGCATACATTTTCCTCAAGAGACAAATAAGATGATCTTTTACTCCCATCTCTTTGAGGGCTTGGCACATTTTATTGTGATCCACATAATAAAAGGCTTTAATGTAGTCAGTGAAGCACTGAAATAGATGTTTTTGTGGAACTCCCTTGCTTTCTCTGTAATCCAGCAAATATTGGCAATTTGGTCTCTAGTTCCTTTGCCTCTTTGAAAACTCTGTTCTTCTCATAATTCTAGTTTCACATATTGCTGATACCTACTTTACAGAATATTAAGCATATACTTGCTTGCATGTGAAATGAGTGCACTTGTTCAGGAATTTGAAGATTCTTTGGCATTGCCCTTTAGGATTGGGACATAAACTAATCTTTTCCAATCCAGTGGTTACTATTGAGTTTTCTAAATTTGCTGGCATATTGAAGGCAGTACTTTAACAACATCATCTTTTAGGATTTTAAATAGCTCAGTTGAAAATCCACCACCTCCACTTAGCCTTATTGTTAGTAATGTTTTCTAAAGCCCACTTGACTTTATTCTGCTGGATACCTGACTCTAGATCAGTAACTACAGCATCATGGTTATGGGTGACATTAAGGTCTTTCTTGATTAGTTTTTCTAAATAGTCATGCCAACTCTTCTTAATCTCTTTTACTTTTTTTTTTTAAGGCAAGGCAAATAGAGTTAAGTGGCTTGCCCAAGTTCACACAGCTAGGTAATTGTTAAGTGTCTAAGGCTGGATATGAACTCAGGTCCTCATGACTCCAGGGCCAGTGCTCTATCCACTGTGCCATCTAGCTGCCTAATAATTTAATTTTCTTAAAGGGATCTCTTGTCTTTCCCATTCTATATATTTTTTTCTATTTCTCTGCATTGCTTATTTAAGAAAACTTTCTTTTCCTCTCCTTACTACTCTCTGGAATTCAGCTTAGTTAGATATAGCTTTTCTTTCTTTTATACCTTTTGCTTTTCATTTTTTCTCAGTTATTTGTAAAGCCTCATCAGAACCATTTTGCTTTCTTGCTCTTCTTTTTCTTTTTCTTTTTTGCAAGGCAAATGGGGTTAAGTGGCTTACCCAAGGCCACACAGCTAGGTAATTAAGTGTCTGAGCCAGATTTGAACTTAGGTATCCTAACTCCAGGGCCAATGCTCTGTCCACTGCACCCCTAGCTGCCCCTCTTCTTTTTCTTTAGATTGTTTTTTGTTGCTGCCTCTTCTACAGTATTGCAAACTTCTGCCTATAGTTCTTCAGGAACTCTCTGTACCAGATCCAATTCCTTAAATCTTATTTATTACTACCACTTCATATTCTTAAGGGATGTTGTTTAGATTATACTTAGAGAGTCTGATGATTTTCCCTGCTTTCTTCAATTTTAATTTGATTTTTCAATAAGAAACCCATGATCTGAGCCACAGTCAGATCCAAGTCTTGTTTTAACTGACTGTATAGAACTTTCCCACATTTAGTTGAAAAGTATATAATGAATATAATTTCGCTGTTGACCATCTGTTGATGTCCTTGTGTAGATTCACCTTGTAGAATGTTTAAAAAAAAAGTCTAGGTGCTGGCCAAGCCATTCTTCAGTTTGGTACTTGCTCCCTTCAGCCCTTCTGGAGACCTCTTTTCTCTTCTAAGACTGAATGACACTTATAACCATCAGAATCTTTGTCTTTGGATTCAAAATCCATTTTGATGAAGACAAAACAACAGGCTTTGACAAGATTTATGACTCTTTTGACTATGCAAAGAAAAATGAACCAAAGCACAGACTTGCAGAGGATGGCCTATATGTGAAGAAAAAGACATCAAGAAAGTAGCAAAAGGAAGGCAGGGACAGATTGAAAAAAGTCAGTGCTACTGCAAAGGCATATGTCAAAGTGAGCCAGAGATTTAATAACAGAAAGGATAAAAGGTGCTATGGATGATGTTTATCCATGAAGATAATATGGATTTTTTTCATTAGAGCGTAAATCAACTATGTAAAAGCATTTTTTAAAAAATGTTTACTATGACCATCTTGACAAAACTCTGTTAGTCTCTACCCTGTTTCATTTTGTACTCCAATGCCGAACTTGCCTATTATTCAAATTATCCTTTGATTTTCTACTTTAGCATTTTAAATCCCTGTGATGAATGTGTCATCTTTTCTGGGGTTATTTCAGGAAGATCTAGAACTTAATAGAAGTGATCAGTTTTGGCCTCTTTAGCATCAATGATTGGAGATTAGACTTGTGGTATTAGTTTGCTTTGGATTTGAATAACTATAATTCTGTTATTTTTGAGATCATGCTTCAGTAATGCTTTTCTCACCCTTTTATTGACTTATGAAGGCTATTCCATTTCTTCTTCACAGAGCATGTACTCAGAGGAAATCTCATCTCTCAGCAATGTTTTTCTAGGATTGACTGAATGACCTGTAAGAGCTGGTCCCTAAATGAGGAAATAGAAAGGAAAAATCTCAATTCTAATCAATAAAAGAGAAAATTGACAATTTCTCTCATATCCATAAAACAGGATAGCAGATTGAACAAAGATTCACAGAGTTAAAAAAAAAGTTTAAAACAGTCATGATTTTATAATAGGCAAAAGCAAAAATATAATTAATTAAAAGAGCTAAACAGGATTGGACAAGTTCATTTCACTGAAAGATGCCTAGCCAATGAATTCATTTCAGTACTTAAAATATAGGCACTGAATGGCATAGAATCTATATACTTAAAGGTAAACAAGTTGCAGGAAGAAAAAGACAATATAAACTGTAATGGGGGACCTCAATATATCCCCTTATAATTAGACAAATTTAACCAAAAATAAAGAATAAAGAAATTTAAAACTTGAGAGATCTCAGGAGATATTTGAATGGAAATAGGAAGGAGTATATGTATTTCTCAGTCATGCATAAGACCTTTA
The DNA here is from genome assembly GCF_037893015.1 of Macrotis lagotis. NCBI lineage: Eukaryota > Metazoa > Chordata > Mammalia > Peramelemorphia > Peramelidae > Macrotis > Macrotis lagotis. Next base: position 145,103,262 of record NC_133658.1, on the reverse strand, counting down.
CAAAAAAATAAATCAACCACATAGAGTAGTTTGTGGTAAAGTAAATAGAAAACTGGCCTTGGAACCGGTTAGGCCTGAGTTTGTCAGTCTTCTACCATATGCTGGCTGTGTGATGTTGAGTGAGTCACTTAATCTCTTAGTGCACTAGGCAACCCTCCAAGACTATAAACTGCAGAGAAGTTTTTGACCTGAATTGGGAGAAGGAATTTCCTCATCCAGGAGTTCCCTACACACCAATGAAATCACAGTTCAAAAGAAGAAAAGGAAGGAAGGGAGAGAAAGAGAGAATGAGAGAGATGAAAGGAAGGAAGGAACGAAGGAAAATTAGTCATGTATTAGGGCATAGAAACTTTACAAACAAATGTAGTAAAGCAATAATAATATAATAATAATAGTTATTAATTTAATATTGTATAATAATATTAAACACATCCTTTACTGATCACACAATAGAATAAAGTTACATTGAATAAAGGATGCTGTAGAAAGGATTAAAAATCAAATGGAGACTTAAATTAATCCTAGAGAATTGGTAAATTGAAAAATTATATTAATAACATAATTTAATTAAAGATGATAACAACCATGGGAAAACATATCAAAAATTTGGGGATATGGCCAAAGCAGTTGTTTGGGGAAAATTTTTTTTTATCTCTAAACACTTTCATCAACAAAAAGAGAAAGAATAATTTAATAAATCCAGCACGTGGCCAAAAAAGCTAGAAAGCCAATGAATTTTAAAAACTTGATTAAACACCAACTAGGAAGTCTAAAATCAATAAAGAATTTTTTTTAAAAAGCCAGTGAATTGGGGTGGCTAGGTGATGCAGTGGATAGAGCACCAGCCCTGGAGTCAGGAGTTTCTGAGTTCAAATATGGCCTCAGACACTTAATAATTACCTAGCTGTGTTAGCTGTGTGGCCTTGGGCAAGCCACTTAACCCCATTTGCCTTGCAAAAAAAAAAACCCCTAAAAAAAAGCTATTGAATTAATAGATAAAAGTAGGAGCTCCTCCCTCAATAAAATAAATGAATAATTAGTTAATTTGATTAAAAGAGGAAAACCCAATTACCAATATCAAAAATAAAAAGGAAGATTTCATAATAAATGTAAAAGAAATAAAGGATATTGTTAGAAAATTTTTTACCTATTTGTACACCAATAAAACTGACAAATAAAATGGATGATTATTTTTAAAATAAATAAAATATCCAGATCAACACAACACAAAATAGAGTATTAAAAAGTTTCAGCCATAAGTGGACTGCCATAAATGAATTCAGGACTATATGAATTCATAACCAAATTCTCTCAGTTACTTAGAGTAATTAATTCTAATATTACATGTGCTAATTTATGCCATAATGTCCTTATAAACAGTGAAAAATTCTGAAAGACATAAGAATGAAGTCAACAAAATGAACAACCAGGATCCCAGAGGACCAATAATGAAAAATACTACCACCTTTTAACAGAGGTAATAAATTAATAAATACGTGGAATGAAATAGACTTTTTGGACATTGCCAAAATGGGAATTTGTTTTGCCTGACTGTTCTTATATAGTAGTTTGTTTTCCTTTTTTACACCTCTTTGTGGAAGGAGGAAATGAAAGGGAGGAAAAAATATGCTTGCTAACTGAAAAAAAAATTTAAGTAAAAAAAACCACATGGGGCGGCTAGGTGGTGCAGTAGATGGAGCACTGGCCCTGGAGTCAGGAGTACTTGAGTTCAAATGTAACCTCAGACACTTAATAATTACCTAGCTGTGTTAGCTGTGTGGCCTTGGGCAAGCCACTTAACCCCATTGCCTTGCAAAAAAACAAAACAAAACAAAACACATAGCTATAGCATGGATTTAAAAGTAATATCTTATAGGTGTAAAATGTGAGTCCTTATTAGCTACAAGAAGGCATGATCATCTTCATATTTCCCATGGCATTGGCAAGGGTTAGCACATAGCTCTTGAGCTCAGTAAGTTGAATGAATCACTTGTAAAAATAAAATAGTAACAAATGATTGCCGAAATTCTGATAATAGCTGTGGAAATTCTTGCTTAAAAATGGAAAGCTGTGCCCATTGGTAAAAGTTGAAAGAGTGTTTAGATTTACTGGAAAGGGATCTGTGATTTCAGAAGCTCTCACCTAGAAATACGAGAACTGCTTCTTGAACTATGCCCCCTAAATTAAACTCTTTTGAGGCTTGGCTCCATTTTAGGCCACAAGGTGGAGCAAGGAAATAAGAAAAGACAAAAATATGGTAGGTGCAGCGCATCAACGGTTCATACACAGGACAATACCCTGCTATTGTTTTATCAAAGTACAGGAGAATAGAGTTTTTTGGTTTGTCTTTTTTTGTGTGTGTAAGGTGGAAGTGGGGAAGAATTAAAGGAAAGAAATAGAAAGAACTAAGATCAGACTTGTAATTTCAGTGATCTAGCTAAGTCCTGATATGGAAATTTTTTCAGTCATTTATTTCCTTTTATTTTATAGTCAGAGAGTTGCCTGAGGAGCATTGAGAGTTTAAAGAAGTTATCTACCAATATAGAGGTGGTTTGTATATGGTGGAGACAGCATTTGAATTGACTTTTTATCCACTTATATCATGATGCCTCTCTTACTATCTCATCACTCATATCCTAGGATGCACTTAAGAAAAGTTATCATGGTTGGATTGTTTGCCCAGTAGCTAACAAGTTGAGATATGCTTTCATATTTGAATTAAGATGTGTATTATTTCTATTAAGTACATGTAGAACTGTTGTTTTTTTAAATCATGGAAAATGAAATACCACAGGACAAGAGACTGGCAAAATAGAAAAGATAAATTTTCAGCAAAATTTACTTTGGTTTCTGGCAAAATTTTAGAAAGCGTTATTTTTTTGTTTGTTTGTTTTAGGTTTTTTTGCAAGGCAAATGGGGTTAAGTGGCTTGCCCAAGGCCACACAGCTAGGTAATTATTAAGTGTCTGAGACATGATTTGAATCCAGGTACTCCTGACTCCAGGGCCAGTGCTTTATCCACTATGCCACCTAGCTGCCCCTAGAAAGCATTATTAAAGATATGATTTGTTAGAGAGGGAAGCAATCACTTTTGATCACTTTGATCCCAGTGTGGATTCATAAAGAACCCTTGTTCTTTATGAAAGATCAATTTCACAGATATTTTTGACTAGGTTTACTTACTAGACTGATTATAATTCAGGGCAAGGTCATAAATGTTAAGTAATTGAGTGTAAAACTTTAAACAAAGTTTCTAATAATATCCTTGAAAACTGGATGAGCTGAGTGATATAAAGTGGATTCAGAACTGATTGGATGACTGACCTCAAAGAATGGTGATTAAGGAATCACTATCAGCCATGAGGAATCCCTAGAAGGATGTTAACAGGTTTTTGTCGTTGGCCTGTTAATAATAGAAAATGAGATTTATATAATGTTTTAAGGTCAACCAAGTATTTTCCTCATAATCCTATGAGATATTTTATCTTCTCTGTTGATCATTTTTCTTTATGACTTGATTGAAAGGATAGATATCATGTAGCATATTTATCAAATAGATGTCACAAAGCTGGGAAAAAAGAACTAACATATTGGATGACAAAAATGAAAGCTCAAAAGATCTTGAAAAGCTAGGATAAATCTAATATGATGAAGTACAAATTTTTCTCTGACATCCAGGAACATAATCCTTTCAATGCAACCTTCATCCCTCGAGGTGGGAATGGGCTCAAATTTAAAGAAATTTATAAATAGCTTTTGCCCCATTACATTTTCTTCTAAATATGGCATAGTTAATGAGGAAATTAGTGACACTTCTTTTTTGACTGCCATTTATATGCTGGATCAAGCAGATTGAGTGGCATTTTGACTCTCATGGCATGAAGGCCATTCACGACCACGTGTGGCTCTGGGTAAGGAGGTTAACGTTATAGGCCTCTCTTACTACCAGAAGGCTAACAGCATGTTTTCTCTCAATCATAGCTCAAGAGTGAGTGCGTTTTGTAAACATTGTTATTTATAACTCAGAAGCCAGTTGAAAGGTTCCTGAACCCATACTCTGAAGTCTCATGGAACTGATTCAGCAGATAATGCTGTCTGTGTGCTCAGGAAGACAGGGCTCATTAATCAATCTCTATTACAGAATCACGAAGAACTGAGAGGTGACCATAGCTGTCCTAAGGTATTCCTGTAGTTGTCCATCACTATAACCAATCCATGCAATAAGAGTTCCTCAGTTTACCTTCATTGAGAAATTAAGATCAGGTCTAAGACAATTTAAACCTCATGTTTCAAACAGAAAGCTGGGAGTGTTAATTAGGAAGAAAGCAAAGCACTGGTCTTCTCTTTCTCATTCATAGGGGAGGATTTGAAGGCTACAAAATAGTCCTTTCTTCTCCTGCTGCCTAAACTAGAGCCAGCCTTGTGTGGAAGCAAAGTAAATTAATTATGGAAAAGGTATTCTCATTCCCCAAATTCCTTTGTGAACTGACTGTATGCCCCATAAATTGAGATTCCCCCCTTTTGAAGGGAAAAGTTGAAAAAATTAAGATATAAAATGTGTTTTATACTGCATATATTTCAGGCCACATATTTATAAACATATGCTATAAACTATATTATAAAAGGTTATTTTTAAATCCTTTCAAGCTAAAGAAATTTAATTCATTTTTATTAGCACTGCTCTCTCTACCCTCAGGGATTTTCGTGTTATTCTAAAATATAATATTGTTAGACTTTGAATCAAGGAAACATGAATTCAAGGTCTTAGCTTCAGACTATTATTAGCCATGTCACCCTGAGCAAGTTACTTAATTTCTTTTAGTCTCAGTTTTCTCATTACTAAATTGGGATGATGGTAGCACCTATCCTTTAGGATTTTTACAAGGATTGAATGAGATAATATATGTAGGGTGCTTTGTAACCCCTAATGTGCTATATAAAAATTATTATCATTCCCACAATATATAAGATTATTGATAATTAACATCTAATGAAGATCTATGGTAGACTGCCTCATCCAGGAATCAATGAAATTTGAGAAAGCTAGTAAAAACCTCTTCATGGTATTGTTTTTGTTGCTTGTCTTTCCTTCTTGAAGAGGACCAATGACATGACAAGGATTATCACCTCACATAAAAGTAAGGCAGCTAGCTGGTACATTGGATGTAGAGTGCTGGGCCTGGAGTCAGGAAGACCATTTTTTATTGAGCAGGCCAGAGACAAGATGCTAGTAATCAAGGAATGGTTGGTAAAGATCCTGGAGTGGTTTGCTGTTTCCTTCTTCAGTTCATTTTACAGATGAGATGCTGAGTCAAACAGAATGAAGGGATTTGGCCCAAGGTTACATAGCTAGTAAATGTCTGAGGACAATGCAAAGAAAATTATGATTTTTATATTGATCAATATGTTAGGCCTACTTGGCTTCTTTCTGTTTATTTCCTGCTCTTAGACAAAGGAGTATTGGGCCAGTTTATAATCCTTTCAGTTTTCATAGACAAGATGGATCCCACTAGATCCCATTGTTAGGTGCCATTTCATCAGTTTTTTCCTAAGCTAAATAACCCTTATTTCTTTTGCTTTTTTTAACCTTTATTTCTCCATTTTTTTCTCTGCATTCCCCCCCCTAAGTTTTTATAACTACCTGAAGTTGCACAACTCCAAATTCTCAAACACTCAACTACAATGTGCTCTCCTCTATTTTTGCAAATTGCAAGTTGCAAAATATCCACCCCTGCCCATCTTGTGGGACTCTTATCCATAGCTTTCCAAAAATTCACCACAAAGGGACCAACCAAAGTGCCAGAGACCTTCCTCACTTTTTCCTGTTATCACAATTCCAGTGAAGCATATCAGCTGTGCACAGTGGTCATCACTAGTTCTTGTCATGAGAGAAACCCATCTTTTTTGATCATAAGTTTTCTTTGCAACATCTTCTACTCCAGTTTTTAAAAATTTGTTATGTGTTGCAATCTGATCACACTTACTATATACCTCTCTATTGACCTATGATTGATACAAATTTTTATTTCTTCAGATATTCTATTGGATAAGGAAATGGCAAATGCAACATTCTATGTGTTACAGACATACAATACTGTTAGAAAATATTGGCATTAGAAATATGAACCTTTGTTTCTGGAAAAAAGTTTGGAGTCACTATAAAAACTGCAATTTCTCAAAGGCAATTCAGTACACTTTTCTTGTTTAATTCTATGGCTTTGTTTCTATCCTTTGCATCAACTTGTAGAATCTTACATTAACAGTCATTCTTCATTTCTCATTTATTCAAACTGTTCTTCTATTCTGTCTTCCCCTAAGCCTACAAATATGACCCAATATTCTCTATGCAAGAAACTATGTCTTCTACCTTTCTATCCCAAGGGTTAGTATCTTATATCTCTGTTCCCTTTTGCTGACAAACATCTTAAAAGAGTAATTTGTTTTCTACCTTCATTTCATCATGCCCATGCTCCTTCCAATCCAAGCTTATAACTTCATTTTAATCTGATGTCATTTGCCACCACTATTTGCCAGCCACTAAATCCAATAGTCATTTCACAACACTCATCCTCCTAGATCAAGATAGCATTTGACCCTAATAACTAGCCCCTTCTTGATTCAAACAGCTGCCTCGGTTTATTGACATTACACAATCCTGGCTCTCTTACCACTTCTCTGATTATGCCCTTTTTAATCTTTTTTTGCCAGTGCCTATTCTTCCTCTTATACATGAAAGATTCCTTGAAGTTCTTTCTTAAGCCCTCTTTTCTCAGTACTCTCTCTTCCTTAACATTCTTGCCTCCTTCCAAGTTTTCACTTATTATTAATATGCAGATAGTTCTCAAACTTAACCTCCACCCTTGATTTTTCTTCCAGGGCATTATTTCCAACTGCCTTCTGGGCACTTCCACCTGGATGGCTCACTATACTACAAATTCATACAAAGCTAAACTGATCTGCTATTCTTCTGACCATCCCATCACTGTTAATGGTAATATCATTCTCTTAGTCACTCAGGTTCAAAACCCTGGACGAATCTTTGAGTTCTCCCATCCTTTCCTTTAATTTTGTTGATCAGTTGTGTTCAACTCTTTTTGACCCCATGGACCATGTACTTCATGAAGTTTTCTTGGCAAAGATACTGGAGTGTTTTGCCTTTTCCTTCTCCAATGGATTAAAGTAAACAGAGAGTAGGGTTTAAGTGATTTGCCAAATGCACACAGCTAATAATTGTCTGAGGTTGGAGTTGAACTCATAAAGATAAGTCTTCCTGATTCCAGGACGTGTGCTCCATTCACTGTCTCACCTATTATCACTTGTTTAGCCATTTTCCAATGTATGGGAATCCTCTCAGTTTCCAATTCTTTGCCACCTCAAAAATAACTACTATAAATATTTTGGTACATGTGGATCCTTTCCCTCTTCCTTTGATTGCATAGAGTTATAGACATGGTAGCAATATTACTGGGTCAAAAGGTATGAACAGTTTTATAGACCTTTGGATATAATTCCCATTTGCTTTCCAGAAGAGTTGCATTAGTGCACAGATCCACTCTTTGACAAATGCTAGAAGGAATATTGTGATTCTCCTGTTAGACAACCTGATGGATGTGAGGTAGTATCTCAGATTTGTTTGATGTGGAGTTCTCTAATTATTAATGATTTAAAACATTTTTCACTTTATTATTGATAGCTTTTTTCCTTTCTCTTAAAACTGACCATTCATATCCCTTGACCATTTATCAGTTGGAGAATGTTTCTTATTCTTATAAATTTGGCTCACTTACCCTGTAAGAGAAACTGACTGCCAAGATTTCCTCCCAAGTTTTCAGTTTTTATTCTAATGTTTGCTGATTTTGTTTTCTGCCAAAACATTGTAATTTCTTGTAATAAAATTATCCATTTTATCTTTTATGAACTTCTCTATCTCTTGTATGGTCATGAACTTTTTCCTATTCATAAGTCTGACAAGTAATTTCTTCCATGCCCCATTAATTTACTTATTACTCTTTTTATTATTATTTTTTTATTTAATTTTTTATTCTCATTTTGTACAAATTTTTTTACATTAATAAAATATTCTTGTTTAAGAGTAAATGAAATACTCCCTCCCCCATAAATATAGACTTGCCTGAGCGATAAAGTAAAGGGGAGAGAAAAAAAATTAAAATAAAAAAATAATAGTAATACTTGTAGGTATGGCCAGGTGGCGCAATGGATGAAGCACCAGCCCTGGAGCCACAAGCACCCGAGCCCACATCCAGCCCCGAAGACCCAACAATCACCCAGCCATGTGACATGCAAGCCACCCGATGCCCACTGCCCTGCAATAACCAAAAACGAAAAAAAAGACCCAAAATAAAATAAAATAGTAATAATAGTAGGGGTGGCTGGGTGGCGGACAGAGCATTGGCCCTTCAGCCAGGAGCACCCGGGTCCAAATCCAGCCTCAGACAACCAACAATCACCCTGCTATGTGGTCCCCAGGCAGGCCACCCAGCCCCATTTGCCCTGCACCCTCCCCCAAATAAATAATAATAATAATAATAATAATAAATGTGCTTCAGTCTTTGTTCCAACACCAACAACTCTGTCATGGGTGGATCACATTCTTTATGGTACACAAAAAGTTACTTCCATATTTTTCCAACGTTGCCATTGCTGATCGCGACTCCCTCCTTTCTTATTTCTCCACTACCATGTACTATATTTTCTCTCTCCTTTCACTCTGAGTCTGCTGTAGGGTTCCTGAGTGGCACAGCAGATAGATCCTTGGTCCTGGGGCCAAGAGGCCCTGAGCCCCCATACCACCCCTTAGGCCCAGAATCCACCTGGCTCTATGGTCCTGGGCAGGCCTTCCAATCCCAGCTCCTTGCAAGAAGTAAAAAAGAAAATGTGTTATATCTGACCACTCTCCCCCCATGGTCCACCCTCTCCTCCTTTATTCACACCCCCCCTTCCCCCTGCTCCCCGCTCCTTCTTACTCCAGATGTCTATACCGCATTGATATATATGCTGTTTCCTCTCCTAGCCACCTCTGATGAGAGCAAAGCTTCCCTCATTCCCCCTTGCCTCCCCCTTCCATATCATTGCAATAGCTCATTGTAATAAAGAAAAATCTTATTATATGAAATATCTTGGCCTATTCCCCCTCTCCTTTTTCTTTCTCCCATTACATTTCCCTTTTTTTTCCTATTGACTCCATTTTTACACCATATTTTATCTTCAAATTCAGCTTTCTCCTGTGCTTCAACTATAAAAGCTCCCCCTACCTGCTCTATTAACTGAGAAGGTTCATATGAGTATTATCAGTGTCATTTTTCTATGCAGGAATACATGCAGTTCATCATCATTAAGTCCCTCATATTTTCACCTCCAGTCTCTATGCTTCACCTGAGTCCTATATCTGAAGATCAAACCTTCTGTTCAGCTCGGGCCATTCCAACAGGAACATTTGAAATTCTGGTTCATTGAAAGTCCATCTTTTTCCCTGGAAGAGGACATTCAGCCTTTCTGGGCAGTTCATTCTTGGCTGCATTCTAAGCTCTTTTGCCTTCCGGTATATTATATTCCAAGCCCTATGAGCTTCCAATGTAGTTGCTGCTAAATCCTGTGTGATCCTGACTGCAGCTCCACGATATTTGAACTGTGTCCTTCTGGCTGCTTGTAATATTTTCTCTTTGACTTGGGAGTTCTGGAACTTGGCTATAATATTCCTAGGGGTTGGTTTTTTGGGATCTCTTTCTCGGGGGGGATCGGTGGATTCTCTCCATTTCTATTTTGCCCTCTGCTTCTAGAATATCAGGGCAATTTTCCTGTAGTAATTCTTTGAAAATGATGTCAAGGCTCTTTTCCTGATCATGACTTTCAGGTATTCCAATAATTTTTAAATTATCTTTCCTAAGTCTGTTTTCCATATCAGTTGTTTTTTCAATGAGATATTTCACATTTTCTTCTAATTTTTCATTTTTTTTGTTTTGAAGTATTGATTCCTGATTTCTGTTAATTCATCAATCTCCCTGAATTCTATTCTTTGTCTGAAGGATTTGTTCTCCTCAGAGAGTTTTCTTATCTCTTTTTCCATCTGGCCAATTTTGCTTTTTAAAGCATTCTTCTCCTCAGTAACTTTTTGAACTGTTTTATCCATTTGACCTAAGCTGGTTTTTAGCATGCTCTTTTCTTCAGCATTTTTTTGGATTTCTTTGACTAAGCTACTGACTTCATTTTCATGTTTTTCCTGCATCTCTCTCCTTTTTTTTCCCAGTTTTTCTTCCAACTCCCTCATTTGATTTTCAAAGTCTTTTTTGAGCTCTGTCATAGCCTGAGCCCAATTTCTGTTTTTCTTGGAGTCTTTAGATGCAGGAGCTTGTGCTTCCTCATCTTCAGACTATTTTGATCCTTATTGGGCTCATTTGCAAAATATTTCTCAATAGTGTTCCTCTTATTTCTCTGCTTGCTCATTTTCCCAGCCTGGGCCTGGTTTTGGGGTGCTTCCTGAGCTTTTGGGACACTCCTACAAGGGTCTCAGTGTGTGAAGCTCTGTCCTCCCTCCTGGTCTGTGAATGACCATATGTGCCCCCCCTCTGCCACAGGGCTCAGGTGGGGGGGTGGCCCTTCTGTTCTATTGGGGGGCCTAGACTGCAATCAGGATCTGAATGTGGTCAGAACCCCAGAGTCCTGTTCCAGGGTCAGAGGACAGAGCTCTGCAGTCTCTCTTCACTCCCCTCCCTGAGTTCAATGGGCTCATGCCCTGGGGGCTCCTGCTTACCTGCTCCACCTGCTTCTGTTTCAGCATCTGGGCTGTGGAAAGACCAAGCAGCTCACTGTGTGCCCTGAGGGCTGTGCTCCAAGTGCTTGCTCTGGCAGAGGTCCCCTGCTGTTCCCCCACTTTGTGCCCAGTGCTCCCCGGGGTGTAGCTCCAGAGACTCCCCTGCTGCTATCTACTTATTATTCTTAATGTCTAAATTATATACCCATTTGAGTTCATCTTTTTATACAATGTAAGATGTTAATCCATCCCTAATTTCTATCAACTAGTTCCCAGTTTTCTTGACATTTTTTGTCAATTATTGAGTCCTCACTACAATGAGTAGAATCTTGGGCATCTCAAAACTAGATTACTTTACTCATTTGCTTTTGTACAGTTTAACTAATCTGTTCCATTGATGAACCACTCTATAGCTTATTCAGTACTAATTACTTTGATGATTACATCTTTGAAATATAGTTTGAGGTCTGGTATTGTTGGCTTCCTTCACATTTCCCCCCTTAATCCCTTTGATATTATTGATCTTTTGTTCCTCCATGTAAATTTCGTTTTTTTTTTTTTTACTAACACTATAAAGGAATTCTTTGTTAGTTTGACTGGTATAATACTTTATAACATTAGGTATATAATTTTTATTATATTGGCATAGCTATCCATGAACAATTAATATTTATCCAATTATTTAGATCTATATTTGTGTGAAGGTTTTATAATTGTGTTCAATTTCTGTGTATGTAGTGACAGGTAGGACTTCCAAGTATTTTTTCTTCCTCATCTCTACCTGTTTGTACCCACTTTCAAAACCCAGCTCAGATATCATTCCCTATATGTAATTAGTAAGCTTTCTTTCATTCTCCTAGCTAAAAGTGTTGTCATCCCTCTCTGAATTCACATAGCATTTGGGTTTTCCAAAAAAAAATTTAGTCTGGTGTGTTTTCTAAATCTTTTTTTTGGGGGGGGGAGGATATCAATTATTTTTTCCTATTTCCTTATCTTTTGCTTCATCTCCCCATATAGTACTTAGTACCTATCTTGTGTATTTTCTACTTTCTACTTTGAAATATGTTATGTCTTATGCCACAGAAGTCCTCCTTTCATTTCTCACATGGGTTTTCTTAGGCTGTGCCAGTAGAGTTCTGCTGAATTTATAAATGCCAGCAACTGATGTGCAGATTCGTTTTTTGCACAGATGTGGGAAAGAAAAAGGAAAGAGGAAAGATTAGCCCTCTTTGGTGATAGTTGCTCACCAGAGGAAAGATTAATAATAGCTATTCCAGTATAGCTAGAATGTTTTTGTATGAAGAAAAATGAAATAGAGTGACAGCATGTTTCTATGGAAAGAATACTGAACCTGAAATCAGCAGAAATCTGCATTTGAAACCTGCCTCTGACTTTTGGCAAGACAGTGAGCCTCTCTGAGTCTTAGTTTTCCCCATCTATAAAATGGAGAGAATAGTACCCAAAACAATTACTTCACAGGGTTGAAATAATATTTGTAAAGTACTCTAGAACTTTAAACAACTACATACATATCAAGTGTTAATAAAGCTGGAATTCTAGGTAGAGATTATTCAGAAGTTCATGTCTACAAGAGGATCCCACTGGTCTAGCTACTAGTGTTGATAGTGGAATAAGAATAACTACTATCATTTCTATAAACCTTAAAATCTGCAAAGTACTTTACAAACATGATTTCATTTGATTCTCACCACAAGTCTGGGAGGTAGATGCTCACATTAGCCCCATTTTAAAGATGAGAAAACTGAGGCAGAGATTTAGTGACTTCCCCAGGATCACACATTATGCTTGACCATGGGCCTTCCTAACTCCAATTTCAGTGCTCTAATGTGCTACTGCTGGAAGGTTACTTGAGCAACTCTCACCAGAGAGGAGATATTTCTTCCCCTTCCCCATTTATTCTAGCAGTCTGAAATCTTACTTAAGCAGCCTGAAACCTCAAGATAACAACCATTCCTCCTTTCTTTTATGCTTAGCTGTCCCTTTCCTCTGCTCTCTTCCCTTAATCCTACATTATGGTGCCAACTCCCACCGCAGTCCGGAATCTTCCAGCTTTCCATATTATTGAAACAACCTCCTGACCTCAAGCAGTCATGTTCTGTCTACTCCCATAAGATGCTGTCCTTTTTCATCTTTTTACCTTCACTCATTAATTCCTGTGAGATTCTGCCAGGGAGTTATTTTTTCAAGTTTCTTTGATGATTTTTTTTTTTCCTTTAGAGAAAAGTAAAGTTTATTGCAAATAAACTGGTTTCGACACAGGAGCTCTGACAAAATTAAAATCTCCCATCCTAAGTGAACTATAAATCACCTGTCTTGACATCTCGCTTTTGACTTAAGTGATAGCAGCTGTAATTCTGCAGGCTACAGGTGTACAGCTATCAAAATGAGTCTGGAATTCTTTTCTGTGGGCAGGCTGACTCCAGGAAATGGAATGAAACCTGATCCTTGGAAAAGGAGAGCTGAGGAGCACATTTGTTTCCAGGAACTCTCATTGCTTCTAAAACAATGATCAAGATTGCTCAGTTTCAGTATTTCTTTGGCCTTTCTAAATAGATCTGAGGGGATCTATTTGAAATTCTAACCTGAATTTATAATCCTTGCCAGGAGGAGCCTAGATGCTAGCTCTGTGGCAGGTGATGTGTGGATCAGGTTTCTGCCTTTGTTCTAGTAGCTCTGGGGGTCTCTGTGAATGGAAGTACATTTTAAAGGGCGGCCTCATAGCCCTCTCTTGTCTTTAAAGCATTGCTAACGTGGGGAGCTGTCTGTGCACGTTCTACAGTATTTTACTGTTGGAGTCAGAGATGTGAACTTTAGAGGCCTGGAACCATCAACTAGGAAAATACTTTTCAAGCAGAAATGAACATTTTTAAACCTTTCAGTTTCCCCCAGGTCCTTGACACTTCCCCTCCCCCCCTTAATCCTCTAGTAATTGAGATCCTAGATTAAGGTAGTTTCCTACAGGCAAAGGGGGCTTCTTTAGTTAATGATCACATACTAGAGTTCACCAAAAAAGCATTCCAGAAGAAATAGTCTTCTTATTCCAAAATCAGTTTTCCAGGGAGTACTTTGTGGAATAGGTTCTTTTCAAAAGAGACAAAAATTTTTTAAATGAAATAACTATATTGTTGTCAATTCTTAGTCATCATTTCTTCGTGATTTCACTTGGGGCTTTCTTGGCAGGGAAAAAGAAGTGGTTCGCTATTTCTTTCTTAGGCTCTTTTCTAGATGAGGAAACTGAAGCAAACCAGGGTTGAATGACTTGCAAAGTCACAAAGCTAGTGTCCGAGTCTGGATTTGAACTCAGAAAGAGGAGTCTTCCTAATTTCAGGCCTGGTGTCTTACCCACTGTGCCACACACTTGCCCTTTCAGGGTAATTCAGGTCAGTTTGAGGGCAGTTTAGAGAAGAGAAAGGAGCCCTACATAGATCACAAAGTGACTGATTCCATCTCCAATTCTTATTCCAACTTCAACTTAAAACATTTATTAAGTACCTTAATAGAGGTTTTAAACTCATATAGGAGTTCATCATGCCAATGACATTATAGATTTGTCCCTATCTCTGTCCCTGCTGTATGCAGAATATTATTTCAAGGCTCTGGAGAGATATAAGAATTAAGTAAAACAGAGATGGACTATCATGAAGTTCAATATACAATATAATAGGAATAGATGATGTCTTAAGACATAATAATTATAATGGGGCCAGCCAGATGTCACAGTGGATAGAGCACTAGCCCTGGAATCGAGGACCTGAGTTCAAATGTGACCTCAGACACTTGACATTTACTAGCTATGGGACCTTGGGAAAGTCACTTAACCCTGACTGCCTCACATACAGCGTCATCTCCAGGCATCCCGATTTACCATCTGGTCACTGGATCCAGGTAGTTCTGGAGGAGAAAATGAGGCTGATGACTTAGCACAACACCCCTTCACAGAAATCCAGTTCATATTTGTCATGACATCACCTCCGTGATGTTGTGATCTTCAAGAATAAAGGACATTTAATTGGGGAATGGCTTAGCAAACTGTGGTATATGTATGTCATGGAACACTATTGTTCTGTTAGAAACTAGGAGGGATGGGAATTCAGGGAAGCCTGGAAGGATTTGCATGAACTGATGCTGAGAGATATGCACAGAACCAGAAAAACACTGTGCAACCTAACAGCAACATGGGAGTGATGATCAACCTTGATGGACTTGCTCATTGCATCAGTGCAACAATAAGGGACAATTTGGGGCTCTCTGCAATGGAGAATACTATCTGTATCCAGAGAAAGAACTGTGAGTTTGAACAAAGTTCATGGACTATTCCCTTTAATTTAGAAAAAAAAAGCTGATATCTTGCTATCTCTTATACTTTGTTTCTTCCTTAAGGATGTAATTTCTCTCTCATCACACTCAGTTTGGATCAATCTATACCATGGAAACAATGCAAACACTGGCAAATTGCCTTCTGTGGGGGGGGCATGGGGGAAGTAAGATTAGGGGAAAACTTGTAAAACTCAAAATAAAATCTTTATAATTCAAAAAACCCTCAAAATAAATAAAACCTTTCTAAAATTTAAAAAAAAATGGACAAAATATTATTGTATGAAAAAAGACACCTGCTAAATACATACGAGATGCTGTTTTGAGGTGAGAGAATGCTTGCATTAGAATTGTCATTTGCTGAGTTGTCATTTGTGAAGAATAGGTAGGGTTTCAGTGAATTAGAGATAGGATGAGGAAGAGCATTATAAGGGAGCCTATAACTCAGAGACCCAGTGTGAGATGTGTTCATGATCAGTAGTTTATGGAATGTTAGACTCCATGGACATAATGCAGTTTCCATGTAGACTCTATGATATAAGATGAGGAATGAAAGGGAGAGTGACCCAAGGTTGAGATCTTCAATCCCACACTGAGTCTGAATTTGTCTTCAATAGTGTCTTGGCAGGGAAAAAGAAGTGGTTTGTCACTTCTTTCTCAGGCTCATTTCTAGATGACAAAACTGAAACAAACCAAGGTTAAATGACTTGCAAAGTTACAAAGCTAGTGTCCAAGTCTGGATTTGAACTCAGAAAGAGGACTCTCAAGCCTGGTTCACTTGAAGTCTTGAATTTGTCAAAACTATTAACAATTATTAAGCAAAGAAGGTCCATTCCTTCTCAGTTCTATCCTCATGCTTCTTGGTGACTGTACCCTCTGCAGTAAAGCACCAGAGATAAAAGAAGTAGAGGTTTTAATTTCTCTAATAGGCATTCAGTTAAACAGATTCAGAGTCAGTACTGGAGAGACAAAGGAAAAGACAGATCCTGCCCTTAAGGAGCTCACAATCTACTGGGGGAAGAAAATACAGAAAAACAATCTGGAAAAGGTTCGGAGGAAATGGAAGTGCGGGGATGATGAATTCCTGCAGCCAGGGTGAGAAGTGACCTGAGGGGTGTGCGTTCTAGAATTCATTTCATATTGCATAAGTTTCTAGAGATATGAAATCCAGAAGAATAGTCAGATGCAGGTGGGAATGATCAAATCCTTGAAAACAAGTTGAATACTATGGTTAAGAAAGTGATTAAAATGTTTTTATGCTTTGACTGAGAGAACCCATTCATATATATATAATGCATATATACATATATATATATAATATATTCCAAAGAAAGAAATAATGGCAGACAGATCATAGACACCAAAATATTTAAAGCAATAGTTTTTGTAGTAGCAAAGAACTGAAATCAAAGTGAATGCTTGTTAATTGGAAAATGGCTCAACATTGTGGTATTGAAAAAGTTATTGAAAAAAAGAAATGATGAATATGAATTCAGAGAAGCATTAAGAAAATACATGGATTGATGAAAAATAAACATTTATTAAGTGCTTACTGTGTTCCATACACTAAGTAATAGATATGTAAAAACATAACAGAGACAAAAATAGTGTCTACTCTCAAGGAGCTATTGAGGGAGATGACATGCAACAATTATTTTTTTCTAAAATATGTACAGGGTAAATTAGAGTTAATCTCAGGAGGGCTCTTATGTTGAAGGAAACCAACCATAAAAGGCCTATTGTAGAAGGTGAGATTGGAGATGAGGCTTGAAGTAAACCAGGAGATCCAGAATAAGAACATTCTAAGCATGGGGAAAAGTCAATGAAAAGCAAAGTAGGGAAATGGAGTGGCATGTGCAAGGAAGAGCAAGGGGCCAGTGCAACTAGATCATAGATTGTGAGAAAGGGAGTCAAGTGCAAGAAGACTGGAAAGGTAAGGGTTATGAACAATTCTAAAAGCCAAGCAGAAAATTTCATTTTAATCCTGGAGAGAGGCACTGGATTTTATTGGGAGGGGGGATGATATGGTTAAATCTACCCTTAAGAAGATCATTTTAACAATTGACTGAATAGATTTGAGTGGGGAGAAATTTGAGGTTGGAAGATCGACCAGTGGACTATTGCAATAGTGTGTGAAGTGATAAGGGCCTGAAGGATAGCAGCTGTGTTACAGGAGAGAAGGAGGCCTATACAAAAGAAATTGTGAAGATAGAATCAGCTGGGCTTGGCAACAGGTTGCCTTTGTAGGTGCTGAACTTGAGGAGTTGAAGATGGCCCCTAGTTTGTGAGCCTGGGTGCCAGAGTATGATGGTGCCCTTGACAATAATAGGGAAGTTCCAAAGAGGGGAGGATTTTGGAGAAAAGAGAATGAGTTCATTTCTGACCATGTTGAATTTTAATATGTCCATGAGAAATCCAGTTTGAGATACTGGAAAACTGTTGGAAATGTGAGCCTGGTCAGTATAGAAGTTGGAGCTACTAAACAATCTGAATAATTTGCATAGAGATGATCATTTAGAGAAAGAGATACATAGAGAGAGAAGAGTGCACAGGATGGAGACATATACACACAGATTTTCTACTGCTGGAGTGAGGGGTGTTAACTAGCAGCAGTAACTACACTATATAAGTAGTAAATAAATAATGGTGTAAGCCTGTGGAAAGAGAGCAATAGTTATATAGTTGAGACATATAAACCTAGTTTATATTGATGTAATTATTAGTTGACTTCAAAATAGAGAGTATAAAGGAATATTCAGATAAATTTCAATGGATTGCTATATTGTGAAAACTTTCTGGAAATATTTTAAATTATAGGCCATAAATTAAAATGTGATTAAAATTGAATTCAGCTACTAAGTCAATTCACATTTGAAATACCGGATGAATTTAAACTGAAAAAAAAAAAAAAAAGAAAACAAAGAGGAAAAGTAGCAATTACTCTGATTTCTCTTTAGACCTCAGCCTTAAAGTACTTAAGATATGGGACCTGAGTACTGAAAAACAATCGGAAATGAAAAAACTGGAATTGGAGAAAAACAGTTTCTAATTAGGCATTTGGAAAAGGGTCAAGATAATACTTGATAATCAGCTAGCATAAGGAGGCTGCTTCCATTTAAATCTATTTAAATGTAATTTAAATGACATCACCTATAAAATGAACCAATAGCTTTCTGCTAGTTCTTTCAAAAGTGGTAACTTTGTAAAAAATGGAATTTTTGCTAACTTCTATATCAAAAAAAGACTTTTGAATCTCAGTTTCTGAATTAACCCCAACTTCAAACATTTTTTTTGTTTTCATTTTAAGGAACAATGTACCTTTTCCAGATTGATAGTTGGAGCAGGTGTTATTTTGGCAGTTGCTTTTAAGCAGGTAGGATTTTTTACATCTGGATGCTGGGGCTAATCAGATATTTTCTATCTTTTTTACTATTTGAGGCATAGTTTAAAGGTTCTCAGTATATTTTGTAACTCATTAATTTTTGGCATCATCTCTCGAATACAGGCCAATATGATTTCATTCTTTCTTTGAGCACAATTAGCTGTGAAAACATATCTTAGTCTTTTTTTCTTTGCAAAGGATTATTGAAGGTAGGAAATGCAGGTGATTATCAGAGTTTGCCTTTGATACAGACATCCTGCTCCTCTCAGAGCCCTTTGAACTCACTTTGATATGCAATAATTAGGAGGGATTCAGCCCCAGGAGAAGAGGCTGCTGCTGCTGCCCTGCCTCCTCTCTCACTCTACTGAGTCCTTGTTTTGAACTATTGATCAAACAGATTTGAAGGGATTTGTTGAAGCCTGTGTGGGCTGAAGAGGAAGGAAATGTTGGGGGGGGGGAGGATGAGAGAAATGGGCACATCTGACTATAAATACTACAGGAAGGAGTCTACTGGTCAGGTTTCATTCATCACATTTCTCACACATTATTTAGCCTTGACATTGTCTTTATTGAAGAAGCTTTGCAAGACTTTAGATTTTTATGTCTCGGCAAAGCTAGTTACTAGATTACGAGGAGCAAAAGTGCCTAAGGAGGCAGGTAGTGAGTGAAATCTGTGAACAAAACTCCTAAGAATAGCCAACACTGGGATCTGGATACCTGAAGAATGGTGGTAGTTTTCTTGCTAGGACTAAGTTATTTGTGCTCTCCCCTGGGAGCCCTGGTTTTGGATTCTAACATCATCAAGAGTTCTGCTGAAGTACAAGACCCTCAAAAGGTAAAATTTCTGCTGGAGATAAATGCTTATAGTTAGGTATGCTGTGTCAGTCTCACTAGAGAAGTTCCAGGTTTTATAAATTAAATCATGAAAATTCAGTTAAAAGTTTCTTATCCGGAAGGGAGGGGGCTTTGGCTTAGGCAATAGGAAGAGGGGCATCAATTTGTTGGTTATATATACACATTGAAACTTGAGTCTTTTTCCCATGTGTAAAGCAAAGATAATAATCTATGCCACTGAACAATGAGTTGCTGAGATTCATCCCAGTAATACATACCTAATGTATATTAAGGCTCTTGGAAAGTAACTGAATATGGGGTGCTTGATAATGCTATTTTTAAGGATAAAGAACATAAATTCATTTTGTTCCTTGGTGTCTTTTGACATATGTGGAGGTGCTACCACAAAATTAAAGCACTAAATTTTCAGAAAGGTTCACAAAGAGCAAATATAGCAATTCCATGAATGTTATAAGTAAAGATTAACACTAATGGCAAGAAATATGATGATTTTAAGAAACCAAATGTGGACCTGGAATGAAGTTGGCATGTAGTATTGCTTAATATATGCTTGTTGGAGTGAATTTTTAAAATGAAGGCATTCAACTATTATCCTGGCTTCACTTCTCAAAGTCTCAATTCCCTCATTTGTAAAATGAAGTTGGATTAGATAATCTCTAAAGTCTCTTTTGCTCTAAGTCCTTTGAAATATTTGCAATACTAAGTTTTATTTTTTAATTATATATTTTGTTTACCAATTATCTATAATAATAGTATGATGGGTTTTCTTGCTCTGTACTTTGTATTTGATGGAAGTATTTTTACTCCATAGGGTTCTTCACAATGCTTGAATGACAAGAACTGTGGTGCCAAAAAATTCTGCCTCAAAACCAAAAATGAAAAGCCATTCTGTGCAGTGTGCCGGGGGTTACGGAGGCGATGCCAACGTAATGGCATGTGTTGCCCAGGAACTCTCTGCGTCAATGGTAAACTGTTATGAACCCAAGCAGAGGCAGTGCATTAAATTGTATATTGTCCTTAAAAGACATTGCATACCGTGTGTGTGTGTGTGTGTGTGTGTGTGTGTGAACATTTCAAGGGCTCCTCTAAAATTTCTTAGTTTTCACTTTTACTTCCTTAAACATTTCTGAATGAGTTATTCTTAGTTTTAAAAAGTGTTCCAAAATTGAATACTGTATTTCTATTATTCCTTTCCCCATGACACATATTTCATTTTTCCCTCTTAATAACAAGACTGATTTTAATTTTCTGAGAGACATGTAAAAAATCTTCCACTAAAGTCATCATCTAGGCTTCATTTTGGTATAGAAGTGATCTATGGATTCTTGCAGTTATGCCAATGGACCATAAGCAGATCCTGTACCAAAAGGCATGAACTAGATAGACTGATGTGTATGAATTGAATAGGTGTTTATTTAATTACCTATCACATACTGGGGAAACAAAGGTAAAAACAAATAGGCCCTATTTTCAATCATATTCCATCCTAAGTAATATAATCACTAATCAATTTTTTTTAACCAAAGCGGTTCAATACTAACTGGTTATGTTCTGCATCACTGGAAGGAGTACTAACAATGATGAAATCATGGTTCTTTTAAGTCCTGAAACATGCAAAAAGCATTTTAAAAAATGGAAATAGAAAATATAGGTGCTGTCAAAGTATATTATGATGATGTGCTGTGTACTTGCACCCAAAATGTAGTAACGCTAGCCTTGAATGACTGTCTCTCAGATGTCTGTACACTCACTGAAGAGACAATCCCAATCCTGGAGAGAAATGATGATCAAGAAGGCTTGGATTCTAAAGTGACAGCTCAGCATCCAATTCAAGAAAGCAAACTCAAAAAAAAGCCCAATATTAACAAATCTCAAGGAAGTAAAGGTAAGGGCAACACTATTAACACAGTATTTTCCTCTAGGCTTCTAGGGTTAAAGTACCAGATGAAACAAAACCTGGCTTCTTTAATACAATTCTACTAGAAACTTTTTTCTGCCTTCTCTTAGTCTTGCTTTGAAAAACAGCAGGCTCAACCTTATGAGAACTAGATAATGGGTAAAGCACAAATTTGGGCTGAAGGGGTAGGGAACATGAAAATAAGAAAAGGAGAAATCAGTGCAGTACAACATGAATATATATATATACACTAATCACATTCATTAATGAGAGAACCCCACAGTTTATATCCTTTGATCTTTATGCTACATTAGTAAAAGGATTATTCCCTTGATTTTTTAAGAAAAACAAACCTTTCCAAAGTAAGTGAATTTTTCTAGATGTTTCATTCCAATTTAATTTATTAAAATACAAGTAGTTCCTGAACTGGTGCATAGAATTCTGAGATAGAATTGTAAGAAAACTGACAGCAAGATCTCCTCCTCTAAAATGGTAAATATAAAACTACATTACTAAAGCTACTTCCATGGCAATTTTTAGGTATTGAAAACTTAATTCTAGCTTCAATTTAAAGCCCATCCCCCAATCCCACAGAAACAAAGTATCATATTAATTTAAGAGTTGGAAAGGACCTTACCAGCTCACCCACACGTGTGTTTGTGCATGTAAGTGTGTCCTGCAAAACTCCCAAGGGTAATCAGATTAAAATGTAATTGGGAAATGTTTAATAAAATAAAAATATAATAAAATTGATATTATTAATTTCTTGGTAATTAAGTGACACAGTGTATAGCAGTCTAGTCAGAAAGACCTGAGTTCAAAATCTAGTCTCAGATACTTATTAGCTATTTGGCCCTGGGCAAGTCTGTTTGCTTCAATTTCCCCATTTTTGCCAAGAAAACTTTAAATAGTATCACAAATAGAACACGACTAAACAACAATAACAATCATCTACTGATACAAATATATTATACTAAAAGCCTTTCTTGATTTTTCTACAGGGCAAGAAGGTGAAAGTTGTCTAAGAACTTTTGACTGCAATCCTGGACTTTGCTGTGCTCGTCATTTTTGGTCAAAAATTTGTAAGCCAGTCCTCCTAGAGGGGCAGGTTTGTTCTAGACGTGGCCATAAAGATGGTACTCAAGCTCCAGAAATTTTCCAGCGTTGTGACTGTGGTCCTGGACTGTTTTGCCGAAGTCAAACTAGTGGGCCTCGAAAACATTCACGTTTAAGAATTTGCCAAAAAATCTAGTCTCCAAAATACTTCAGAATCTTGTGGAAACACAAAACTCAAACCAATTCTTAAAGTCTTTAATACAGACATTTCTTGTAATAGCATCATGAAATAATTGAAATAAGTTAAAGCTAGACTAACTGTCTGATACTTTGAACTACCACTGTAAACCATGGTGGAAAAGGAGCTGGTTCTTTGTGTTCTTCAATGTACATGAAAACTGAGGTCCCTGAAAACAAAAAAATGTAGTTTTAACCTGGTGACTCAATTACAAATCATTAAGTGGTTTCTTGACAGATACAGAAGAAAGGTGAAGGAGTCTGATGGCAATTGTAAATTAATTCCTGCAGACTTAATGTGAAAATAATCCCTGCAAATATTGATAAACCAAACAGCTGCTGTTTTGATACTGATTTCTCATCTACTCAGGCACAAATGCCATATCATTTCATGCATGAAATGATATGATCATTTAAATTAAATATGGTATTAGAAAAAAGTTTTATTAAGCACATGACTTGTTTTTATGTGTTAAGGAATTATAACTCCCAAGAAATTCTAGAACTAAAAATACACATTTCACTTTGAAAAACCTGGTCTTTATTCTTATGATCTTTATCCCTAACACTTGAATGATAGTATCAAGAAAAAATGAAGAGGAAATAATTTAGTAGTTTCAAACATAGAAAGATGAACTAATTTGACACAGAAAACAATTTACTGGTATTAGTTTCTTTTCAAGAGAAATTGCAGCTGTTTAAATTACAAATATTAATTATGACTAATGTATGAGATCAATGGAAGAATGAAATGGACTTAAAAAACCCTCTAATTTCTTGAAGAATAAGTCACTGTCTCTTGAAACCTAGATACAAGGTATCTGGCTGAAGTACAGTTAGGGTCTAGGAAACAGTATTGAGAAATTCTTAAGTATGGCAAAAATCTCTTAGCAGAGATCAACCAGTTTTCCTTCTCTCCATGGCATTTATCTTAAGCCCTTCATAAAGAATAAACATGAATAAAATAATGTGTATTTAAATTGATCTATTTGCCAATAAAATAATACCACTTGATTATGCTGGATATTTTAATGATTACAAGGCTAAAGAGTGAAAAGCTATTATCTACAAACAATAAAGGACCCTTACACAGTAAAAGTTCAAGAAATAAAGATTACTGCATGGTGGTTCTTGGCATTGACAAAGACATTACTCGCTTCTATCCTTGGGTTCTCGGTATTTCCACTGGATATAGTCAAAGATATCTTTCTCACTGTCCACTGGAAGAGGTTCTCCAGCAACTCCTGTAAAATGGAGAAAAAGATTTCTAGAGTTGAGATTTCTAGTTTAATTGCTATGTTTCATTCATCCCTACATCCAATCAGTTACCAAGTATTAAGTCTGCCTTTATAACATGTTAGAATGTAAGCTACTTGAGTGGAAATTGATCCATTCTTTGTATATGTATACACTAATTTTGATTATATTAAATTAAGAAGGTTTTGTACAAACAAAACCAATGCAGCCAAGATTAAAAAGAAAGCAGAAAACTGGAAAAGAATTTTTATATGGTCTCTAATAAAAGCCTCACTTCTCAAAAATACCTGACACATGATTGATCTCTCTCCTCTGTTCCCTTATCTTCTCTTACTTAGCAACTATCTAGGTGAGTTCCTCCCTCATCTTAGGCCATCCTATACATAGCTGCCAAATTCTCTAGGCACAGCTCTGATGTGTCACTCCCTGACTCAATCTTCAGTGGCTTCATATTTACCACCAGACTTTTAAAGTCCTTCACAATATAGCTCTAGCCTCAAGTTTCAGTCTTATTTCACAGTATAGCTTTTCACACACACACTATGTTCAAATTACACTGATCTATTTGTTCTCCAAATTCAGCATTTCTCTCCTGCCTCTGTGTCTTTGTACAAGGTTGACTCCTTTTCTTGGAATGCACTCTCTTCACAATCAATCTGAGAATTCCAGGTTTCTAAGATTTCAGCTCAAGTGCAGTTTCCTACAGTAAAGCTTTCCTGATTTCCTAGTTCTAAGTGCTTTTTCTCTCTTCAGATTTCCTTGTATTTATTTATCTGTGTCTATGTCAAATATCCTATCAGAATATAGGCTCTTGGACAGCTGAAAAACAGGACTATTTTCATTTTTGTATCTATAACTTTGTATCTGCAGTACTTGAAGATGAGGTTTTTTGGTTTTTTTTTTTTTAGGTTTTTGCAAGGCAAATGGGGTTAAGTGGCTTGCCTAAGGCCACACAAGTAGGTAATGATTAAGTGTCTGAGGCCGGATTTGAACTCGGGTACTCCTGACTCCAGGGCCGGTGCCACTTCACCACCTAGCCACTCCTGCAGATTAGGTTCTTAATAAATACTTGTTAAATTTATAGGGAAAAAAAGTGGTTAACTTCCAAATGTTAAAAAGGTTATCTTGAAAAGGGAAGAATTTATGACCAAACAAGACAGAGAGCATTATGGGATGTAAAATGGATAATTTTGGTTATAACATAAAAGGTTTTGTACAAACAAAACCAATGCAGGCAAAATTAGAAGGAAAGCAGAAAACTGGGAAAGAATTTTTATGGCAAATGTCTGACAAAAACCTAATTTCTCAAATATATAAAGAACTGAGTCATATTTATAATACTGTAATTCCCCAGTTGTCAAAAGATATGAACAAGCAGTTTGATATAAAAAATATTTTTTGAAGTGATAAAAAAAATTCTAAATAATTATTGATCAGAAGTACCAACACACACACTTACCAGATTGGTTAATATAAAAGAAAAGGAAATGGAAATAATTTGAAGGGAATAATGGGAAACTGGGACACTAATACACTGTGTATATATCCATTGAATCAGCAATACCAGTATTGATTCTGTAGCCCAAAGAGATCAAAAAAGGGGGAATGGACCAATTTTTTACAAAAAAAATTATAGCAGCTTTTTCTGTAGTGAAAAGAATTGGAAATAGAGGAAATGCCTATCAATTGGGGGAATAGCTTGAACAAGTTTATGATTGTAATTGAATATTATTATGTGGTAAGAAATAATCAATGACCAAGATGATTTCAGAAAAACCTAGAAAGACTTAGATGAACTGATTGATAAGAGTAAAGTGAGCAGAACCAGGAGAATAGTATATACAGTAACAGCAATATTGTTTGATGAAGAATTGTAAATGAATTACTATTAGCTATTCTCAACAACACATGATCCCAGACAATTTCAAAAGATTTGTAAGATTTAAAAAATGTTATCCATATCAAGAGAAAAGAACGATGGAGTCTGAATGCAGATCAAAGCATAGTATTTTTACTTTTTTTTTTATTTTTCTGGAGGGAAGGGGATTCTATATCTTTTATAACACAATATGGAAATGTTTTGCAAGACTATACATTATAATCTATATCAAACTGCTTAATTGTATTAAATAATTGTATACTTAATTATATCAGGGAGCAGATAAAAAAGAATTTGGAACTCAAGATTTTAAAAAATGTATGTTAAAAATTGTTTTTTACATGTATTTGGGAGAAAAAAAATAAAATATTAAAAAAAGTTACTTTAACAGTCATTATGCTTTTTAATAGGGATGGGAATGTTTCCTGGAATGAATACTGATTACTGACTCTAAAGATAAATGTTATAGAGCCTTGCTAAAATTAACCATATCATTTATTGGAAGGTTTTCTAACAGCTCAAACTAAGAATAAAATTTCTCTGTACATGACTTTCTTTCCTCAAAATTCCTACTTAACATTGCTAACAAAAGAACAATACTCACCAGTGACTCCCAAGGGCCGGATTGTATACTCATTGATTGTGAAGCCCTTTTCCAGGGCATGGGCCCTCATATTCTTATTGAAAATATCACTGCCAGTGAAGTAAAGAACACCACAGTAATACTGGTCCTTGGGAATCAATCTAAAAATATGGAAAAAAACAGACAAAATTTTTTCTTATCTATTGTAATATATGAGGATTTTTAAAGTACCACTAAGGAGAAAAACACCTTTAAAAACTGGAATTAATTAAAATATGTAGTAGTGTTTTAAATATATTATGTAGTAGTTTATGTAATAGTGACATGCTCCTCAACAGCCCTCTGAGGTAGGTACGTAGGATAGACAGGCATTCCTGTCATGCTCATGTTAGGATGAAATGGAAGTTTCTAGAGATGAAAAAAATATGTTCATGATGACACAGGGAATGTTCAAAGATAGATGGAGCTCTGACTCAGTCTTCTGATAATTGAGGTCACAAAATACTCTGCCACTAAGTGGCCAGATAACCTGAGGAAAACAGTACCATGAAATGAAATTGGTCAAGAAAAGTTTCCGAACTTAAATATACCCACAATGGGGCTAGCTAGAGTCACTGCTAGGAGGCAATGTTGTGTTGAGGGTAAAGGAAGAGTTGAAATAGCAACATCTCTGGATATTTTGCACCATCAGACATGGGTCTACAGGTATTATCTCTATTTTACAGATAAGGAAGATGAGGCCACTTGTTTATACAACTATTAAATGTTAGAGGATTCAAGTCCAAGCCTTACTGACTCAAAGCCCAGTACTCTGTTTCCCTGTTGGTCCTTGGAGTACCCTTTCACAAAATTTGATTTTCAGATGTGGATCTTTATAGGTGCTAAGAAAAGTATAATACTGCCCATCATGATGTATAGTTTCTCTGCATAGAAAAGAATAAATATTTGTTAAATTACCAGAGTCAAAATTTAGAATCAGACTTCTTTACTTACATTTTCAGGCTAAACATCTGCAAGTCTTTTTGAAAACTGTTATTGTACTAAAAACAAGCATATTATGAACAGAGAAATAAAGTCCAGGGTTTGCCTATTTACTAGAAGAGAATTGGATAAAGAGGAGAAACAAAAAAGGAAAAATTGTTCCAGTAGATTTGAGATAGATTGTCAGCAGTACCTGATATCAATTCTTCTATAAGGATATGAAACTTCTTCACTGGACAGCTGACAAACACCCTAAAAGCAAACAAATGTCAAAAAATGGAAAAGATAATTTAAAAAATGTAGTGCTTACTTTTAATCACATATTTTAAAAAGTACAGACATTTAAATCTTCCTTAAATGTGATAGAAGCAGAACTGGTAGATAAAGGAGGTGATAAAGAAACTGTATTTTATTACTTTATATGTATGAGCCTGCAATGCCTTTCTAGTCACCAAACAAATTTATACAATAAGATGAATTTTTTGTCATTTCCAGAAATTTGAATAGAAAGGTCTAAGGGCCTATACTTTCTAACAATTTCATATTAATTAAGAAAAAAAAAAGGTAAAGTTTCACCAAATACGAAGTAGGAGCTCTTAAAATGATGTTTTCTCATAAAGCCAAGGAAATAGGCATCTAAAAAGCACTTGACACACATCAATTTTGGACTGAATTCTTTCACTTATCACTTATATGAAGCATCAAGGCACCCTATAGAAAAGAGGAACACAACTTGTCAACTTGTACCACATAAGTTATCCCACCAGAAATATCAAATCAACCGCTACTTCCAGTGATACTTGGAAGGAAATAGTCCAGGACTCTGATCCCCAGAGCCTTAAGATAATAGTGTCCTCCTTTATCCACCAGTCCTGCTTCTATCACATTTAAGGAAGAAAATCCTGTAGAGAAAGGACCAATTGACCCCACCAAACTTAATGCAAGGCAGCTAAGCTGAAGCAGCAAGGCACCCAAAAGGAAAGCAGGGAGACAGTTTATATCAAGAGGAAAGACATTACTTTTTAGTTAAATGCCAGGCACTTATAGCACAATGCTTTCTGCATAATAAATGGTTTTTCATTCATTCATCCAGTCTTCAAAACTTCAACCAGGAGTACTATTTAGTCTAAACTGCTATAATTTAATAGAGTTCCCAAAGACTAGATTTTCTTCATTTGGAAGACTATACTTAGGACTTTCCCATATAGAAGGGACATGGTTAGAGAATTAAGAAAACTTTACAGGGTGGCTAGGTGGCACAATGAATACAGCACGAGCCCTGGAGTCAGGAGTTCCTGAGTTCAAATCCGGCCTCAGACACTTACTAATTACCTAGCTGTGTGGCCTTGGGTAAGCCACTTAACCCCACTGTCTTGCAAAAGAAAAAAAGAAGAAAAAAAACTTTAGGTTAGCTTCACAATATGAAGCTCATCTTTCTGAGGCATCAACAAGTTTCAACTCAACTTCTATCTTCCACTGGATCAGAAATTATTTTCATCTGGAATTACCATACGGTAATACCTCCCGGATATGGTTGTTTTTGTTCCTGAGGCAAAGATCTTGCTGTTTGTCAAGTTAGTAAAAGGATTTTAGCTAAATGGTTTTGCTCCTATCCTCAAGGCTAATTTGATTTCCTGTATTTTTGCTAGAGAGCTAGTGTTAAAGAATTTCTGTGTATTATTGTAAATTCCTTGCTGGATTGAATGGATTAGCTGTTTGGCATTTCAATTGGATGGACTCATGTAGAGTGTTTGAAATGAAATCTTTCATTTTCTCAGGGGATTCTAGGTACCTTCTATTGTCCTTGAAATTCTCACTATACTATTTTATAAAAATTATTTGAAGCCAAGCTCACATTCAATACTACAGTTTAACTAATTCCTATATAATCAATAATAGGCATCTAAAAGGAAGAGAGCTCATTTTTTTCTTCTAAATGATATGATTATAGAATAAACAGCTCAATTATCTAAACTCTGATTAAACAAACAAAAAAGATTTGAAATAGCCCTTTCCAGCTTTTTTAAAAACTGGATTATTGCAGCTTGCAGGAATTTTTTTTTAATTACATCAGATCTGAGGATAAGTAACAAAGCACAGATGCTCATAACTTAATAAACATTTAGGAACAATGTCAAACTACTTCCTTGTAGTGTGTCAGAAAACGTGTTCATGATTCTTAGCCTACAGATTATAACATCAAGAGGTCAGGGAACAGATCTTTGTAATAGGACTCTGACAGTTTAATTCTATCTTTAAAAATTTGAATTTACTTTAAAATTAAGTAGCCTAGAGAGACCCTCAAATATCTCTTCTGTTTTACCATCTTTCCATTCTACTATTAATTCACCCTCACTTTTTATTTTCCATTCCTCAATGTTTTACTCAGAAGATTCCCTCTGTCCTAACAATTCATCCCCAGATTAAGCACTTATAATGTGCCAAACATTATGATAAACTATGAGGACACAAAGAAAGGCAAAAACAACTCCTGACCTCAAGGAACTCACTTTCAAATGGAGGAGACAAGCTGTGTATAAAAATTATAGAGTGGATGGGAGGTAAGTGATCTCAGAGGGAAAAGTAACAGCAGCTAGGGAGACTGGAAGAGGCCACCTGAAGAGAGTGGGATTTGAGCTAAATCTTCAAGGAAGCTAAAGGCAGAGGGAAGAGGATAATCATTCCAGACAAGAGGGGAGAAGCTAGTACAAAGAGTGCTGAGTAAGTAGCCCAGAGGAAAAGGATCACAAAATATGTGAGGGGTAATAAAGAATAAGAAGACTGGAAAAGGAGAAAGGAGTCAAGTTGTTAAGAACTTTATATGTCAAATAAAGGGCTTTCTATTTAATTCTGGAAGTAATGAGGAGTCACGTAGGCAGACCTATGCTTTAGGAAAATCATTTTTGCTGGATACATTAGAAGGGGGAGAGATCAATTAGAAATCAACTGCAGAGGGCAACTAGGTGGTGAAGTGGATAGAGCACCAGGCCAGGAGTCAGGAGGACTTAATTTTAAATTCAGCCTCAGACATTTAATAATACCTAGCTGTGTGACCTTGGTCAAGTCCCTTTAACCCCATTGTCTTACAAAAATCAAAACCAAAAAAAGAAAGAAATCAACTGCAACAGTGCAGACTGAGATGATGAGGGCATGACTAAGGTAGTGGCTAACTGAATGGTAAAAAGAGTAAATATAAATGTTGTACAGAAAGAAATAACAAGATTTGGCAAGAGACTGAATATAAAGGAGTAAGTGAGAATTGAGAAGTTGATGGTAGGAGTCTTGGTTACTGGGAGGAGGGTAGTACTTGGGAAGAGGAATTAGGGAAAAAGGATCACGGGCTCTGTTTTACTTGCTGAATGGAGTTCTTGGAAAGAGAACAAAGCCGAACTGGTACAGGGATCATCTATAGAGAAATAATTGAGTCCATGGTAAGTGATGATGTCACCAAATTAGATACTATAAAGGGAAAAGAGAATAAGATCTATGAGAAAGCCTTGAGGGACTCCCCCAATTAGTGGTATGACATGGATAAAGAGTTATAAAGGAGACTAAAGAGATAGATAGGAGAATCAAAAAAAAAAAAATTCTCACAAATACCTGAAGGAAAAAGTATCTGGAAGGGGTGAGCAACAAGGTGAGAACTGAGAAAAGCACATTAGAGTTGGCAATTTAGAGATTTACTGCTATATTATAATGAAAATAATACATAAAAAGTCTGTATACTTTGTACTTTTTCGAAGTGGTTTCAGGTATCATCTCATTTAAGTCTTACAATAACTTTGTCTACTGCAGGCAGAGCAGATAGGATTCAAAATTTTTTTTGCAAGACAATGGGGTTAAGTGACTTGCCCAAGGTCACACAGCTAGATAATTATTAAGTATCTGAGGCTGAATTTGAACTTGGGTCCTCCTGAGTCCAGGGCCAGTGTTCTATGTACTGTGTATCACCTAGCAGCCCTGATCCTAATTTTATAGATGAGAAAACTGGAGCATAGAAAGGGTAGGGTAGGTAGATAGACAGAAAGACACAGACAGTTGGTAGGAATTATAGGCTACATACCCTTTCCAAGTCTATTGCTTTTTCCACTGTCCTGAACAGTACAGCCACTTTCCCTCTTTGGACACATACTGATTCCCTCAGCAAAAACAATTTCAATCCTACTTGGAAGACTGAAGGTAAGTTTTCCTCATCCTTACAGATAAACCCTGGCTTTGGTCTTCTAAACAACAGCATCAAACTAGGGTCCTTATGAATTTTAGGGATAAAAGAGTTAATAACTATTTGCAAAACTCTAGTACTTCGGGGTGGCTAGGTGGTGCAGTGGACAAAGAACCAGCCCTGGAGTCAGGAGTACCTGAATTCAAATCCAGCCTCAGACACTTAATAATTACCTAGCTGTGTGGCCTTGGGCAAGCTACTTAACCCCATTTGCCTTGCAAAAACCTAAAAAAAACCAAACAAAAACAAACAAAAAAACTCTAGTGCTTCCTATCCTGTGTATCATTACAAAGTCTTACAATTTCCTAATCTGGCTTGAGTTATTGTGTTTAAAAGTAGGGACTTTCCATTTCTATTAATTGTTTCCTTCTGGAACAAGATTCTGTATAATCAAATGAGATAAAATATATTAAAACACCTCTAAAATGAGGCAATATATAAATTATTAACAAGTACTATTATTATCATCATTATTCAGCCAACAGTTACAGCCCTGGATATAATTTTCTGTTTTGCTGGGCTGTGGTTATGCCATTCAGAGTACAGTTACTGAAAGTTTAAGTAGAATAGCTAAATAATTGTATAGTAAAGCTAACTCATTATTCCTGAAAGGTTTTTTATAGAGTGTGTGTGTGTGTGTGTTGTGTGTGTGACACATGACAAAGTTGTTACTTTTGTTACTAGCCAAATTAAACTATGCAATAACATGGAATTTAGATCAGAGGTTTTACACTTCCAAACAGAGTCTAGAAGGAAATGATTACACACATTAACAAGTCAAAAAAGGAAAGGATTTTCTAGATTTATTTAGAAGCCTTTCCGTTGATATATATGAAGTATTGTTTGATAATCTATCTTTAAACCATGTGCAGTTTTTACTTCTTGCATCTTAATCCTCTAAGCCCCAAGGAAGACTGAGGGATTTTGATGACTGATTACACTTGATTTCATTATAAGACTTCTGTAACAGTATTCTTCCATTTCCTTTTCTAATCATGGCTTGTTTGCAATTCCCTGCCTCTTTCCTCATACATCTTATCTTCCTGTACTCCTCCTACTCCTTCACTCCATTATGCTGTATACTTTTCAGATTAATTCTAATCTCCTTGATAGAAGAAGTCAGCCAGAAATTTCAAAATAAAGATGAATTTTGGGAATGCTACAATTTCACTAGAATAGGTATTTCTGCCAACACAGACGTTTAATCCACTATAATTTAGTAGATGAACTTTGAGAGTTGCAGCCAAAAAAATTAATCACTTTGCAGTCAACTTTGGATGAGCCCTATGTGAAGTTAACTAGATTCATTCTGGAGCACAAGACATGCAATCTATTATTAGGTGTATAGTATATTGAAAACTTTTCCAGCTTCACAGAATCTCCCAGGGCTTATGCATCTGCTAATCTAATTGTCAATAAGTTATGGTCACTTCCACACATTATAATGAAGAATGAGAGAAACACTTTTGCAGAAAATTTGAGTAACAAATTTACTTTAATGGTAACAATTTTATACCTAAATTATCTTAGTAATTTTAAAAATAGCATTTACATTAAGAAGCACTGCAGAATTTTCTTAATTATCTTGTTGTTTAGTCATTATAGATGGTTTGATTCTTTGTTTTCTTTGCAAAAATACTAGAGTGGTTTTCTATTTCCTTCTGCAATTCATTTTACAGATGAGGAAACTAAGACAAAGAAGGTTGAGTGATTTGGCCAGTCATACTGCTAGTAAGGGTCTGAAGCCAGGTTTGAACTCATAAAGATAGTCTTTCTGACAACAGATCTTGTGCTCTATCCACTGAGTCATCCACCTGTTTCTTCTTGATTATCTACTTCAACAGCAAAGATCTACCACAAGTGAGAAATTTCAAGCAAATTTTTATACAAATTTATCTACAATGAGTTATAAATATCAGTTTCATTTATTATAATACTAGACTTCAGAGAAGACAGATTTGCAACCAATCAGACTGGTTAGTGGGAAGATGACTGAGAAATCTCCAAGATTTTTTCTATTATGTTAATCAAAAAAATCCAAAATCTCACCATAAACTTTGTGTCCCCCTTTGACAGAGTATCTGTGATGAAATGAACTTTCTGTAGTTGTTCTACAACTTGATGCAATAGCTTGGGCTAGAGATTCAAAATTAGTGAAACAAACAAAAGGAAAGAAATTAATGAAGAGGAATTAAAAATTATTTTTCTGAGGACCTATAAAAGAACATCTGGTAGTCTTATTTTCTGCACTAAGTACTTTTTTCTCCAGTAAAGACTGATAATAAGTATATGAAATAGAAGAAAAGACAGTTGCTCATCAAAATAATCAAACCAAGAAGTATACACAATTAATATTTTTATTTGAATAAATCGCATTAATAAACTAGGTGACATTTAAAGTGCATATTTCCCAAAACAAATTTAATATATTTAAATCTCTTATGGCATTTTCCCTAGAATCACATGATTCAGATTCTCAATGCCCTGATCACTAAAGCACCAGGTCTTTTTAAAATGCTATCTAACAATGTCTTCCCTATCTTATGAAATTTATTTCTTGAATTCAAATATAGAACTTCTCCCTTCAATTCAGACCATTTCTATAGGCTATCAAGATTCTATAATTCCAGTGTGTTAGTTATGCCTTCCCCATGTTGTATCATCTGCATTTTCACTAATATCAACTTAATTGTTGGGATAAAAGTTTTTATAACTAGTTTCCTTGTCACAGAACTCAACATAAAACACTTCTCCTAAATGAAAATCTTGTCATGAGTAAGATCCACTACAATACTCAAATGCCAACAAAAACAAATAAGTGCTGTTATGAAAAACTGACTAAATTTAATTAATGAACTCAGATACCTGTTTAGCTGACTCAGAAGTGAAACTAGGATGGGTGAGGAGAATATCCATATCTCCACTTGACTCTGCACCTGTGAAAATAAATACCAATAAATTAAATTCTTAATGTAAAATTATGAAAACAGGTAGACATGGAATCTGATTGATGACATAGGAAGATCTTACTTTTTTGCTTAACTTTCTATTTCACTGTTCTTCATATTCAGAGTATCTTTACTGTCTAATCAAGTAAATACTGATGCTGTTATCAGAATCTGGGATAAAAACTGTCACTAGTATTATTTTATACAAATAACTTTAATTTCAATATATTAGAAAATGCACCTGTAGTTTGTTTCAAAATATAAACTCTTCATTAACTGGAATAGTCATATATTTTAGATAAATTAATATTCATCAAAAACCCTTGTTCAAACTTTATGGTTGGATAATTTTCAAATATATTGGTACACTTTCCTGTTCTGGGAAGTACACCACTGTTAATATAAATTTTTTTGGTGACTGAGAATCTTCCTCCTAAACATCAATGAATGATCTTTGTCCAGTACTGAAAACTAGGAAGATATTACATTGAAAAGTACTGACTCTAGGACTAAACCTAGATGATTCTTTAGGATATTTCAGATTATTGGATAAAAGCTTGGAAAGTAATGACCTTTCATCCTATCAGTTTGTTTTCCTACCATTTGTCCATTCTCCACAAAATACGAATTCCCTCAATGCCCACCAAATTTAAAACCACTAAGGATTCTGGTTAATGGTTTCTTACTGTAGTTATTTTATGTTAAGTGTACAACTAACTACAGGGATAAAAGAGAATGAAGACAGAATTCTTTCTTAACTAAAGGTAAGCAAATAATTCTGTTAAATGGGCACCTGACCTTATGTTCCAGGGAGGATGTCTAACTAGAAAGAGTAACACTCTTGGTGTATTCTCCAACATTCCTTCCCAGTTGCAGCCCCTGGGAATAATGAAAATGATTTCCTTTTCCTATTTCTAGCCCCTTTTTGCAGTTGTTGCTTCTAAGTTTTAACTCTAAGAAAAGCAAGTGATAGTATAACTCTGGTTTCTCCTATACTATATTGTTAATGCAATTGTCAGTAGTATTTCTGACTACCTAACTCCTACTTCTTAGGGTGAATATGATCAGGACAATTTTCTAAGATTATTTTCATAGATTCTGTGAAAGCTATTATATTATCATCCTACAACAAAAACAAGTTAACTGTTCTTGAATCTAACCAATTCTAATCATTTTCTCAACTACACATTTTTCAAGACAATACTACTGAGTTTTAATGACTTCGTTAGCTTTACAATCTTAATCCTGACAGGGCAATTCAATTATCATTATATGACATTACAGAACTGTGAATCACTCACCTCGTCGGAAACTTCCACACACTGTGGCAATATATTTTGGATCAACTTTCTTAATTTCATTCAATACAATATCCTAGGAAAGAAGGGGGGGAGGCAAATTAAAACCCTAAAAATACTTGTTTTAACTTTAGTCACTTTTCCCTCACATCACCAGAATATGATAAAGGAATCTCTTACTTGCATTTGGAGCATCTCTTCCCTGGGAATTCTCTTCTCAAAGTCTTCAAAGTATCTAACAAAAAAAAAAAAAATTAAAAACAATGAGTTTTAATTGTCCTTAAAATTAAACACGATTCTTTTTCAGAAACCAAATCTTTCATAAAAATTAAGCTTTACTATGAACTAGTTAAGCAATGGCAACTTGTATCTTAACCTTAATTCCTAAAGATGAAGAAAAGTGCTATAACAATTCGGAAAATTTTATCTATACTTAATGATAAGTAACTATTATATTCTGACTCACATTTTCTAAGAAAGAGAGAAATGAATGAATTCAAGTAAGTGAGTCAGTTTACAAATTAAATCCATACTCTGCTGGTAATTCAGGGCGTTACAGCTTCTATTTTCCTAATCTGTGAACATTTTCCCCAGTATCTCATGTTTGTTATGTGGATTGGCTTAAAAAAGACACCAATTAATTAATATGCTCCCTCAGGATAATTAGCTTCCTTAGAATAATTCAGATTATTGGATAAAAGCTTGGAAAGTAATAATAACACATTTTTCTTTCTGCAAGTAAACCTAGGAAAAGATAGCACATCTATCTAAATTATAGATGTGTTCCGATAAAGGAATGATAGAATATCCTTTTTTTTGTTTTTTGCAAGGCAATGGGGTTAAGTGACTTTCCCAGGGTCATACAGCTAAGTAAGCAGTGTCTGAGGCCAAATTCAAACTCAGGTCCTCCTGACTTCTGAGTTGATGCTCTAACCACTGCCCCACCTAGCTTCCCCTATGACAGAATATTCTTAAATCAAGTTTTCTATAAAGATTACTTTACAGTACAAAGTATCCCTATTCCATGAAGGAAATTTTGAAAGGCTGATATCACTTTATAAAAAGTTCCCACTTTTTATACAGAGAATAAACATAAAATTAATTTAAGCCTTTTTAAAAGCATACAGAACCAAGAAAAATAGTCATTAATGCTGATGATAAGAACTGTTAATATTTATAGTGATTTAAGTTTTTGCTTTCTTTACAACAATCTCGTGAAGTAGGTAGTATAAAAATCTCCTGTTTTATATATGAAGAAATTAAGGCAAAATGACCTAACCAGGATCACATAATTTTGTCAGAGTCCAGACTCAAATCAAGGTCTCCTTACTCAAAAACCAGTTCCCCTTCCACTATATCAGTCTTCTTGTCCTATAGTGGAAATTTAATTCAAATCACATAAAAATAAAACAATCTCTGCCTTGCTTGTAAACACAAATAAGTTAAGGCACTAAGGAGAAACAGAACACAGAGCAAACACCTGAGACAAAACTTGAAGGGAAAATAGGGATTAAAAAACTGAGTTGATGTATTGTGGGAAAGAGGATTGCTTGAGTAAATGTATGGAGGCAAGAGATGTTACTGTCCAGTTAATGGTTCAAAGACTGTAGTCAGATCTGAGTGAAATATGTGGATAATAATATGGAATAAAGGCAGGCTGACACCAGACTGTGAGATAGTCTTATAGTCAGGCTAAGAAGTTTATATTTTACCCTAAAGAACTGAGTCTTCAGAATATTATCTGGCAAATGTATAGAGGTCAGAGTAAAGCAAAGAGATCCTGGAAGCAGAATTCAATTAAAAGGTGATCAAAATAGTGCAGATGACAGGTGATGGATGATATTCTGAATCAAGGTGGTGGCTCTGAGTGATAGGTAGAACACAAATACAATGGATGTTACAGAGGTAGACTTGGAGCATCTTGGTAACTGACTGGTCATTTGTTAGGGAAAAAAATTCTAAGATAGTATTATCAAAGAAGCCAAATGAGGAAAAAACATCCAAGGGAACAGGGTGGTGAAATCTCAAAAGATATAGAAAGATCAAGAAGGACAAGAACTGAGATAAGGTTTCTGGACTTAGGAGAAAAGAAATTATTGGTAACCTTCCAAGACAGTGATGGAAAAAGCACTGAACTTGGATCCGAGGACAGAGTCCTGGATCTTCTACACACTAGCCATGTGATTAGAAAAGGTCTCTAACCTTGCAAAGCCACTGGAGATGATGCAATTTGCATTATGCATCTCCTAAGACTGTTTTTAAAAAAAGTGTTCTGGGGTGGCTAGGTGGTGCAGTGGATAAACCACCGGCCCTGAAGTCAGGAGTACCTGGGTTCAAATCCAGTCTCAGACACTTGATAATTACCTAGCTGTGTGGCCTTGGGCAAGCCACTTAACCCCATTTGCCTTGCAAAAACCCTAAAAAAAAAAAGTGTTCTTTGAAATGTATAAATGTGAGCTTCCAATGTTCATTCAACACTTAATATTTAATTATAATTTCCTTCCCTAAACTTTTCATATTCATGCTTTGCCACCCAACCACAGAATTACCCAGAATTACTGTAGTTGAATAAGTCATCAGTATGTAATCAGTTTAATGATAAGCCTCTCTAAACTCAGGCTGGTTCTCAGAGAATTATTTTTATCAGTGAGACTAAAAATGAATGTCCTTTCAGTTTGGTAGCACCTATTAAAGAATAACATATAAGAACCAAAGTAATACATATTTGAAAGAATATATATATACATATACATATATATATATATATATATGTGTGTGTGTGTGTGTACACACACACACACACACACACACACACACAAACATACTATCTTATAAATATCCTACAATAAAGTCTTTCTCTACTGACTCAAGGAAGTATTTGTGGGTTCCTGAAGCTTACCCCCAGACTGTAAGCTTTGGCAGGATTCTGCCAAATTGGAAAGGCTTCAAATGTTAATGTGAAAAAAGAGACTGTCACCCTAGGAGCACTCTAAATTTGGGGAAATTCAGCATCAAAAAACATGAAGAGGTGACAATTTGTATAGCAGAAGGAGTATTTACACTAGTTAAATGTGAGTCTTTTGAAGAATGTAAATATGTCTGTATCCATTTCTATATGTAGCTAAATCTTTAAAAATATTGAAATGTATCTAACAGGACATAACAACAGTACTGGGCATTTCTGCAATGAGAAATTATTGAGTTCTATTAACTCTGAAGAGATTTTACTGAAGTCTCAAAGAGCAGTTTTTAGAATTAGTCTTCAAATCTCAAGTGTCAACAAATAAGATGTCTTACCTCAGCCCAATTCGCTGATGATGGTTTAACTTCTTTTCATTTTTTCTAAGATCTATGAAGGAAATAAAAAAATTTAAAAAGTAAAATCCAGCACCTTGGAAAAATCACTTCATTTTAAAAAAAGAACTAACCAAAATTTTTAGTTCACTGAAATGATCTTTCCAAAGTTTATCAGAGGGGCGGCTAGGTGGTGCATTGGATAGAGTACCAGTCCTGGAGTCAAGAGGACTCAAATTCAAATCTGACCTCAGACACTTAATAATTACCTAGCTGTGTGACCTTGGGCAAGTCACTTAACCCCATTGCCTTGCAAAAACAAAAAAAAGTTTATCAGAAAGGAAATTAAATATAAAAAGACTTACTGCTGCTCTTATGACAGATTTGCATTAAGTACATTCATGTTCTTTAACAATTTCATGAGATTAGTAAAGTGTTAGGTTATCCTCAGGATAAAGTACAGAATGTCACTACATGAAACCTATACTAGAAATTCCTATCTCCTAGGACAAACATACTGCATGGTCAATTGTATTTCTGGACAGAACAAATATAGTTTCAACATAACATTCTTTTTTTAAATTTTATTTATTTATTTTTCCAACTACATGCAAAGATAGTTTTCAGCAATCAGTTTTTGCAAGGTTTTTAGTTTCATTTTTCTCCCTCCCCTCCCCTCCCCTTCCCTTTGACAAAAAGCAATCTAATATAGGTTATACATGTGTAACTATCAACATAACAACCTTTAGTACTATTATCTATGAATTAAATCGAAGCAATGATGTAGAAATATGATTCAAAAGCTAATTGATAAACCCTGAATTTGAAGGATTAAAAAGATGCAAGAGAACAGTATATTGGAGATAAACACCTTCAGATCACCAAAAGGAAATCAATAACAATCACAGATTCAAGGTAGCACTATAGTAAGTACTAAAGTAAAATTAAAAAAAAACTCTTATATGCACAAAGACTACAAAATAATGATTACATTCAGCAGTCAATGAAAAGAAGGACTGAAAGGGATTTCAGAATTTTCAAAGGTAGTTGTATGGGATGGAAAAAAGGTATATCCAACTGCAATTTTACTTGAAAAATCCACCCTTCAACACTTGTTTGTTACCTCCTGGTTTTGAACATGGTCAGACGTCCCTCATCTTTAAAGAAAGAAAGAAAAACAAAAGAAATAAATCTTGCTTAAGTATTCCCTGTTCCAATCTATCTCTTTTCTTCACTGTGAAACTCTGTTAAGTGGTTTATACTTTACTTACAACCTTGTTTCCCCACCATTGTACTAAAACCAGTCTTAAGAATCAATCTGGCTAAAGCAAAAACTTCCTCACTGTGCTTTTCTCAGGAATTTGAAATTTCTGGCCACATTTCTTTTCAAAATCTCCTCCTCTTTTATCTTCTATTACTGCAGTTTTCTAGCTCTCTTCCCTCTGAACTTTCTTTTCCCCTTTCTGGATCCTTATTCCAACATCTAACCAGTTTCATGGGTTTCTCTCAAAGTTTTCTACTCTTTTCTTTACCATCCCTTTTTCAAGTTCATTCATTCTGACTTTATCACCTTAGCACACAACTACATAACCTTTTAAAGTTTACAAATTACTTTCTTCAAAATAACCAATAAATAGGAGGATCCTATTACCATGGGGATCCATTACCACTATTATCTACCTTGCTCATTTTACAGATGAAGCAATGGAAACTTGAAAAGTTAAGTGATTTGTTTACAGCCACAAGTAACAGAATTAATCCTGAGGTCTTCTGACTCCAAGTCCAGTTACTCTTTCTACAATATTGTACTAATTCTAACCTGTTATGTTGGTGATTCCCAAAATTACATTTCCCATTCTAACCTCATTCCATCTGACCTCAGATCTAATATTTTTAAAATGACTATTAGGACATCTTCACTTAGGAATCCTTAGCCACCTCATTTAGAGGTTTCAAACAAAGCTTATTAACTTTCTCTCTCAAAACTATTCCCCCTTTCAAATTTCTTATTTCTGTTAGTGAGCTGTACTTGGTTTTATTCACTCAAGTCAAATACCTTGAAATCTCACCTTTGACTCTTTTCTTCCTGGGCCTATTCAGTCTGTCACAAAGCCATGTCATTTCTTCCAATTAATAAGTTTTTTCCTCTTCTAGTCTCATCAGCTTTCTTAAATTTTTTTTAAATTCACATTTTCTCCCCAAAGAAAAAAAATGTCAATTTCTTATAACAAACATAAATAGAACAAAATAAATTCCTGCATTGACTGTCCAAAAATGTCACTTTGCACATTAAATCCATCACCTTTTTATCAGAAGGTGGGTACCAGCCTCATCAGTCCACTGGATTCATGGTTAGTTATGATACTGATAAGAATTTCAGAGTTGTTTCTATTCAATGGTGTTTTGATTTTAAGAGATTTTTCTCCTGGTTCTGCTCACTTCACTTTTCATCTATTCATACAACTGTTTTCAGGTTTCTCCATATCCTTCTCTTTTATCATTTCTTATGGCATGGTAGTATTCCACTACACCTATAATTTGTTATCCAATTGATGGACATTCCTTTCAGTTATTTGCCACTGCAAAAAGAGCTACCATAAATATTTCTGTACAATAGAGTCCTTTTCCTATTTTTTGAATC
This sequence comes from Macrotis lagotis, assembly GCF_037893015.1. NCBI lineage: Eukaryota > Metazoa > Chordata > Mammalia > Peramelemorphia > Peramelidae > Macrotis > Macrotis lagotis. The sequence continues at coordinate 145,061,630 of NC_133658.1, read as the reverse complement.
TCTTTAAAGTATAGTCCTCTTTTAATGTTACCAAGGGTATGCACAGTGTAGTGACTCTGGGGGTATATAGTTCCAAATAGCTTTCCAGAATAGTTGAATTCAGTTACATTAACAATGTATTAATATGCCTGTTTTCTGCCAATTATTTGTCATTATCATTTTTTTGATGATCGTTGACAATCTAATTAGGGTGAGATAGAACTTCTGGACTTGATTTACTTTGTATTTCTAATTATTCTTTTGGCTACTGATATTTTGAATTTCTCCTTTTTAAAATTTCCTGTTCACATCTTTTGATGATTTATTAACTGAGGATCCATTCCCACTATTATCTACCTTGCTCAAGTTTTTCTCAAGATTATTCTGATATTCTCAAAAATATTTCTGTCTTCTAGTCTTTCCCCTCTTCAAAAAAACACCCAACATATCTATGATCAGATTAATATTTCTAAAATACCACTTTTATCATGCTGTTCCACTGCTGTTCAGTCAAGTCCAACTCTATGTGACCCAAATATTCTTTGAGATTTTCTTGACAAAGATACTGGCATGGTCTATTATTTCCTTCTCCAGTATATTAAGACAAAGAGAGGTTAAGTGACTTGCCCAGGGTCACATAGCTAAAGTCTGAAGCCAGATTTGAACTCAAATCTTCTTGACCATAGCACTCTATTCACTGAAACACCTAGCTGCCACCAAAGCAAACAGAAAGGTTAAGTAACTAATTCAGGCTCATATAATTAGCAAACAATGGAGGCTATTTTTATTTTTTAATTTAATTTTATTATTTTTAAAAATTCTATTTATTTAAGGCAATGGGATTAAGTGGCTTGCCCAGGGTCACACTGCTAGTTAATTATTAAGTGTCTGAGGTCAAATTTGAACTGAGGTCCTCCTGACTCCAGGGTCAGTGCTCTATTCATTGTGCCACCTAGCTGCCCTTGGAGGTTAATTTTAAACTCAGTTCCTCCTAACTATAGTTTGGAGGCTAATTTTAAACTCAGTTCCTCCCAGAATTCTGGCTACTGAGTTATCCAGCTGCCACTATAAAACCTATAATGGCTTCTAAATCATCAAATTCAAACCTGGTATTCAAAAGGCTTAGTAATCAGCTTACTTTAATTCATAAAATTCCTAAATGCAAACCATGATCTTACCTTCATACCTTTGTTCCTGCTGTTCTCATACTAAAACACCCTCCCTACCCTTCCATATTTCTATTAAATTTAAATTTTTTAAAGACTTACCCTCTTTTTATGGAAAATGCAGCCCACAGGGATTGCTCTCCTCTTCTAACTGTCCATAACACTGAATTTCTATAATCAGCTCTCCTTGGTTTAGCTATTAACTATAATATTGCTTTCTAAATGTTTAATGTGTTTTAATCTTGATTCTTCACGATTAAAAAGATACTTTGCCCCCTAAGGGCATGTACACAGTGGGCACTCAATCAATATTTAAGAACATAGACATAAACAGTTGTTTTGTTACACATCAATGAGTTGTGGAATATATTTGTGTGTCCTTGTTTAAGGTAAATCATACCCTTGAAAAGTATGAAAAGATAACAGATTACATTCAGTGAGTTTTTACATGAAATTTTAAAAAAGTTTTACAATTACTTGATTTATGCTTTGGTTTCTCAAAGTACATTCTTTTGCTATTAAACAAACCTGGGGTTGCTCCCAGAAAGCTTTTCATACATACAAACCTTTTTTTATCCACATACAAACCTTAATGCTATAATAACTTGAATGCCCTCAGAATACTGATAATATTATACAAAATAAAGAGCAACTTACAACCTTAAAGGCTAATACAAAAATACTGTAAAATATCCCACCTCCTTTGCTAAAGGGAAAAGATGTATTTTTTTCCTTAATCTCAAACTTAGGAAATATGTGAATAGAAATTATATTGGCTAGTAAGTTTTACTGTCAAATTAGTTTCTTATCTAAACATAGAGGAATATTGCATCCTTCCATCTATCTCATCACATTTCTTTTCCAAATCTCCTCTCTCCTTTATCTTATGTTAGTGCAATTTTCTAGCTCTCCTCCCTCTGAACTTTCTTTTCCCCTTTCTGGATCCTTATTCAAACATCTAACCATAGTTAGAGAGAAACCATAATTTCATGGGTTTCTCTCAAAGTTCTCTATTCTTTTCTTTACCTTCCCTTCTTCAATGAGTTCATTTGAGCATACAAGTGAGAAGTTTTTTGGATTTCCTGTAACACTAACAGTCTTACCTAAGACAAAATTTAGCTTACTATTTTGATCATGACAATGCTCCAAGACAATTCCAGAGAACACATGATGAAAACATGTTATTTATCTCCAGAGAGAACTTATGAACTCTGAGTGCAGATTGAAGTAAACTTTTTAAGTTATTTTCATTGTTTTATTTTGTATTTTGTTTTGCAACATGGCTAATATGAAAGCAAATTTTCATAATTTCATATCTATAATTGATATCAAATTGTTTGCCTTCTCAAGTGGGAGCAAGAGGAAAGAAAAAAGAGGATTTGGAACCCAAACTTTAAAAAATGTTTGCTAAAATGTTTTTACATTTAATTGGGAAATAGTTAATGAATAAAAATAATTTTTAAAAATTTAGCTTACAAATAATGACTAAGTATACACTCACCTTCCAATGTTTTAATTCCTTCATCTACAAGCTTCCTTGCAGCAGATGGGCTGCAAGAAAAAAACTATCAACTACAGATGCAAAATGAAAACTTTATGTCCTTGAAATAGAATGTTATAGTTATATGTCCTCATAAACAGTTAACCTAAGAGTAGCTATTTAAGTTAAAGAATATTATTACAACAATTTATCATTTACTTTATTAATTTCGATCATAACTAACAGTCATGAATTTGAACTTGAAAAAAGGCATATATTGGATCAGTTATCATAAAGTCTATACTCCTTACTCCATAGGATAATTATGGAGGCACTAACAGACCTTTATATTCTGTATTAGAACAACAGAACATAACTGCTCACCTAAAGAAGTGACAGCTGATGGCAAGAGGCAGAAATTCAGTTCAATTTAACATATATTAAGTATTTTGTACGCAAAAGGCACACTACCAGAAGGTGAATAATATGAAAGTGTATGCTTTCATAGAGCTTACATTTCCCTGGGGAGATACAATGTGTATGTAGGTAAATAAAGTACAAAATAAAGAGTGAAGGGGCAAGGGAGAGATCAAAATTGAAAGGAAAATTTAGGGAAGAGCTTACTAAAATGTCAAGAGGGTTGGAAAAGGGTCACAGAAGGCTTAAAGGAAAAAGTAGTATTCAAGTGAAGAAGCTCTGAAGATGAGGACTCTAAAAGGTACAGATAAATTTTGAAAATATTTCAAATCCTGGTATAAATAAAAGCAGAAGATGAAATGCTGAATTCAGCTAGTAGTCCAGGTTGGTTGGAGAGAGTGAATAAAAAAGAAATAATAGGAAATAATAAAGAAGAATCAAGAATTATAAATGTAAAATAGTCTGGGGTCATTTACTGGGGAGGAAGATCACATTTTATATCTTAATAGTCCTTAAGGGCACCACACTAGTCTACAATAACTCTAATTCACAATAGTGAGTCAGTGGTAATGCAAAAAAGCATTAAAATGGATTCTAGTTGTGTGATCTTGTGCATAATCATTGTATCTCTATTTAAACTTCATTTTTTCTCATCTACAAAATGACAGAACTGAACTAGATCAGTAAAATTAACTCCTTTGGCAACCCAGTGAAACCTATTGACCTACTTGTGTTTTTAAATGCATAAAATAAAATAGAAAACCCAGTGACAAATGATAAAAGGGACTAATGACATTGAAATACAATTATATCAACACATTAAAAAACAGCATAAAAAAATAAGTTCACAGACTTCAAGCTTTTCCTAGATGGTCATAGGTTTAGAGCTGGAAGGGAATGTAGAAGTCATCCAGTTCTGTTTATTATAAATTCATCTAAAAAGTAAGGAAACTGAGAATCAGAGAAATTAAGTGACTTTCCTAAGGTCACACAAATCATAGAAAGAAAATCTGAATTTGAACCCAGGCCTCAAAACTCTTCCATTAAATGTTCTTTCCAATCTCCTAAAGTATCATTTCCTAGAACATGATGGAGCTATAAGAATATCATAAGTAGTCATCAAGACAAGGTTAACATAGTACAATGTACAACACTAAATAGGTAAGCAAATATTTTAGTAAGATGTCTACTAAGAGTAGCAAAAAATTTTCATTCTGTATTTTATTTTGCTCAATGCCAAAAAAGGCCTATTTTGATAAAAAAAAAATTAAAAGTCTTTGTAGGGTTACATATACTAAACAAAACCAACTCTCATAGTAAATTTTAAATGCATTTCTTACCCAATACCACTAACTCGCGTCAGGAAATTGATGGATGAACTTTTATCATCTTGCCTAATCTTAAAAAAAGAAAGGGGGAAAAAAAGACACATGTGATTGAGTTCCCTTTATAACAAATATGATTTCAGTTAAGGCATCAGTCAGTCAACAGATAAGCAAAATCATTTCAGGTGGCATATTTAGATTTTCAGAGAGAAAAGATTCAAGTATACTGAATAATATAGGGAACTTTCCATTATAAAGATTTTATTTATTTTGAGTTTTACAATTTTTCCCCTAATCTTACATTGTTTCCATGGTATATATATTGATCCAAATTGAATGTGATGAGAGAGAAATCATATCCTTAAGAAAGAAACAAAGTATAAGAGGTAGCAAGATCAGACAATAAGATATCAGTTTTTTCCTAAATTAAAGGTAATAGTCCTTGGTCTTTGTTCAAACCCCACAGTTCTTTCTCTGGATACAGATGGTATTCCCCATTGCAGACAGCCCCAAATTGTCCCTGATTGTTGTACTGGTGGAATAAGTGAGTCCATCAAGGTTGATCATTGCCCCCATGTTGCTGTTAGGATGTACAGTATTTTTCTGGTTCTGCTCATCTCACTCAGCATCAGTTCATGCAAATCCTTCCAGGCTTCCCTGAATTCTATAGGGAACTTTCTAAACTGACAGAGCTAGTTACAGAACTTCCTAAAGATTTTCTACCTCCAATTTATCCAACTTTATACAAAAACCTACAAAGAGACAATGCTATTGATTATACTGATCTACAGTTGGGATTTGATGTTTCAGCCTTATGGCTGAAATAAAATTACAAAGTAATTTCACTAGCTAGTTTTATATTCTCTCCTCTGCAAAGGTAAAGAGAATATTAAACTCATTTCATCAAGATGGAACTCATGGGATCACTTAAAATAGTGAGTAAAAAGTGAATGTTCTATCAGAATGATAAATGCTTAAAAAAATAATGTTCTTATTGGATTTAATTATTGGTAATATCTCTCTTTCCTTTAGTAATCTCGTTAATATTTTTATGAGGTTGCACTAACACCGAATACATATGTACATATGAATACATATGCACACAAAAGTACAAAAAAATTATGATAAAGTTATCAAATCAAATGAGAATTTACCTTTTCCAATTTACGTAATTTTCCAGTACTTAAAAACTCATCAATCTTCTCAGCAATTTTTGTTCCAACTCCATCCTAAATTGGAAATAAAAATTAATCAATAAGCATTTATTAAACACTTACTACATGCTAGGCAGCGTATACATAAAATATGAAACCTTTGAAGTCTACTACATTAAACAAAAAAGAAAAATCAAAGAAGAAAATAAGCCTCATTACATAGAAAGTCTTGAAATAACAGACAGGTAAAACTCTGCCCCAATTAAAAACATCTCTGAAGGGTAGAATATTTAAGTATGTATCAAAACACACAACTATTGAAAATGGAGTTAACTCTCCTGAATTAAATATTATATCAATTTTTCAAGCTTAGTAGAGGTAAGTTCAAGTTACTTAAAAAAATATTAAAGACTGAAAGTAAAAATGTGAGTAATAAAGAAAAGTTCAAGGCCTCTGATTCTCTGTAACAGGATACAGATTTTTTTCCCCTCTTAAAACTAAAAATACTCATGTCATGTTTGACAAGAGCCTTTCCATACAGAATAAGTAGAAGACACGAACAGTCAATTTTCAAAAGAAATGCAGTGTTAATACATGAAAAAAATATCCCAAATCACAAAGAGCAAATTCTGAGATTTTGCCTTTCAGCTATTCCACTGGCAAAGATAAAAAGATGAAAATGATGAATGTTGAAGGGGTTTTAGGAGAAAAGAGACACATCAATGAACTGCTGGAACTGTGATGTGGTTCACCGTTCTGGAAAACAAAGTGGAACTAGATTATATACATCCTGGGATCTAGTGAAACCACTATGGGAATTAAACCACAGAAGAGCAAAGACAGAAAAGTTCAATGAACATATATTATTTTTGATAGAGTATCAAATTACTGGAAACAAAGAGGGACATAACTAACAAATGTGTTATAAAATTAAACAGTATTACTACGCTTTATGAAATGACAAATGTGAGGAATACAGAGGAACAAGGGAAGAGGTGTATAAACTGATGTAGAATGAAGTAATACACTGAAAGACATCAGAGGACCAGATGATGACATATGTTTCTCTCTTCTTGGCAAAGAGGTGGCAGATCACAGGTTGAAAAATGCAACATACTTTGTTAGGCATGCCAATAAGGAAACTAAGACCTACAGAGGTTAAGTGACTTGTTAGGGTAATAATGGGAGGAGCCAGGTTTCTAACTAAGGTCCTTTAACACCAAATTCTGTATCTCTTCTACTATGCCAAGCTTCCCTTTACTGAGAAAAGGAATATTGGAGACCCATTCTTATACTTACAAGTTTTAAATCTTCCCTAAAAAGAGAAAAAAGTTGTTTGCTTTGCTTAATTTGACTTTGTAAGGAGGAAGAATTCCATGGGGAAGAGGTCTTTGAAAAGTGTAAATGATGTAAAAGAAACATATATACAACATTTATTAAAATAGAGCAATTTTCCCCCCATTCTAACATTAAAAGCTATGAAGGAAAATCAGGCATGCTTTTAAAATTCTAATTTTTTTTTAAACATGTGAGTGCTGTCAAATATACTTATTACATAATAGTAAACAGCTCATGGACTTTGAAAACAGTAATGAAAAGGCAACCTGATCTATAGTTGGGATTTGATGTTTAGCTTGAGAATCAACAAGTTGTAGAGGGTAGTAGGAGCAGAAGTGATAAGTTTAGTATTTTAAGATTTGCAAAATACTTTACATTATATTATCTCCTTTGAGATACACACACACACAAACAGAAAGTATAACAGCTATCTAACAGAGATACATAATACCGTATTATTATCTTCATTTTTGAGATAAGGACAAAGACTTAGGAAGTTAAGTACCTTTGCTCATGATGGTTAGCTTGTAAATGTCAGAAGTAGGATTTGAAACAGTCTTTGACTTGAAACCTAGTATTTATGTACTATGCTAGGGGACCACTATTTTTGTATGACCCAAGAGCTAAGAATATGTTTTACCTTAAAAAAATTACTGTAATTGAAAGGCCAATATGACCAGAAAGAATGATGATCATTGTTGGAAGGGTTGTGGGAAATCTGGGACACTATTACATTGTTGGTGTAGCTGTGAACTCATCCAACCTTTCTGGAGAGAAATTTGCAACAAATTTGCAACAAAAATGTGCATATCCTTTGATCCAGCAATACCACTACTGGGTCTATACCCTGAAGAAATAATGAAAAAGGGTAAAAACATCACTTGTACAAAAATATTCATAGCAGCCCTGTTTGTGGTGGCAAAGAATTGGAAATCAAGTAAATGCCCTTCAACTGGGGAATGGCTTAGCAAACTGTGGTATATGTACGGCATGAAACACTACTGTTCTATTAGAAACCAGGAGGGATGGGAATTCAGGGAAGCCTGGAGGGATTTGCATGAACTGATGCTGAGTGAGATGAGCAGAACCAGAAAAACACTGTACACCCTAACAGCAACATGGGGGTGATGATCAACCTTGATGGACTTGCTCATTCCATCACTGCAACAATCAGGAACAATTTGGGGCTGTCTGTGATGGAGAATACCATCTGTATCCAGAGAAAGAACTGTGGGGTTTGAACAAAGACCAAGGACTATTACCTTAAATTTAGGGAAAAATACTGATCTTATCGTCTGATCTTGCTATCTCTTATAATTTATGTTTCTTCCTTAAGGTTATGATTTCTCTCTCATCACACTCAATTTGGATCAATGTATAACATGGAAACAATGTAAAGACTAACAAATTGCTTTCTGTGGGGGGAGGGAAGTAAGATTAGGGGAAAAATTGTAAAACTCAAAATAAATAAAATCTTTAAAAAAGTATGCTCAAAAACAATATATATGAAATGAATCTAAAAAAATTACTGTATTTAAAAATGTTAAAAGCATTCTTGGCTCTTGGGTCATACAAAAACAAGTCTCTGTACTATTCTACTCTGTACCATCTTCTCCACAGGAGATTTTTGGAAAGCATTTTAGCATTTTTTTCTCTTTTTTTCCATTGTTTTTTGAATTTTACAATTTCCCCCTGAATCTCACTTCCCTCCCCCCACCCCCACAGAAGGCAGTCTGATAGTCTTTACATTGTTTGCATGCTATACATTGATCAAAACTGAATGTGTTGAGAGAGAAATCATATCCTTAAGGAAAAAGTAAAATATAAGAGATAGCAAAATTACATAATAAGATAACTTTTTTAAAAATTAAAGGTCTTTGGTCTTTGTTTAAACTCCACAATTCTTTCTTTCGATACAAATGGCACTTTAGCATTTTTAAATTTAAAAAACCTTTAAACTCAATTTTTGGATTGTAGTAGCAGTTTCAACAGACTGGTTGATGTATTAGTGTCATTCTTTTTTTTTATTTTAATGTTTTTGCAAGGCAAATGGGGTTAAATAGCTTGCCCAAGGCCACACAGCTAGGTAATTATTAAGTGTCTGAGACTAGATTTGAACCCAGGTACTCCTGACTCCAAGGCCGGTGCTTTATCCACTACACCACCTAGCCACCCCTATTAGTGTCATTCTAAGAAAAGGAAGTCTTTATCTTGGATAAGATTCAAATCAGGATACTTCTTGTGTTTAGAGGTTGTTTTTTGGTTTAGTTTTTTTTTTTTGGTGAGGCAATGGGGCTAAGTGACTTGCCCAAGATCACACAGTCAGTAAATATCAAGTGTCTGAGGCTGAATTTGAACTCAGGTCCTCTTAACTCCAGGGTTGGTGCTCTATCTACTGCAGCGCCTAGATGTTCTCAGGATAATTCTTTATTTTAATTGGTTATAAGTCTTACCAGTTTCTTTGCTTCTGCTCCACTCTTTATTTTACTTGGGTACTTGGCAATCACAGAGGCTGCTTTTCTTTAAAAAACAAAACAAAACAAACAAAAAAAAAACAACAAAACCAAAACCAATAAAGTCAGATTTTAAGTTTTTCTTTTAAGGATACACCAACCTATTTATTAAATCTCCAGTGCTATATATCTATCTGTGCAAGTACCATAAAAACTAACACAACATTAGCACTGCTTTTAAAAATGTATTCTAAGCTTACTTTTAATGAAGATATTCACAAACAAAAATAAAAACAAAATGAAAAGGCCATTTTAATTTTTAAAAATATTAACAATTCTAGTTCACTTATCTGTTCACTTTTAAACTCTATGTATGATTTTATTTTATTTCTTTTTTCCTACCTAACTAGAGACAATCTATAAATTATTCTGATTTGTTTTCATTATTAATTCATATAAGTTGTAATTTTATTTGTTTGCATCTGTCAATTTCCTTTTTTTTTCTTTTTTTTGGCCTGGATCTGTAATTTCAATGGTGTAGGGACTCCCATAAAGAAACTCCCACCAATACAAATCAGAAATTATTTGTAAACATAGTGAACTACCTCATTGGGAAATTAAATGACTTGAACGTTCATAAGTAATTTTTATATGCCAGAGACAGTACTTCTGAACCCAGGTTTTCCTACCTCTAAAACCAGCTCTCTAGCCATTAATTTCTTGACATTTCTTATAGTACATTCACAGATTAAAATTTGTTTTAACAATTCTTCAACTTTTAGGCAAGTGGGTTTTTCCAAATGTTCTTTCACAGTAGTCTCTTTTTATCATGGATAGGTCAAGATTATCTATCATAAGGTATTAACCTTCACACTATGTCTTTTCTATCTTTCTCATTCTTACAATCACCAACTTTGTTCAGGCCTTAACATATTTTTTATCTAAGCTAACTCAACTTGGCTACCCTACTAGTTTCTCTCTCTCTCTCTCTCTCCCCCTACTACAATTCCATATACAGCTGTCAGTGTAATCTTCCCAAGGCAAAGATCATATAATATTACATCATTGCTCAAAAACTCTAAATGATTTTCCACAGTTGGGTTTTACCAGACATGCTCTAAAATGCCTTTCAGTATTAAATCAAAGATCCTCTCCATAGTAAATAAATTCTAACCCTTCTATTCTGAGCCCTCAATTATTTGGGATCAATCCACCATCTTAGCCTTAACTCTTCTCTTTCTAATTACAGGTATAAGTCAAATTTACTGTCATCTTAAAAAAAAACCACAACCCAGGTTTTCCTACTCTGGAGTATTTGTATGCATTGTTCACTATATCTATATGTAGTTCACTATATATAATCTACTCATCTTTTTTAGGACCAGTCATATGTTATCTCTTCCAAGAATCCTACCCTAATTTCCTAACCCCCTAAAAAGAAGTAGTTTCTTATTCACACTTAGTTTTTTTATCTGCCGAAAGTCTATATTACAGGGGAAGTTCATGTTGGAAGTATACAATTTTAAGAGTGTTAAATATCCATGGACTCCAATGGAATCTTTAAAAACAATTAAAAAAAAAGACTTGGAGTCAGGAGGACAAGAGTTCAAATCTGGCCTCAGATACCTGACTATTATCTGTGTGACCTTGAGCAAGTTACTTAACCCCGACTGCCTCACATCCAGGGCCATCTCCAGTCATCCTGATTCATATCTGGCCACTGGACCCAGATGGCTCTAAAGGAGAAAGTGAGGCTGGTGACTTAGCACAGCCCTGCCTCACTCAAATCCAATTCAAATGCTTGTCATGGCATCACCTCCCTGGTGTTGTGGTCTTCTTTGAAAATTAAGGACAAACTTGTAAAAGATGGGAAACTCTTAAACACCAGAAACAATGCCATATTTATTATTTTTTTCTCTCCCAGGGCCTAGCATGATACATGGTACATGCTATGTACTTAAGGAATTGTTTGTGAAATAGCCAATCTATAGGACTTTGTTTACAGGTCTAATTTCTGAACCAAAATTTATCCCCTACATTTTGACTACTCCATAGTAAGTTAATCTATCCTGTTGCTTCCTCAATAGTTTAACAACTATTTGCCATTTATTTTGGACTTGTGCTTCATTCAAAACATTCTTATAGTAATTCTCCACTTTATTGTTTACCTCATTTTAGTTCATCTCAAAGTAGTTGATGTGTGCTGTTACCCATCCTCTATTACTTGAGCCAGCAAACTATGGGGTCAAGCTAAGAATAGTTTTTATATTTTAAAGTAAAGTTGTATTGTATTTTAAGATGCAAAATTGGATGCAGAGTAGGGCATACTGAAATGACTGAACAATAAGCTCTAGGAGTGATTTTTGAAAAGTTTAAATGATTCTTAAATAGTTTTGAATTTCTCACACTATCTGAAAACAGTCTGATGTCAACTTTTGAATCCCTTGTTGTATTCTTCATTATCATTTTATCATTTGTTAGAACTGGCTATGCATTGGGCACATAGGTATTCAACTTAGCAAGCACTTGTAAACTGCTCCATTACTGATGGGGAATGAATCTGCCAGAGTGCCATCACCTGACAGTGAAATTTCTTACAGCTCCAATAATGTGAAATTAGTGAAAATTGCAAAGACTCAAGAAGTAGACTAAAAGAATTTTAAAACTAGAAGCTTTTTTTTTTGGTAGGTTTTTGCAAGGCAATGGGGTTAAGTGGCTTGCCCAAGGCCACACAGCTAGGTAATTATTAAGTGTCTGGGGCCACATTTGAACTCAGGTCCTCCTGACACCAGGGCTGGTGCTCTATCCATTGTGCCACCTAGCTGCCCCAAAACTAGAAGCTTTTGATCCTATTTTCATCACTACTTACACCTTACTATCCAAGAACACATCTACACTGAATTATGGACTAAAAATATACTCTGGTAATTAATCTAAAAAGTTCTAAACTTTTTGACCACACCAGATTCAGCTTCTTTGAAGGCAGTTCAAAAACATTCAATTCTGCTCACTTGAATTACTACTAATTTGCATGACAAAATTGTTCTATGAGACTGATGTGATCAGAACCCCAGTGCCGTCCTACCTGTAAGCATTGTATTTATGGATTGCTTGGTTCACGTTCCTCTCATAATTTGCAAGTTCTGGAAAAGCAGCAAGAAGAATATGGTGAGTTACAATGACTAATAAGCACAATTATAGCAACTGAACTTCCTGCATTGAGACTGGGTAAAAATGCCTGTTCTATACTCATATTTACTGCTATTTGTAGCCAGGCCAAGGTCAAACAGATGGCCTTGGGAGGAGAGCATCAGTCATATAACCTTTCAACAGTGATGATAACAAATAATTAAATTTCTAATAGGGACATTATATTTGCAACCACATGAAAGTATGTTATACAGGTTAAGGAAGTTGAGGTTTAGGATGCTATGGGTTGGTAGAAGGCTGTCCTGGGGTCAGGAATATCTGAGTTCCGGTCTAGACTCACCCGGTTTACTAGCAGTGACCTTAGTCAAGTCATTAAACCTCTGCTTCATTTTCCCCATCCTTAAAATAGCTCCTAATCCCCAGAATAAACTCAGATAACACCTGCAAGTTTCTTTTGCCAATCTAAAGAGCCATATAAATGCTATCATCATCATTTATTATTATTATTATTATTGTTCCAATGACTTATTATTCTTATTGTTTCAATAATATTGTTATTATTACTGTTCCAATGACTAATTATCATTACTATTATTATTGTGATTACTGTTCCAATGACTTATTATCATTATTATTACCATTATGATATTACTGTTCCAATGACTTATATTATTATTATTATTACTGTTCCAATGACTAATTGTTATCATCATTATTATTGTGATTACTGTTCCAATGACTTATTATCATTATTATTACCATTATTATATTACTGTTCCAATGACTTATTATCATTATATTATTACTACTGTTCCAATGACTTTTAGTATTATTACTGTTCCAACGAGTTATCATTATTATTATTGTTATTACTGTTCTAATGACTTATTATTATTGTTGTTGGTCTTACTGTTCCAACGACTTATCATGATAATTATTGTTATCATTACTGTTCCAACGACTTATCATGATAATTATTGTTATCATTACTGTTCCAACGACTTATCATGATAATTATTGTTATCATTACTGTTCCAACGACTTATCATGATTATTGTTATCACTGTTCCAACGACTTATGATTATTATTGTTATCATTACTGTTCCAACGACTTATCATTATTAGTTATCATTACTGTTCCAACGACTTATCATGATAATTATTGTTATCATTACTGTTCCAACGACTTATCATTATTAGTTATCATTACTGTTCCAACGACTTATGATTATTATTGTTATCATTACTGTTCCAACGACTTATGATTATTATTGTTATCATTACTGTTCCAACGACTTATCATTATTAGTTATCATTACTGTTCCAACGACTTATCATGATAATTATTGTTATCATTACTGTTCCAACGACTTATCATGATAATTATTGTTATCATTACTGTTCCAACGACTTATCATTATTAGTTATCATTACTGTTCCAACGACTTATCATGATAATTATTGTTATCATTACTGTTCCAACGACTTATCATGATTGTTATCATTACTGTTCCAGCGACTTATCATGATAATTATTGTTATCATTACTGTTCCAACGACTTATCATGATAATTATTGTTATCATTACTGTTCCAACGACTTATCATGATTATTGTTATCATTACTGTTCCAACGACTTATCATGATAATATTGTTATCATTACTGTTCCAACGACTTATCATGATTATTGTTATCATTACTGTTCCAACGACTTATCATGATTATTGTTATCATTACTGTTCCAACGATTTATCATTATTATTGTTGTTGGTCTTACTGTTCCAACGACTTATGATTATTATTGTTATCATTACTGTTCCAACGATTTATCATTATTAGTTATCATTACTGTTCCAGCGACTTATCATGATTATTACTGTTGTTGCTGCTGTCCCAATGACTTGCCCAGGGAGACTGAACCAAGCGTCGAGGCCCCCAGCAGCCCCGAGCTGGCTCTTGGCGGCAGTCCGGCCGAGGGGGGCGGCCGCGCCACCGGCCTCTCCCCGGGGTGACGGCTGAGAAGTGGATCCGGAGGGACCCCCCGCCCCAAGCCGGGGCTCTAGGCCACAGACGCCCCCCAAACAGCCGAGCTTAAACAACTTCATTAGGCCAAAGAGCACAACGCAGCAGCCGGGAGGGAGGGGAGGGGGCGGCCCGGGACCTGTCAGGAAGTCGGTGATGCCGGCGTTCAGCTTCTCCTGCGGCGCCTTCCGTTTGCTCATGGTGGAAAGGGCTGGAGCCCCGGCTCGGGCTCTCCGGCACCTCCGTCTACGAGCGCCGGCCGGGCTGGCGGGGCCTCGCTAAGGGTGAAGGAGGAGGGTGGCCCCCGGCCGCGAGCCGGACATCGGCGGCCCCCGGCTAGCCGAGCTGGAAGCGGTCACAATGGCGACCGCGGCGCTCTGACAGATGGAGCAGGCGGCTCTGCGCCTGCGCCCGCGCCCGCGCCTGCGCAGCACGTCGTGAACGGAACCTCTGCGGAGGAGGAGTCGCCGGAAAGGCCCGCCCACCCGCTCCAAAAAAATGATTTTTTTTTTTTAAAAAGGGGGAATAGGGAGAAAAAAGGGACAGAAGCGTGAGTTATTTGCGCCTGCGTGAGTGGCTCTCGGGAGGCCCTGGGGGGAGGGGAAGAAAAACGAACCGAGAGGAGCGGGGAGAGGCTCTCGGAGACAGGGAGGGGGCGGGGCGAAAACGGCCACGTGATTCCTCCAGCATTGTTCCTTGGAACCTTGGGCTTGGATTAAAAAAATCACAAAAACCCAAACAACCACCGCAAAAAAAAACCCAACACCGGGGCGGCTAGATAGAGCACCGGCCCTGGAGTCAGGAGGACCTGGGTTCAAATCCGGTCTCAGACACTTAATAATGACCTAGCTGGGTGGCCTTGGGCAAGCCACTTTAACCCCATTTACCTTGCAAAAAAAAAAAAACCTAAAAAAAAAGAAAAAAGAAAAAAAACAACACAACCGACCGCTGCTGAGTCCGTGGGAAAAGTACCCAGGGCAAGTTTGACATTCACTCCCCTGCTCTGGAAGTTTCCATGGCTCACTACTGTCCGAGGGATGAAATACGAACTATCCACTCCTTTGGTCTAAAATCCTCCCTCATCTCGCTCCCTGGGGAGCCATCTCCCTCTCTTGGAATCCAGTCCTTCCTCTTCTCTTCCTCTTAAAGTCCTTCTCTGGCTTCCAGGTTCAAGTGCCATCCCCACCTTCCTCAATCTTCTCCTCAAACATTTCTGGAGCTTCCCCCTAACACAGTCAAGGAAGGACTGTTGCTGGGTTTTCCTATTTCTAACTTCCAAATCGAGCACATTATCATCTCTACATACATATGTCCAGTCCTGAGCGCTCCCCTGAGTCTGATCTCTCAAGTTCTGCGCTGTTCAAGGCTTCTAGACAGCTTAACCTACCTTCCTTTGCTCACCTGAAGCTTGACATGCTCCAGACTGAGCTCATCTTTCCCATTCCTCTCCCAGTTTCCCTATTTCTCTGTCATCCAGGTTCAAAACCTTGATTCTTTGTCCAATCAGTTCCCTACTCTTGTATAATCTATGCACTCAGCATCTCTTACATACATCACTTCTTCATTCTTAGAGTCCTGACCCTAATTAAGATAGTTCCATACTAATCACCAATTTGTTGTAGATAGCATCTTCATTTGAGTTCAAATCTGACTTCACTTAGTTTTTAAAAATAATACAAAAAAGGGGCGGCTAGGTGGTGCAGTGGATAGAGCTCTGGCCTTGGAGTCAGGAGTACCTGAGTTCAAATCCAGCCTCAGACACTTAATAATTACCTAGCCATGTTTTCTTGGGCAAGCCACTTAACCCCATTGCCTTGAAAAATCTAAAAAAAAAAATACAAAAAACTCGTTTATTTTTCCAATCATACCCAATGGTAGTTTTCAATAATCATTTTCTTGCAATGTTTTGGGTTTCACATTTTTCTTTCTTCCTCCCTTCCTTCCCCCCCCAACAGAAAGCAATCTGTATAACCATGCTAAACATAGATCCATATTAATCATGTTAAGAAAGAAAAATCAAACCAAAACGGGAAAAAACATTAGAGAGGAAAAAACAATACATAAGACAACTTTTAAAAATTGAAGATAGTATTTGAATTGAAGAAGCTTTGGTCTGCATTTAAACTCCATAGTTTCTTCCCTGGATATAGATGTATTTTCCAGCACAGTCTTTTTAAAAAATATTTTATTTTGATGTATCCAATTAAATGTCTGAAATCCTTTTGATATTCATCCACATAATCATAAGTTACATATTTTCCCACCACCTTCCTTTCCTCTTCCCCCTATCCCCCAGCAGTGATGGTGAACTGTCTGGTAAAAGTTGTACATGCTCTCATACATGTGCAAATCATTTTATGTATGAATAATTAGAACCAAGGGGAAAAGAAAGAAAAACATGGGATAGGAAGGAAAAATATAAGAAAGTTTTTAAAAAGATATAGTATTCACTCAGATTCTGTGGTTATCTTATTGTTTTTTTTCCCTATGGATATGAATAGCACTGTCCATAACAGGTCTCCCCAGGTTGTCCTAGACCTCTAAAATGTTTAGAAGAGCTGTATCTGTCACACCAACACAAATTTTAGAATTGTCTTTGATTTTTGTACTGCTGAAATAAATAAGTCCTTCATGTTGATCATCACACAATGTTGCTGTAAGTGTGTACAATGTTCTTCTGCGTCTGCTCATTTCACTCAGCATCAGTTCATGCAAATCCAGTCTATTCTAATGTCCCATCTCTCATGATTTCTTATAGAACAATAATGTTACATCACATTCATACACCATAATTTGTTCAATCCTTCCTTAATTGATGGACATCCCCTCAATTTCCAATTCTTTGCCACTAAGAAAAGAGCTGTTTAAATATTTTTGTACAGGTGGGTTTTTTTTAACTCTTTTTTTGTGATCTCTTTGGGATACAGACTAGTAGTGGTATTGCTAGATCAAAGGGTATGCAGAGTTTTATTGCCATTTGAGCATAATTCCAAATTGCTCTCCAGAAGGTTGGTTCAGTTCACAACCCCACCAACAATGCGTTCATGATCCAGTTTTCTCACATCCCCTCCAACATTGATCATGTTCCTTTTTAGTTATATTGGTCAATTTCAGACATTTATTGACTGTCAAGCTACTTGACCCTGTTTGCCTCAGTTTCCTCATTTGTGAACTGTGATGGTGAAGGAAATGACAAACCACTCTAGTATTTTTGCCAAGAAAACCCTAAATGGGATCATGAAGAGTTGTACACAACAAGATATGTGTGTGTGTGCATGTGTGTGTGTGTAAACTATGGCCTTTTTTGATAAAAGTTTGTATGAGACCCATTATTTGTTACTCTTATCTACTGCATCATAAGTAAAATCTAAACATCTATCTATACACATAGATATACATTTTTAAGTCAACTCAATCAAAATCTGCTACTACAGAATCAGTAGCTTCTTTGAAGCTGATAATGGGGAAATTCATGGTGCCACTATAAAGATAAGAGTTCTTAAAAGTGAACCACACACAAGTATCCCTGGAGCTGTAAAGTTCAGGATTTTTATTTTACAAGCCTACAAAGTTTACAGAAACCATATAGACCTAGGAAAGAATTTTGTTACAAGCCCAGAAACATAGGAAAGAACTTAGAGGAAAGAAAAGAGAAGGAAACGGCATGGAGCCCAGGAGAGAAGAGGAAAAAAGCTTAGCTCAAACATAAATCTGGCTACATGGAGCTGTGGCCATATTGCTGCAGTGGCATAGTCCAGGAGCATGTGGTTCTAGCTTAAGAGAAAGTAATCATCCTGCAAAGACTAAAGAGAAAACAAAAGAGAGCTCCACTTTGGAAGACCTTGCTTAAATACATTTCCATAGTGGGTTAGACAAGGGTGGTATATGGGGAGTGGTTTAGCTCCTGGCTCTAGGTATTCTTTAATATGTATGCCATGGGGTTAGCCCCGCCCCCCCCCCCCCCCCGAAGGAGTGGCTAAGACAGTACTCATTGCATTTGGGTGGTATTCTATTATCCCAAAGGGTATGACTTTCAAATTCAATATGACCATTTTTGATAAAAGTTTGATCTAAGACCCATCATTTGTTACTCTACTGCATCACAAGTAAAATCTAAACATATATTTATTTTTAAAGTCAACTCAATCAAAATCTGCTATTACAGAATCAATAACTTCTTTGAAGCCACAGAAACATGTAAATACTGCTGTAAACTTACAAATTAATCAAAATAGACTTTCAAAAAATGTTAAATTTGTGACATATTCCCCTGGAAATTGACTCTGGACAATTATTTGAGTCCTAAGATAACAGGAAATTCAAGCATCCTTTAAATCAGGGTAGGGAATGTCCAGTCTGAGGGCTATATAAAGCTCTGGAAAAACATTTGGCCTAGTGCTGCTGTGGCAAACATAGGTAGGACGGACTCATAATTCAAAAAATCTAGGAACTTTTTAGGGATGAATTAAATGTTTGACTCAATATAGCAGGCTAACAGTTAAGTTGATAATTTTGTATCATTTATAATGATGTTATAAATATCCAAATGACCCTTGGCAGACAAAAGGTTCCCCACCATATTATTGTCCTTTCCACTCAGAGATTTATCACCAGAAAGCTGTTGTATCCTTTCTTATACAATATAATACAAAAGTCCAATTCAGCATCAACACACACACACACACACACACACACACACACACACAGCAAGGTGCAGTAGCTAGGAATAAACTTCACCAATAAATTTTCTGATGCATTTCCTTTTAGCTCAAAAATACTGCACTTTGATATTCCACTATAGATGCACTGTATAATGTCAAAAGTGAGTTTTTAGTACTATAATAAGTAACTGGAATTTCCTCCATTTCATAAAGCTCCCTTTTGATCAAATTAGGGGGGAGAAGAGTGGGCAAGGACCAATCAAATATACCAAAGTACCTCTTGGTATTCAAGTCAATTAGCATTTGAAAAGGGTGCTTAAAGTGAATCCAATAAACAAAAAGCAAAACAAAAGGCTCTCCTTCTAATCCCCTCATAGGTATATATTTGTTTTTGGAGGTTCACCTCTTTCCCCTATTCCTTCCTAGCTTTCCCCCCCACCCCTCCCCATCTCCAGTCACCACCACCACTTTCTCCCTTACCTCACTTCTGACCCCTCCCCTCCTTGGATCCAGGTCTGAGCTTTACTCTTGCCCAGTTGAGTTGGGTTAAGTATCTTTCTGAGAAACTGAATTTTAACCTCCGTAGAAACCCCAAAGGACTCACAACCTCCGTGGATGTTGCTGATTAAGAAAGATTTAGAGATTGAAGACAGAAGATTTAAGGCCATTGAGAAAGTGAAGGAATTCACAGCTCTCTGGGATGTTAAAACCGCTTAGGATTTTATTATGGTGAAATATTGGAAATATTGTTATAAAGTAGGGCAAAATTAGTAAGAAAAGCAGTAAGCACCCTGAGGACAGGCCACAGATCAGTTGAAATCTAACTCTGTGTGTGTGTGTGTGTGTGTGTGTGTGTGTGTGTGTGAGAGAGAGAGAGAGAGAGAGAGAGAGAGAGAGAGAGAGAGAGAGAGAGAGAGAGAGAGAGAGAGAGAGCAGGCAGCCGTGGGGCTTGGCTTTAACCAGGCCACATGATAAGGCCCATGGTCCTCCATGTGGATTAAGGAAGAGCCAGAGAAAGCCCCATCCTTCTGGATGGGAGACTGGAAGAAGCAAGAGAGCTTGAAGGGGTGGTGTTTCCCTCTATGGTAGACTGGACAGAGGGTGGCACTTGGGGAGTGGTCTTATGACAAACTATGTATAGGTCCTTCCTGCCCAAGGTGCTTGACCCCCAAGTTCAACAGATCATTCCCTGTTGCCCCGGTGTCCAGGCCAAAGTCAAGTGAAGGGGAAAATGGGGACAAGATAAAGACAACAGTGTCGGGGAGACAGGATCTCAAGAGCAGGGAACATCCACCCATTTAACAGATTTTGTTTCTGCTACATTCATAATTCTCTACATCATTTCCCTGTATCATGGACACCCCAAACAATTCTAAAAACCCCATGGAAACCACAACACCCTGCTTTCCTACAGCACTCACCCTATAAAAGGTATGTTTTCTCAATTACCTGACACTGGAGTCTGTTCAGATTCAGCCTGACATTCCTTCCTTCAGTTAAACAGCTTCACATCCCCCCTCCATTCACCTCTTGTTGCTGTTCTTATTCAAAGGGCTTCTGACCTTACATATGAACTTAGACTGGGTTTCCTCTGCCTCCACCTGAACCATATCCCTTCACCTTTCTATATTGGAGGTTATAACCTTCTTCTATTGGACAAACAAGAGGTAACATCGGCATTTTAGAATGAGTAGCCACTCATTAGTGGAGGTGAAGTAGGGCACAGGAAATGACCATGTTGGACTTGAAGGACTACCCTTTGGGACTGGAAAGACTAGTGCATAGAACACCATCCAAATGCAATGAGTACAGTCTTAGCCACAACTTGGGGGACTGCCCCTGTGGCATACCTATTGGAGAATGCCAGGTGCTACTTCCCAAGCACTACCCTTGTCTAACCCACTAAAGAAATGCATTTAAGCAAGTTTTTCCAGTGTGTGTGTGTGTGTGTGTGTGTTGTGTGTGTGTGTGTGTGTGTGTGTGTGTGTGTGTGTGTGTGTGTGTTAAAGCTCTCTCTCCTTCCCTCTCTTCTTCTTTGCAGGATGATCACTTTCTCTCCTTAAACCTCGTGTTCCCAGCCTATGTGGCTGGAGAACTATGGCCTCAACTCCATGTGGTCGAACACATAGTAGTCTAAATCCAACTTTCCTTTGGTGGCTTTCCTCTCTCTTTTTCCCTCAGGCACTTTCTTGCCTATCCTCAAGCAGCTTATTGTCTCTACAGGAAAACGTTTACTCTATAAACTTTGCAGGTTTATAAAATAAAAATCCTGAGCTTTTCTACCTCCAGGTCTAGTCTTTAGTTTTTCACTTTTAAGAAATCTCATTTTTATGACAGCATCACCAATTTTTCCCACATCAGAGGGATATAGTCCTCCAACCAGACCCTTAAGGCATAGTGGAAGGTTGCCATTTAGAGAAATATCAATAAATATATCCATTAACCTAATTCTGTTTTGCTCTTCCTTAAGGCAAACATCATTTGCAGGTTATACAAAATTATCAGCTTAAAAGTTAACCTGCTATATTTGGTCAAATTTGAGAAGGTTAACATATATTTATTCCAACAAGCCAAAATTGCCTGTTAGGATCCCTTTTGATTTTGGAGTGTTGCTTCCATATGTCCATAGTTCCTGGTACTAGATTTCAGATGTTGATAAATATGGCAGACTGGGAAACTGGAAACCAGTCCTCTTGGAAGGGAAAATCATTTTTGTCTTTGACTTTCCCTATGAGTCTATTATAGTCATTTTGAATTGTGCATGAAGCTCTTGTAAAAAGAATGTTGTTGATGTGATGTTTTGTTCTTTGTTCTCAAAGAAGACCATGACCCCCTGATGCTATGACAAGTACATGAATGGGATTTGAATGAAGAGGTGCCCACCTTACTTTCTCCTCTAGAGCCATTAGGATCCAGTGGCTAGATATGAATTAGGACAATTGTAGATGTCCCTAAATTCGAGGTAATTGGGTTAAGTGACTTACCCAAGGTCACACAGCTAGTACGTGTCAAGTGTCTGAGACTGAATTCAAACTTCTGTTCTCTTGTCTCCAAGGTCAGTGCTCTGTCCACTGCATCACCTAGCCATCATTCTTACACACACACACACACACACACACACACACACGGATTGGAGAATGGTCTAAACCAGCTGAAAAGGACCTAATGTTAAATTTTCAGGGTGAGCATTTACACCTTGGAAATTTCCTAGTGTTACAAACCAGATTTTTTGTTGCTGGACTAGGCTTAAGAAAGTGTTAGAGAATGGGGGTGATGATCAACCTTGATGGACATGCTTATTTCATCAGTGCAACAATCAGGGACAATTTGGGGATATCCGTAATGGAATATACCATCTGTATCCAGAGAAAGAACTATGGAGTTTGAACAAAGTTCAAGGACTATTCCCTTTAATTTAGGAAAAAAACCAACTGATATCTTATTATCTGATCTTGTTATCTCTTATACTTTATGTTTCTTCTTTAAGGATATGATTTCTCTCTCATCACACTCAGTTTGGATC